>NC_088403.1:42842227-43151224 GCF_034236695.1 Oncorhynchus nerka | reverse complement strand
TTTGAAACGATGTTTTTTTCGTTTATCACACAGTCTACATATAACGATATCTAGGCTTTATATGGACCGATTTAATCGAAATAAAGACCCAAATAGTGTTTATGGGACATCTAGGAGTGCCAACAAAGAAGATGGTGAAAGGTAATGAATGTTTTCTATTTTATTGTGCGGTTTGTGTAACGCCGAAATGCTAATTATTTTGTTTACGTCCCTGTGGGTCTTTTTTGGGGTGTTACATGCTATCAGATAATAGCTTCTCATGCTTTCGCCGAAAAGCATTTTAAAAATCTGACTTGTTGCCTGGATTCACAACGAGTGTAGCTTTAATTCGATACCCTGCATGTGTATTTTAATGAACTTTTGAGTTTTAACTAATACTATTAGCATTTAGCGTAGCGCATTTGCATTTCCAGAGCTCTAGTTGGGACGCAAGCGTCCCGAGTAGAAGCAACAGGTTAAACTAAGTTTTTCCCAATTCCTGACAATCATAGTAAATATTCCCTGTCTTAGGCAGGTTGGATCACCACTCTATTTTAAGAATGTGAAATGTCCGCATAAGAGTAGAGAGAATTATTTATTTCAGCTTTTATTTCTATCATCAAATTCCCAGTGGGTCAGAAGTTTACATACACTCAATTAGTATTTGGTAGCATTGCCTTTGAATTGTTTAACCTGGGTTAAATGTTTTGGGTAGCCTTCCACAAGCTTCCTACAATAAGTTGGGTGAATGTTGGCCTATTCCTCCTGACAGAGCTTGTGTAACTGAGTCAGGTTTGTAGGCCTCTTTGCTCGCACACGCTTTTTCAGTTCTGCCCACAAATTTTCTACAGGAATGAGGTCAGACTTTGTGATGGCCACTCCAATACCTTGACTTTGTTGTCCTTAAGCCATTTTGCCACAACTTTGGAAGTATGTTTGGGGTCATTGTCCATTTGGAAGACCCATTTCCGACCAAGCTTTAACTTCCTGACTGACGTCTTGAGATGTTGCTTCAATATATCCACATAATTTTCCTCCCTCATGTTGCCATCTATTTTGTGAAGTGCACCAGTTCCTACTGCAGCAAAGCACCCCTACAACATGATGCTGCCACCCCCGTGCTTCATGGTTGGGATGGTGTTCTTCGGCTTGCAAGCCTCCCCCTTTTTCCTCCAAACATAACGATAGATATTATGGCCAAACATTTCTATTTTTGTTTCATCAGACCAGAGGACATTTCTCCAAAAAGTACGATCTTTGTCCACATGTGCAGTTGCAAACCGTAGTCTGGCTTTTTAATGGCGGTTTTGGAGCAGTGGCTTCTTCCTTGCTGAGCGGCCATTCAGGACTCATTTTACTGTGGATACAGATACTTTTGTACCTGTTTCCTCCAGCATCTTCACAAGGTCCTTTGCTGTTGTTCTTGGATTGATTTGCACTTTTCTCACAAAAGTATGTTTATCTCTAGGAGACAGAACCCGCTCCTTCCTAAGCGGTATGATGGCTGCGTGGTCCCATGGTGTTTATACTTGCGTAGCATTGTTTGTACAGATGAACGTGGTACCTTCAGGTGTTTGGAAATTTCTCCCAAGTATGGACCAGACTTGTGGAGGTCTACAATTGTTTTTCTGAGGTCTTGATTTCCCCATGATGTCAAGCAAAGAGGCACTGAGTTTGAAGTTAGGCCTTGAAATACATCCACAGGCACACCTCCAATTGACTCAAATGATGTATGTGGCTTCTACAGCCATTATATAATTTTCTGGAATTTTCCAAGCTGTTTAATGGAAGTCAACTTAGTGTATGTAAACTTCTGACCTACTGGAATTGTGATACAGTGAATTATAAATTAAATAATCTGTCTGTAAACAATTGTTGGAAAACTATAAATGTCCTAACCGACTTGCCAAAACTATAGTTGTTAACAAGACATTTGTGGAGTGGTTGAAAAGCGAGTTTTAATGACTCCAACCTAAGTGTATGTAAACTCCCGACATCAACTGTATATACACACATGACATTTGAAATCTATTATTTTGGAACTTCTGTGAGTGTAATGTTTACTGTTAATTTGTTACTGTTTATTTCCTTTTTGTTTATTATCTTACTTCACCTGCTTTGGCAATGTTTACACACGTTTCCCATGCCAATACATTGCTTGAATTGAATTGAATTGAATTGAGAGACAGAGATGACTTTCACACCTCTCTGCTGTGGAGTCATGCTTACGAAACAACTTTTATTGGTTTTGACACCCCCCCACCACCACCTCTCTTGCACACACACAAACATACACAAACACAACTGGTTAATAGGGGACTACAGATTCTTCAGAGGAAATGGTGGTGGTTGTGGTAGAGGTACCTCAAAGGAAACCGTTTGATCTGGCTCTCTTTCTATCTCTCTCTTTCTATCTGTCTCACCTCTCTTTCCTGTCTTCCTGACACAACAGAATTCACATATAAGTAGCAGGAAACCAGCCATGTCCACATGTAACTGACATTCTCGCTCTCTCTCGCTATCCCCCACACGTTCTCTGTCTCTCTCTCACGCTCTCCCCCTCTGCAGAAAAGCACCACCAAAGACGAGGTAACCATGACCATCAACACCACCCATAACTGCACTGAGCCCCAGATTAACCTCATTTTCGTGGGGGTCTACGTCATTGTCTTCACCGTCGGCCTCTTCCTCAATCTCACAGGTACAAGGAGAGAACATACTCAACTCTTACCCTCTTGCATAAAGAAATAAAAGGGTGCTTGGAGCCAACGATCTAGAAGAAAAAGAAACGCACACCTATTTAGGCAAGGTGCTGGCTAGCGGAGTAGAAAACTTGAAAATAAAGCAGAGCCCTCTCTCCTTTATTTTCATGGAGCCAACAATCTATCACATCACAAATGAAGCCTCCTCGGGTCATATGTATCAGGCATCTCAGAATGGATCTACTGTAGGAGCAGGCCCTCCCCATCCATGTATTCTTATTCATTGGGATGTGAAATGCAAAACTGATCCTAAATCAGCCCTCCTTCTCTGAGACACATACAGTGCATTCTGAAAATATTCAGACCCCTTGACTTTTGATATTTTGTTACTTTACAGCCTTATTAAAAAAAAATCCCTCATCAATGTACACACAATACTCCATAATTACAAAGCAAAAACAGTTTTTTAAAATAATGTTTGCAAATATATTAAAAATCAAAAAATGAAACATTTTAGGCCAATTTTGCGTCGCCCTATTTTTTTTTTATTTTTTTATTTCACCTTTATTTAACCAGGTAGGCTAGTTGAGAACAAGTTCTCATTTGCAACTGCGACCTGGCCAAGATAAAGCATAGCAGTGTGAACAGACAACACAGAGTTACACATGGAGTAAGCAATTAACAAGTCAATAACACAGTAGAAAAAAAATGGGCAGTCTATATACAATGTGTGCAAAAGGCATGAGGAGGTAGGCGAATAATACAATTTTGCAGATTAACACTGGGGTGATAAATGATCAGATGGTCATGTACAGGTAGAGATATTGGTGTGCAAAAGAGCAGAAAAGTAAATAAATAAATAAAAAAAACAGTATAAAAACAGTATGGGGATGAGGTAGGTGAAAATGGGTGGGCTATTTACCAATAGACTATGTACAGCTGCAGCGATCGGTTAGCTGCTCGGATAGCTGATGTTTGAAGTTGGTGAGGGAGATAAAGTCTCCAACTTCAGCGTTTTGCAGTTCGTTCCAGTCACAGGCAGCAGAGTACTGGAACGAAAGGCGGCCAAATGAGGTGTTGGCTTTAGGGATGATCAGTGAGATACACCTGCTGGAGCGTGTGCTACGGATGGGTGTTGCCATCGTGACCAGTGAACTGAGATAAGGCGGAGCTTTACCTAGCATGGACTTGTAGATGACCTGGAGCCAGTGGGTCTGGCGACGAATATGTAGCGAGGGCCAGCCGACTAGAGCATACAAGTCGCAGTGGTGGGTGGTATAAGGTGCTTTGGTGACAAAACGGATGGCACTATGATAGACTGCATCCAGTTTGCTGAGTAGAGTGTTGGAAGCCATTTTGTAGATGACATCGCCGAAATCGAGGATCGGTAGGATAGTCAGTTTTACTAGGGTAAGCTTGGCGGCGTGAGTGAAGGAGGCTTTGTTGCGGAATAGAAAGCCGACTCTTGATTTGATTTTTGATTGGAGATGTTTGATGTGAGTCTGGAAGGAGAGTTTGCAGTCTAGCCAGACACCTAGGTACTTATAGATGTCCACATATTCAAGGTCGGAACCATCCAGGGTGGTGATGCTAGTCGGGCATGCGGGTGCAGGCAGCGATCGGTTGAAAAGCATGCATTTGGTTTTACTCGCGTTTAAGAGCAGTTGGAGGCCACGGAAGGAGTGCTGTATGGCATTGAAGCTCGTTTGGAGGTTAGATAGCACAGTGTCCAAGGACGGGCCGAAAGTATATAGAATGGTGTCGTCTGCGTAGAGGTGGATCAGGGAATCGCCCGCAGCAAGAGCAACATCATTGATATATACAGAGAAAAGAGTCGGCCCGAGAATTGAACCCTGTGGCACCCCCATAGAGACTGCCAGAGGACCGGACAGCATGCCCTCCGATTTGACACACTGAACTCTGTCTGCAAAGTAATTGGTGAACCAGGCAAGGCAGTCATCCGAAAAACCGAGGCTACTGAGTCTGCCGATAAGGATATGGTGTGTATGTCATCCAGCCCTGGCGTTTTCCCGGACTTAAAGGCTTTAATTGCATCAAGAAGTTTCTCCTCTGTAATTTGGCCTTCACATGAGTCTTCCTGTACAACTGATATTGGATTGCATGGCCTCTAAAGACACATTTAAAAGTGTCCCATACAATAAGGGGATCTGCGGCACCTATGTTATGTCAGAAAACGTCAGTTATAAATGATTCTGTCCTGGTTAAAAACAAGTTAGCATCCAATAGGCTTTGATAAAATGTCCAATATCCTCTCCCATGTGGAAATTCTGTAAGAGTGATGTATATGCAAATTATTTGATGGTCCGACCCTATTCTGTCCCCATCAACAGTTTCCTTCAAAGGATTGTTTGTATAGAATGATAATAGGGAGAGTCAACTAAAGGCGTTAACTCATTGCATCTATCCAGACCAAATGGATCACTGGGCCAGCCACTCTTAAACAGCACCTGGGCCAGCACAGGTGAAACACTTTCTGACTAACAAAGATGGACAAGCCAGCACAGGTGTAACACATAGTGACTAGCAAGGTGACACCAATCGGTGCACCCCATATGCTGAATGGAAAAACCAAAGCCTGTAAAAATACAACCGCAGCACTCACTTGAGTTGCAATTCAAGCTTTTTTTTTCCCATTTTCAATGTTCAACCTTACAGCACTGGTAGTCTTCTTCTGTTATACCAAGTTGTGGTCCCACACCATGGTCTACATGACAAACCTGGCCATCGCAGACCTCCTCCTGGTCCTCACTCTGCCCCTGAGGATCTACTACCATCTGGGCTTGTCCGGGTTACCTCAGGTCTTGTGTGAAGGTAATGGCTGGCTCGGGGTTGTTACCAGGGCTGGAGTCTATAACATGTACATTTAGTCAAGTCAATCCTTATTTTTCTTCTTCTTCATTCATTCATTCATTTCAGGGATGGGCCTGGTTCTTCTGGTCAACATGTATAGCAGCATATTCCTCCTCACCTGCATGTGTTTTGACCGCTGCATGGCCGTGTGCCTACCCATGTTGTCCTGGGTCCAGGAGGGGCGTAAGAAAGCCCCGCTGGTCTGCCTTGGGGTGTGGCTGCTCACCGCAGGCGCCAGCCTCCCCATCTACATCTCCAAACGCAGGTATAGGATACAACTAGGGCCAAGAGTTTTTCCTGGTCAGGTTAACATGAGTGCTGATGTAAGATCTGTTTAGCCTTTTCGATCACAATTAACAAGACTACATGGACAGGGGGGGACCTGATCCTAGTTCAGCACTCCTGCTCTGAAACGCTTTATGAATACAGGCCCTGGTCAGAGAGAACTCATTGCCCTATAACATCACGTCAGTCCTAAACGTATTTTCTATAGACACTGATATTCTCTCTTCTCTTTCTCTCTCTCTCTCTTTCTTTCTTTCTTTCTCTCTTTTTCTTTCTCTCCCACTCTCTCTGTACCCTCTCTCTTTAGAGAGGTGTCAAAGGACATCGAGGTCAATTGTTTCGGGAACCTCCCAGTCTACGCCATGCAGCCCATGGCGGTCGCATCGACTTTAACAGTCGGCTTCGGCATCCCCTTATTGGTGATGTTAGTCTGTTCCTGGGCATTGATCCAGGCCATCACAAGGAGCTCCATAGCCCAAACAGACTTCATCGACTCTGGGAAGATTCAGAGGATGATCACCATCAGCCTGGTGATATTCCTCACCTGTTTCCTGCCCTACCATGGGACTCTGGCCCTCCTCTATGTCCATAGGGAGGCGATAACATGCCCCCTTCTGGCAGCATACCACTATAGGTAGGTAGCTTTAGGTTTACTGTATCTATTTATGTTGTACATTTCTTGTCTGTTGTATTTGAATTAATATGACTTATTATTTTGTTATTAAAAATATTATTATTATTACAGCCTAATGGTGGCCTGTCTGAATGCCATGTTGGACCCACTAGCCTACTACTTCACAACAGACACGTTCAGGAGGAAGATGGATAAGGATTCTGTCAGAACAGCTCTTAGAGGAACAACAGGGAATCCAGAGGACCAGTCGATACTTTAAAGATGTTCCATCAAGGGCGTAACAGTTTCTTGAACATTGGGGGGACGGAGTCTAACATTTGGGCATTATGGATGTTCCCTGTAAACAGTCACAGCTCTGAGGGGATCAACATGAGGGGATCCAGGGGACCTGTCAATACCTGAAAGACTTTAAATATAGTTCAAATGTGGAGTCTTTATAACAATTGTGAATTTATAAAAGGATCCACAGGCATACGATTCTCATTGAACTTTTTTCCAATGAAGTCTCGTCTACAGAGCTGCATCGGTTATTGACGTTTGCAGATGTTACACATGAGGCTAATGCAGGCCCAGGTGTCCATGGCTCAAATTGTGTCGGGATCTACTAATTCCTGCTGGGTCTTTGCTTTGGGAATCCTGTTTTGTTGACTTTTCAGCCTTTCACTGACATTTAATTGGTTGATGAAAAGTAGCTAACTAAACTTTCGGATGAAATACACCAACAGAGTGGACAGAGGCCAGGCTTTGTGTAATTCAGCTCCAACTACATTGATTCGCCCAAGGTCAATGCTTAAACATTTTATAATTATGAAACGCTTACCTCCTGTCTATGTTTGTACTCTTTAGTTGCGTGCCTTTCTTTGTTTGCTGAAATCCATGCTTTTTCAAGAAACATGAATCAAATACAACCATTGCTCATTGCTGCTCATTGCTGTTGCTCTAAGATGGCAACTCAGCCCAAATGCACGTGCCAATTGAATCTCAACCAGGAAACGGTCGGGGGTTGGAAACTTCCTTCACCACGAAGTGGAGTTTAGTCAGTTAGATGAAGAGTAGACCCAAGGTAATATGGAGAACCAGTTTATGGCTTCCATGGACTGGATAGCTGGAGTTGATCTACCCTGAATTGTGTTTTTTTTCCTATGTTGCGAAGGTGCAACACGAACAGTGACAAATGAACTGGCGGAGATGGCGTGAGATGTAGCCACTGAACAAACAGTGCCAATATATCCTCCAAACACATTTCATCCTTCCACAAGATATAGTCTCGACACAAATCTAGGGTTGCTACCCAAGCCGGCTGGTCGTTCGTTCTATCGGTTCGGTTGCCAGAGACGCGACCCAGTCGTTTAGTCTTTTTGTTCTGTATCTATGGACACAGCCAAGTTGTTCGTTCTAAATGTTCCATTGCCATACTGACTGGCAACACTCGTATCCCTTGCTTGCTAGCTGGCCCACTACGGCTGTCAGTCAGTCACGTCAAAAAGTGCAGTCAGAATAACAGCAAAGTAGCTGCATTTTCATTTGTTCGAGCTGTTTTCTAATGACATTTATTTGGATACATCCATAACAATGAGCTAATGAGGCGCGATTTCGCCTGGCATAGAAAATGTGCTCTCTCGTCAGGACACTGTTGTTCAGAGGAGCCAGCCAACAACACAGTTAAGGTTGGTAACAACATGTGGTTGAGAGCTTTGGGCCATTAATTGAAAGGTCGCTATTTCGAATCCCTGGGCTAACTAGGTGAAACGTCTGTCGTACCCTTGAGCAAGGCACTTAAAAGCGACTTACGCTTTTGAACCTTAACAAGGCGACACTCCATCTTTAACCCCCTCCTCCACATTTACTGGAGCGAGCGGTCGCGTCCGCACTTGTGTGAGAACCCCGCACTCGGTCCGCAGGAGACACTGCTAGCTAGCCAACAGCTAGCCAACGTCTACCGAACAGAACTTCCGCACTCAACAACCCGGTCGCATTTCGCTTCGCTCCACAGGTAGTATCACATTTTTAATTTCATTTCATTACAGTACAACGGCTTGATTTGTTTGATCGTAGCTAGCTACATAGCTAGCTACATAGCCGTCTTTGTATCAAAGATAATTGTGTAGTCTAGAGCGATTTCCTAGGTTAGCTAGCCAGCTATTGTCGTTCTTTTAACGCAACGTAACGTAATCAACACTGCTAGCTAGCCAGCTAGCCCCGAATAGCAGCACAGTAGAAACTATTACACTCAACGGAACGACTTGATTAGTGTAGTGTCAACAACGCAGCCACTGCCAGCTAGCCTACATAGTCAACAACGCAGCCTCTGCCAGCTAGCATACTTCAGCAGTACTGTATCATTTTAATCATTTTAGTCAATAAGATTCTTGCTACATAAGCTTAACTTTCTGAACACTCGAGACGTGTAGTCCACTTGTCATTCCAATCTCCTTTGCATTAGCGTAGCCTCTTGTGTAGCCTGTCAACTATGTGTCTGTCTATCCCTGTTCTCTCCTCTCTGCACAGACCATACAAACGCTCCACACCGCGTGGCCGCGCCACCTAATCTGGTGGTCCCAGCGCGCACGACCCACGTGGAGTTCCAGGTCTCCGGTAGCCTCTGGAACTGCCGATCTGCGGCCAACAAGGCAGAGTTCATCTCAGCCTATGCCTCTCTCCAGTCCCTCGACTTCTTGGCACTGACGGAAACATGGATCACCACAGACAACACTGCTACTCCTACTGCTCTCTCTTCGTCTGCCCACGTGTTCTCGCACACCACGAGAGCTTCTGGTCAGCGGGGTGGTGGCACCGGGATCCTCATCTCTCCCAAGTGGTTATTCTCTCTTTCTCCCCTTACCCATCTGTCTATCGCCTCCTTTGAATTCCATGCTGTCACAGTTACCAGCCCTTTCAAGCTTAACATCCTTATCATTTATCGCCCTCCATGTTCCCTCGGAGAGTTCATCAATGAGCTTGATGCCTTGATAAGCTCCTTTCCTGAGGACGGCTCACCTCTCACAGTTCTGGGCGACTTTAACCTCCCCACGTCTACCTTTGACTCATTCCTCTCTGCCTCCTTCTTTCCACTCCTCTCCTCTTTTGACCTCACCCTCTCACCTTCCCCCTACTCACAAGGCAGGAAATACGCTCGACCTCATCTTTACTAGATGCTGTTCTTCCACTAACCTCATTGCAACTCCCTCCAAGTCTCCGACCACTACCTTGTATCCTTTTCCCTCTCGCTCTCATCCAACACTTCCCCACACTGCCCCTACTCGGATGGTATTGCGCTGTCCCAACCTTCGCTCTCTCTCCCCCGCTACTCTCTCCTCTTCCATCCTATCATCTCTTCCCTCTGCTCAAACCTTCTCCAACCTATCTCCTGATTCTGCCTCCTCAACCCTCCTCTCCTCCCTTTCTGCATCCTTTGACTCTCTATGTCCCCTATCCTCCAGGCCGGCTCGGTCCTCCCCTCCCGCTCCGTGGCTCGACGACTCATTGCGAGCTCACAGAACAGGGCTCCGGGCAGCCGAGCGGAAATGGAGGAAAACTCGCCTCCCCTGCGGACCTGGCATCCTTTCACTCCCTCCTCTCTACATTTTCCTCTTCTCTCTGCTGCTAAAGCCACTTTCTACCACTCTAAATTCCAAGCATCTGCCTCTAACCCTAGGAAGCTCTTTGCCACCTTCTCCTCCCTCCTGAATCCTCCCCCTCCTCCTCTCTGCAGATGACTTCGTCAACCATTTTGAAAAGAAGGTCGACGACATCCGATCCTCGTTTGCTAAGTCAAACGACACCGCTGGTTCTGCTCACACTGCCCTACCCTGTGCTCTGACCTCTTTCTCCCTCTCTCTCCAGATGAAATCTCGCGTCTTGTGACGGCCGGCCGCCCAACAACCTGCCCGCTTGACCCTATCCCCTCCTCTCTTCTCCAGACCATTTCCGGAGACCTTCTCCCTTACCTCACCTCGCTCATCAACTCATCCCTGACCGCTGGCTACGTCCCTTCCGTCTTCAAGAGAGCGAGAGTTGCACCCCTTCTGAAAAAACCTACACTCGATCCCTCCGATGTCAACAACTACAGACCAGTATCCCTTCTTTCTTTTCTCTCCAAAACTCTTGAACGTGCCGTCCTTGGCCAGCTCTCCCGCTATCTCTCTCAGAATGACCTTCTTGATCCAAATCAGTCAGGTTTCAAGACTAGTCATTCAACTGAGACTGCTCTTCTCTGTATCACGGAGCGCTCCGCACTGCTAAAGCTAACTCTCTCTCTCTGCTCTCATCCTTCTAGACCTATCGGCTGCCTTCGATACTGTGAACCATCAGATCCTCCTCTCCACCCTCTCCGAGTTGGGCATCTCCGGCGCGGCCCACGCTTGGATTGCGTCCTACCTGACAGGTCGCTCCTACCAGGTGGCGTGGCGAGAATCCGTCTCCACACCACGTGCTCTCACCACTGGCATCCCCCAGGGCTCTGTTCTAGGCCCTCTCCTATTCTCGCTATACACCAAGTCACTTGGCTCTGTCATAACCTCACATGGTCTCTCCTATCATTGCTATGCAGACGACACACAATTAATCTTCTCCTTTCCCCCTTCTGATGACCAGGTGGCGAATCGCATCTCTGCATGTCTGGCAGACATATCAGTGTGGATGACGGATCACCACCTCAAGCTGAACCTCGGCAAGATGGAGCTGCTCTTCCTCCCGGGGAAGGACTGCCCGTTCCATGATCTCGCCATCACGGTTGACAACTCCATTGTGTCCTCCTCCCAGAGCGCTAAGAACCTTGGCGTGATCCTGGACAACACCCTGTCGTTCTCAACTAACATCAAGGCGGTGGCCCGTTCCTGTAGGTTCATGCTCTACAACATCCGCAGAGTACGACCCTGCCTCACACAGGAAGCGGCGCAGGTCCTAATCCGGGCACTTGTCATCTCCCGTCTGGATTACTGCAACTCGCTGTTGGCTGGGCTCCCTGCCTGTGCCATTAAACCCCTACAACTCATCCAGAACGCCGCAGCCCGTCTGGTGTTCAACCTTCCCAAGTTCTCTCACGTCACCCGCTCCTCCGCTCTCTCCACTGGCTTCCAGTTGAAGCTCGCATCCGCTACAAGACCATGGTGCTTGCCTACGGAGCTGTGAGGGGAACGGCACCTCAGTACCTCCAGGCTCTGATCAGGCCCTACACCCAAACAAGGGCACTGCGTTCATCCACCTCTGGCCTGCTCGCCTCCCTACCACTGAGGAAGTACAGTTCCCGCTCAGCCCAGTCAAAACTGTTCGCTGCTCTGGCCCCCCAATGGTGGAACAAACTCCCTCACGACGCCAGGACAGCGGAGTCAATCACCACCTTCCGGAGACACCTGAAACCCCACCTCTTTAAGGAATACCTAGGATAGGATAAAGTAATCCCTCTCACCCCCCCTTAAAAGATTTAGATGCACTACTGTTCCACTGGATGTCATAAGGTGAATGCACCAATTTGTACGTCGCTCTGGATAAGAGCGTCTGCTAAATGACTTAAATGTAAATGTAAATGTTAACACAATCACCTCAATCTGAGGCTGGAAAAACTGGAAACTAGCTGCACTTCATTGCGTTTGACCTTTTTTCAATTGACATTTATTTCTTTGTATATATCCATATAAATGATGCCAGCTGATTCAGGATTTCGACTGGCTGAGAAATGCTGCCTGCCTGTCTGTCTCGTCCCGACACGTTCATTGCTATGGGACAGCTGGAGATTGGAATTCAATATTAAAACAATGTTGCAAATGTTTGAGAGAAAGACAGCAAGGTTTATACAAATCTCCACTGTTGAAAATGAAATGTTAGTCTAAAAGAAATATGCGATAATGTCTAGATGCTTTTTATAGTGGAGATCGAGTTAATGAAGTGCCTGGCTGGGCTGATGAGACAGTGGATTGCGCAGTCAGATGGAACAGAGTAAATAGGCATTTTAACGCCATTGATTTAGCCAGTGGTAACTTGTGGAATAGACACCGGCTGGAATGCAGTTTTAACCAATCAGCAATCAGGATTAGACCCACCCGTTGTATAATATATGTTAATGATCTTGAACGATGATACAATGAGTAAGCTCTTTTATAAACGGTTATTTTGAATTGGCAAAATATTGTAACTGTAACGGCGTTCGTCTGTTGTGGAAAGAGAGTCGGACCGAAATGCAGCGTGGTGGTTACTCATGTTACTTTAATGACGGAAAATAGAACGATACATGAAAATAACTGTGAATACAAAACAACAAACGGAACGTGAAACCTAATACAGCCTATCTGGTGAACACTACACAGAGACAGGAACAATCACTCACAAATTACAAAGCGAAACTGAGGCTACCTAAATACGGTTCCCAATCAGAGACAACTAGAATCACCTGACTCTGATTGAGAATCGCCTCAGGCAGCCAAGCCTATACAACACCCCTAATCAGCCGCGATCCCAAAACTACAAACCCCAATACGAAAAACAACATATAAACCCATGTCACACCCTGGCCTACCCAAACATATAACAAAAACACAAAATACAATGACCAAGGCGTGACAGAACCCCCCCCCCCCCTAAGGTGCGGACTCCCAGACGCACCTCAAACCATAGGGAGGGTCCGGGTGGGCGTCTGTCCATGGTGGCGGCTCCGGCTCGGGACGTGGACCCCACTCCATTAATGTCCTTGTTCCTCCCCTTCGCGTCTTGGGATAATCCACCCTCTCCGCCGACCATGGCCTAATAGTCCTCACCCAGATCCCCACCGGACCGAGGGGCAGCTCGGGACTGAGGGGCAGCTCGGGACAGAGGGGCAGCTCGGGACAGAGGGGCAGCTCGGGATAGAGGGGCAGCTCGGGACAGAAGCAGCCCGGGACTGAGGGGCAGCCCGGGACTGAGGGGCAGCCCGGGACTGAGGGGAAGCCCAGTAATGAGAGGAAGCCCAGTAATGAGAGGAAGCCCAGTACTGAGAGGAAGCCCAGTACTGAGAAGAAGCCCAGTACTGAGAAGAAGCTCAGGCAGGTAGTAGGCTCCGGTAAATCCTGGCTGGCTGGCGGAACTGGAAGATTCAGGTTGACTAGCAGATCTGGAAGATTATGGTTGACTGGCAGATCTGGAAGAGACTGGTTGACTGGCAGATCTGGAAGAGACTGGTTGACTCGCAGATCTGGAAGAGACTGGTTGTCTGGCAGATCTGGAAGAGACTGGTTGTCTGGCAGATCTGGAAGAGACTGGTTGTCTGGCAGATCTGGAAGAGACTGGTTGACTGGCAGATCTGGAAGATTCTGGTTGACTGGCAGATCTGGAAGAATCTGGTTGACTGGCGGATCTAGCTGCTCTATGCAGACTGACAGCTCTGACTGCTCCATGCAGGCTGACAGCACCCTGCAGACTGGCAGCTCTTTGCAGACTGGCAGCTCTGACTGCTTCATGCAGGCTGACAGCACCCTGCAGACTGGCAGCTCTCTGCAGACTGGCAGCTCAGGCTGCTTCATGCAGACTGACAGCTCCTTGCAGACTGACAGCTCCCTGCAGACTGGCAGCTCTTTGCAGACTGACAGCTCTGGCTGCTTCATGCAGACTGACAGCACTTGGCAGACTGACAGCTCTCTGCAGAATGGCAGCTCAGGCTGCTCCGAACAGGCAGGAGGCTCCGGCAGTGCAGGAGGGAAGGAAGGCTCTGGCTGTGTTGAACAGGCGAGGCGCACTGAAGGCCTGGTGCGTGGTGCTGGAACTGGTGCTACAGGATCGAGGACACGCACAGGAAGCCTGGTGCGGGGAGCTGCTACCGGAGGACTGGTGTGTGGAGGTGGCTTTGGATAGACCGGACCGTGCAGGCGCACTGGAGCTCTTGAGCACCGAGCCTGCCCAAGCTTACCTGGCTCGATGCCCACTCTAGCCCGGCCAATACGAAGGGCTGGTATGTACCGCACCGGGCTATGCACCCGCACTGGAACCACCGTGCGCTCCATAGCATAACACGGTGCCTGCCCGGTCTCTCTAGCCCAACGGTGAGCACAGGGAGTTTGCGCAGGTCTCCAACCTGGCATAGCCATACTCCCTTCTAGCCCCCCCCCAATAATTTTTTGGGGTTGCTTTACGGGCTTCCTTGCCAACCGTGTTCCCTCGTATCGTCGGCTCCTATCTCCGGCTGCCTCTGCTTCTTCCTTGGGACGGCAATATTCTCCCGGCTGCGCCCAGGGTCCTTTTCCGTCTAATATCCTCTCCCAAGACCAGAAGTCCTTATATTGCTGCTCCTCACAATTAACAGGGAGAGTAGGCTCAGGTCTGACTCCTGACTCAGCCACTCTCCCTCTGAGCCCTCCCCCAATAAATATTTGGGGGTTACTTTCGGTTTTCGCTCTGCGCCGCCGTGTTTTCCTTTTTGACTCCATTCGCCTATAGCCCTCTTCACACTGATCTAGCGAATCCCAGGCGGGCTCCTGCACTCTCTCTGGGTCGGCCGCCCACCTGTCGATTTCTTCCCACGTCGTATACTCCATGCCATTACTGTCCATAACATCCTCCCTTCGCTGTTCAAGCTGTCGCTGCCTGTAACCACGCCACTCGGTCCGTTTGTGGTGGGTGATTCTGTAACGGCGTTCGTCTGTTGTGGAAAGAGAGTCGGACCGAAATGCAGCGTGGTGGTTACTCATGTTACTTTAATGACGAAAAATAGAACGATACATGAAAATACCTGTGAATACAAAACAACAAACGGAACGTGAAACCGAATACAGCCTATCTGGTGAACACTACACAGAGACAGGAACAATCACCCACAAATTACAAAGCGAAACTGAGGCTACCTAAATACGGTTCCCAATCAGAGACAACTAGAATCACCTGACTCTGATTGAGAATCGCCTCAGGCAGCCAAGCCTATACAACACCCCTAATCAGCCGCGATCCCAAAACTACAAACCCCAATACGAAAAACAACATATAAACCCACGTCACACCCTGGCCTACCCAAACATATAACAAAAACACAAAATACAATGACCAAGGCGTGACAGTAACGTCATGAAATGTATTTAGAATGTTTGTTTTGTAAATCTAGATCAAGTTTTGAAGTGTTTTTTTTCTCACATCCCCTGCCTGAAGAAAACTTAACACTGACCATATGCAAAGGCAATGCAGCAATATATCTACAGTAACTGAAGCTTGAATGATTTTGAGTAGCCTGAATTATTTTACTGCTACATAAGGAAGCGTTGCATGTTCCCAACTCACATCTTCCTCTCAGGTGCCATTGTTGCACCATTACATTTATGAGAATAAAATATCAGTACCAGTGTTGTGGTGTAGTGAATTACATGTAGTTAAATTACATGTAGTTCAACTAGCAATTTAACTACATTTTGCTGTAGCTTGGTGGTAATTGAGCTCAACTTAAATCTTGGCAGTGTTTTCAGTAGTTAATTATGTTTTTGCCACGTAGCGGTGTAGCTAACTACTGGAACTACACACTACCAGTATGTTGATGACAAACTGCTCCTTGGTCTGTGTGACAGTGTGTGTGTGTGTGTGAGAAGAAAATATTGGTGAAATAGACAATCATTTATTAATCAACATCTAGTATTGATTTACATATGGTTAAGTTGTCAACTAATGTGAATTCAATGAAAAATGTCACCCTGTCATTGGATTTAGGTCAAAAAATCAAAAAATACTAAATTCCCTTACATTGATGACTTATTTCAAATCCGATCAATTTTCCACGTTGATTCAACATCATCACATAGATTTAAAAAAATAATAATAATGAAGTGGAAACAACGTTGATTCATCCAGTTTTTGCCAACAAAAGGAAAATATACATGTGCCTTTTTAATCTACACTTCACCTTGTCAAACCTATGTATTTCGGCTAGTCAATTTTTATCTGATTGCGCTGCTGCATTCAGAGATGTTCCTCATAATGTGTGCGTAATTATTTCATTTGTCCGTCTACATTATTCGCCAGGGAAGGGAAACATTTGGAGAATATTGAAGCATTGTATCCAGGGGCGTCATGCACCCCCAAAATCAGGCTGTTTCAATGGTTATTTTTTTAAAGAAACAAAATACACTCCATGGCCAAAATTATGTGGACACTCCTTCAAATTAGTGGATTTGGCTAATTCAGTCACACCCGTTGCTGACAGGTGATTAAATGAAGCACACCATCATGCAGTATCCATAGACGAACATTGGCAGTAGAATGGCTCATACTGAAGAGCTCAGTGACTTTCAACGTGGCACTGTCATAGGATGTCACCTTTCCAACAAGTCAGTTTGAACAATTCTGTCCTGCTAAAGCTGCCCCAGTTGACTGTACGTGTTGGTATTGTGAAGTGGAAAAGTCTAGGGGCAACAACGGCTCAGCCGCGAAGTGGTAGGCCACACAAGCTCACAGAATGGGGCCGCCGAGTGCTGAAGCGTTTAGCTCGTAGAGATGGTCTGTCCTCGGTTGCAACACTCACTACTGACTTCCAAACTGCCTATGGAAGCAACGTCAGCGCAAGAACTGGTTTCCATGGCCAAACAGCCACACACAAGCCGGAGATCACCATGCGCAATGCCAAGCGTCAGCTGGAGTTGTGTAAAACTCGCCGCCATTGGACTCTGGAGCAGTTGAAACGCGTTCTCTGGAGTGATGAATCATGATCTGGCAGTCCAACGGACTAATCTAGGTTTGGTGGATGCCAAGAGAACGCTACTTGCCCATAGTGCCAGCTGTAAAGTTGGAGGAGAAATAAGGGTCTGGGGCTGTTTTTCATGGTTCGGTCTAGGCCCCTTAGTTCCGGTGAAGGGAAATATTTTACGCTACAGCATAAAATTAAATTTTAGATGACTCTGTGCTTCTTACTTTGTGGCAACAGTTTGGGGAAGGCCCTTTCCTCTTTCAGCATGACAATGCCCCCGTGCACAAAGTCAAGTCTATACAGAAATGGTTTTTTGAGATCGGTGTGGAAGAACTTGACTGGCCTGCACAGAGCCCTGACCTCAACCCCATCGAACACCTTTGGGATGAATTGGAACAACTGCGTGCCAGGCCAAATCGCACAACATCAGTGCCCGACCTCACTAATGCTCTTGCAGCTGAATGGAAGCCAGTCCCTGCAGCAATGTTCCAACATCTAGTGGAAAGCCTTCCCAGAAGGGTGGAGGCTGTTATGGCAGCAATGGGGGGGGCAACTCCATATTAATGCCCATGATTGTGGAATGAGATGTTCGACGAGCAGCATCCACATACCTATGGCCATGGAGTATATACAGTGCCTTCAGAGAGTATTCACACCCATTGACTTTTTCCACATTTTGTTGTGTTATGAAGTGGGGTTGAAATGGATTAATTGCTTTCTAAAAGTGAGAGAAAAGGCTGCAGGCTGGCAGCTGGTCTCCAAACAGTGCTCCACATTGCATTTTAATCGAGATTGACTAAAGTGATTCCAACGTATTTTTTTGCATACTTAACATTTTTGGTCCTGCCATACCCAACACCCCTGAGATACACCTTGTTTGATTATTTTGGCTATGTTTTAGTGTGTTGAGTGGGTTGTGTGTGTGTGTGTGTGCGTGTTTATTTACATTAACATTACATTATTTCCCTTTTATAACTAAGGTTATCAGTATGTGTTCTGGTCTGCCTGCAGGCCTCTCCAGTATGTTGATGACAAACTGCTCCTTGGTCTGTGTGACAGTGTGTGTGTGTGTGAGAATACAGGAGAGTGGTTAAAGGGACAAACCCCTCAGAGTCAGATGAACTTGTCGATACCATTTGTCTCTGCGTGCAGTTTGAAAGAAGTTGCGTGTGTGTGTGTGTGTGTGTGCGTGTGTGTGCAAATCACGCTTGTGTGTGCGCCTGCACGTGTGTTCGTATTAGCACCTCAATAGATAGATATCTGTGTGAAGTATCTGACCTCTATTGAACCGTGTTGCTCCAGTCGTATCTCTCTGTAGATGAGAAAAGGTCACGAAGTCACTACCACAGTCTGCAAAGTGCAAACAACCAAACAACCACCCCAAGGGGGATACCCCGAACACAGTGGGGTTGACTCCCACAACTGTTTATTTAGGCCATATCTATTACAGCAACCTCTAAGCCTCGTAGGTTATCAAACAAACTACCTTAGGCTGATTTATACTTGGAAGCAGGCCTATAGGTAAGCCTTGTAAATATGCTTTATAGTCGATTTGTAGAGATGACCAATTTCAGAACAAAGTCCGTGACTGTCGCAGACCAGGCTATAGTCTATAGGCCTTAATAACTTAACACCATTCCCTCCCGCAGGGGGGTCGGATTGAAGGACTTAATAAGATAGCCATTAAGGCTTTAGCACACAGACCATTCTTCTGTTAATTGGGGGCATTACAGCCGGACTATAGGGTAGAAAAGAAAGAGGGAGACCTTAACCACTGGAGTGTGTCCAGGGGGGAGGCACACAATAATAAGAGGGGGAGGGGTTGGTAAAGAAGCTCAGGAAAGGGGGCAGGGAAAAGAAAGGTGGCAGGGAGAAGGGACAGGGATAATAGGTTGAGGATTCTCCTATAGCGATATTGAAAAGAAGTGTTGTGGGGAGATCTCTCTAGCTGCTATTGTTGTGCGACTTTTTTTCATCCCGTCAGACTTTCTTTTGTGTTTGAGTGCTGAAATGTCTGAAGGCTATATAAAGTTATTTGTGCAGTTTCTTCGATTACATGTTGTTTATGTCTAAATCAATACATTTTCTTAACAGAGGATTGCCGTTTTCTTATCAATACATGGATTACAGGCATAGATGAACTAAGTAGCAAATTATAGTGACACTTTATGGAGGGTAATGATGTGTTATCATTGGCAACTGTAACGGAATTATCATCATGTCAATTACCTTTAGTTCGGCAATTTTAGCACTGGACCAGGTTACTTACCCGCAAAATCGCTTCCTAATTCCGAGACGATATCATCAATCATAACATTCTACGTAGCGATGAAATTATTTGCCCATCACCTTTCAGAACTCCCTTTTCCATCCGTGCTCTACGTGTCGAAACCCGTACGCGTCCCCACCCCCTTCACCCGAACGCACCCCTCCCCCACCCTCCCTATTCTCCCGCTTGACAACAGCGGGGAGAATCGGACCCTGTGCCATGAAACGTGCCCACGGCAGGGCTGTGGGAAAGTTCGGGAGAGAGAGCACCCACACATTGTCATGGTAATGTTGGTGGGTGGAGGTGTTGGGGGCGCGAGGCTGTGGTGCGTAAAATGCATATATACATGTATGTACCCCTTCTCCAGTGCTCCTTTCTCCCTCTCTGTTGAACTATTCGTTCATAAAATACTAAAACAGTGTAAACTGAGTTCTGTGGGGGACTATAGCTGCAGAAGAGAGGGGCCCACAAGGACACGGACTGTGGAGCTCTCAGTTCGTCAGGTGGTTTGGTGCGTGCGCCTTGCAGCTCGAGGATGACGGCCTTCAACATGGGACACCGGGGAAATAGGCGCGAGAGGAATTTTAGCGCTAAAGAAGAACGAAAGGTAAGCTTGCTGCAATCAAATTGGCCTATATGAAAAGGTTTCGATATGATGCATTTGGGCGTCATTTAAGGAACTGGGTAATACATCAAGTAAAGGGTTGTGCAGGAATTGTGCTTCGTAAAACCATTTTGCAGTTAAAACCCTTAATTGCATTCATGCATCATGAAAATAAAGGCATGCATACTGTACTACCACAGATAATAAGATGCATGCATTGATGCAATGTGCAGAGAGTTGGTTGAGTTTGCAGACATTGCATCCGCAGGTGGGGGGTGGGTGGCCAAAGAGGGCTTGGCTAGGGTGTTCTTATTCCAAAGTGTCTATTGCAGACTTGATCTGAGTATCAAAATCACATTTCCCCAAATATTACATTGAAACCACTGAAATGTAACAACAATTTCTGATTGCATCCATTCAAATCCTTTCAAACCACAGCAAAACTGATTGATTAGTTTAGATCAACATTGATAAACATGGGGGATTTTCTATTTCTTTATGCCTTTACTTTGAAATATCGTAAATGGTCACTGTAAAGGTTTAAACAATCGCCAAGGCGTCAATGGGGTTAATATGTAGACAGATACATTAATTGCCCTGTTGATTTGATTGATAGTTGCGGAAGCCTCTAATTGAGAAAAAGAGGCGGGAGCGCATCAACTGCAGTCTGGAACAACTGAAAGGAATCATGGTGGATGCATACAACCTGGATGTGAGTACACACACACACGATGAGAATATTTTGAAAGTACAATTGCAAATGACATTCTTCCTCCCATCTCCTTCTGAATCACTCCTCTTTTACACAGCAATCTAAACTGGAGAAGGCTGATGTACTGGAGGTTACTGTGCAACATATGGAGGGTCTGCAGAAGGGTCACGGTTCAGGTAAGTGCCTAACACACACACACACACACACACACACACACCGTCACTTCGGGGGACAGTAGTCCACTTGGCTGTTTTCGTTCTTAAAACATTGTTCTAAATTCGAACAGAACATACATAACCTGTTTAGAATTCTTACAGTGATGGAAGCCTTGGAACCTCCCATGATGTGCAGGATTATCATGCGTTGTCAATCACTGAATAATGCCGCCCAATAGGGGTCCTTCACTCTACATATCAATGAGCTCCTATTGGGTCAAATCAGTCAAATGATTGACAACAATAATTGGGATTAAAAACAAGCCAGGGAATTGGGATAGAAACTCCTTCGCTACCCTGATCACACATTTCACGAGTTGATATCAGCTGATTTGTTTTATTTCAAGTTATATAAAGTAATATATTCTATTGACCGATATAAACTTGCTCACAAAGCTCACTGCATATTCATTAGTCCATAATACCATCCATATACTGCATACCCTACTATATTATATATATTATATATTATACTAATATACATTGTAGGCCTACTAAACCTGTGAGTTGGTGTTCAACCCTCACCACTTCCCCCTTGTGTTCGTATCTCTCTCTAGGTTCCCCTTCTGGTCCCAGTATAGGGTTTGAGTCCCGGCAGCGCTACAGCAGTGGATACATTCATTGTATGCATGAGGTCCACAACCTGCTCAAGAGCTGCCCAGGCATGGACAAGCCACTGGGGGCCCGGCTCCTCAACCACCTGCTCAAGTCTTTGCCCCACATCAGCTCTGAGACTGGGGCTGGGAACACTGGTGGCAATGGGACCAATGGTATCAATGGGACTCCGACTAGGGCTATTGGTATGAGTAATAGTAACAGTGGTTGCGTTGGTGGTGGTAGTAGTAATGGTGGTAGTCCCATGTCTGGATCTGGGCCTGTCTCCCCTCCCCAGTCTCTGATTTCTCTGTCATCTGGAGGTGGAGCGCAGTCACTCCAGCCTTGCTGTTTACAGATGCATCATGCCACGCCCCCCTTGCAGCCATCACCCCCACCAATAGGAAGCTCACCACTCCACGCCCTTTGCAGCCAGGTACATTCTGGTAGAGATGTGAGGGATCAGCAGAAGTCCGTCTCCTCCTCCCCTCCTTGCTCCCCCAATCTGCCCCAGCCTGGGGTGTTTCACCCCACCCCCCTGTCCCCTTTCTCACCCCCCGGGGGAGACCCCTCCATGTGGAGGCCTTGGTGAAGACCTCAGGGAACAGACAAACACACACACACCTTCCATCAAGTTAGGTACCCTGATTTTTTTCCTGACCCCGTGACCTGACAACGAAAATGCCCAGGCAGTAGGCCGACTAGGCCCTGGAGTTTTCCCATAACGCTGTGGCAAGGAAAAACTCAGGGCCCTTTTATGTTTTATGAATCCCATCTCATGGGATCGCTCAATTCTGTTTTTCCTGGATCTAGTTGAGGATTCAGAAAATGCAGATCCAGGTGTATCTGCAGTTTCACTTATGTAAAGTTAAAACCAATGTGTTGTGGTGCAACTGGGCCAGCCCCCTAGGAACATGGCTCTGGTGCTCTGCTATAGTAAAACAATGCCAGCAGTTCTATAGCCACATGGCAACATGATAGGTCTAATTTGAATTTTGGTCATTTATCCATTTTAGACATACAAATATTTGTTTGAGATTGGGGAAGAGTAAGCATTATAGCTACTTCAAGTTTGTACAGTTTTCTTGTTTTTTTGTCTTCCTATGTTGTAAACTTCTCTTTTCAAATAGTTCATATTTTGTGTTTTGGAAGTGAATCACAATGTTTTTGTTGAATATTTTGTCACTCATCTTTAATTGATTGATTAATTCATTAACTGATACAACTGATTTGGTATTGATTAATTGATTCAGGTCTAGCTAAATTTGGAAATGAAAACTCAACAACTCATCCTTGTATATTACAAGAAGTTGCTAGGCTGTTTCATATTGAAGCAGCTCAATAAAGTGTTAATTGGCTGACAGTTGAAGTGTTGTATGGTCTCGAAATTAAATAAAAAATGTATTACAACTGTAGCCTAAATGTGAATCTTTTTATACCTGTCTCATATTCAAGCAGGCAAAATAAAGTGTGAAGTTGGTTAACATTTGGAGTTTATGGTTTCAGAATTTAATAAATGAATGCAACTGAATTGACAATATCATTTATTTTGTATGAATATCAAAATCATACAAATAGAATTATATTTCGAGTGCATGTGAAGATAAATATAATAATATTTATGTAGGATACCATTCGTTCTCGTGCGGTTGTTGACGTAAGATAGCGTGGCCGAGCGGTCTAAGGCGCTGGATTAAGGCTCCAGTCTCTTCGGGGGCGTGGGTTCGAATCCCACCGCTGTCAGGAAAAATTTTGACGGAACTTTAGTGACGTCAAAAGGTTATCTCCAAATCTGTAAATAAACAGTGATTATTGCAGCGTAAACCACTCCAAACAGAGAGATAAATTTCCAAGTAGATATGCTGTAATGCATAGATCTATCCATAGTAGAAAGAGTTGCATGGAGTGACTCAAATTAAACATGATGTCCGAGGAAGACTAAATGTATTAACCACTAGGTCGCACTGTTGCGTTACTAATGGCCTTTTTCGAGTACTTCTGGCTTGTCTGCGTTCACTTCAATGACATTTCCACACATCAAAATTCACAAAATGTTCTGCTAAACTCTTGGTTTACATTTCCCCCTAATTAAGAGCAGGCTTATGTGAATCATTAGGCCTATATATTACTCTTTTCACCCCACAGATAGAGAGAGTAATATTTACTGTTCACTTTTTATTGTTTGTTTCACTTTTGTTTATCCATTTCACTTGCTTTGGCAATGTAAACATTTCTTTCCCATGCCAATAATAAAGCCCTTTGAATTGAATTGAAAGCGAGAGAGATAGAGACAGAGTGAGAGCCTGAAACACTGTCTGAGTGGTTGAACATATGGAATTCAAGGGATACAACGATATCTATAAGAACGGAGTGTACAGCAGACTCAATGCTTTTTTCCATAGGCTCCATCATTCTTGAAATAACAGACAGAGAGACCAGAGACCAAAGATAGAGAGAGACCAGAGTGAGAGAAAAAGACTATGTGTAAGAATAGAGGGTATAGAGAGAGGGGGGTCTGTGGCCTTTGGCACATCTGTGTGAGACAAAGAGAGATCAGAGAGAGAGAGATAGCGAGAGATAGACTGTATATAAGAAGTGTGTAAGAAGAGAGGGTATAGAGAGAGCAGGGGAAGTTTGTACGTGTTTGAGAGAGAGAATGTATTAAGGTGAGGGTGAGAGAGAGAGAGAGAATGTATTAAGGTGAGGGTGAGAGAGAGAGAGAGAGAGAGAGAGAGAGAAAGAGAAAGAGACTGTACGAGAGAAAGAGCAGTGGAATCAGATACAGATGTAGAGGGAGGAGGGAGACCACTGGGCACACACTGGTTGAATCAACGTTGTTTCGACATCATTTCAATGAAATTACGTTGAACCAACGTGGAATAGACGTTGAATTGACGTCTGTGTCCAGTGGGAGGTGCGTGGGGTGAAGATAGGTATGTGACATTTGAATGAGCAACACATGGGAAATGTTGCTGTCTAGCTAGGCTAGGGAGGCCCATGCCTCACTCAGTAATGTGATACATATTTTGAGGTCCATTTTCAACTTTCAGACATGTAGCCTAGACACAAACATGTACACATGTAGGCTACAGGCATGATTGCAGGCACACACACACACACACTCGTGAAGGCATTATTAATAAGATGATAATAATAAATCACCTTGCAACTGTGGGTCACATCATTTTATAACAGTAGGCTCTAACAGTGTAAGACATTTTTGTAACAATTCAAACATAATTAGTACCAAAATGTGTTTAATCTTAAAACCAAGAAAATCCATCCATGAAACATGGAATTTCCATAAAGTAGCCTGAACCACGAATTGTTAAAAAAAAAAGTAAACCTCAAACCACTTTGACCAAATGACTGGTCCAGCCAGCTACTCTGTGTAGGTCACAGGATATGGGTGGCACGTTAATGGAGGAGGAAGGGGAGAAGTCTCTGGTCTGATGAAACCAAGTTTGAACTCCTTGGCCTGAATGCCAAGCGTCACATCTGGAGGAAACCTGGCACCATCCCTACGGTGCAGAATCATGCTGTGAGGATGTTTTTCAGCGACAGGAACTGGGAGACTAGTCAGGATCGAGGCAAAGATGAACGGAGTAAAGTACAGAGATATCCATGATGAAAATGTGCTCCAGAGTGCTCAGGACCTCAGACTGGGGCGAAAGTTCACCTTCCAACAGGACAATGACTCTAAGCACACAGCCAAGACAACACAGGAGTGGCTTCGGGACAAGACTCTGAATGTCCTTGAGTGGACCAGCCAGAGCCCAGAGTTGAACCCGACCGAACATCTCTGGAGAGACCTGAAAATAGCTGTGCTGCGCCACTCCCCATCCAATCTGACAGAGCTTGAGAGGATCTGCAGAGAAGAATGGGAGAAACTCACTAAATACAGGTGTGCCATGCTTGTAGCGTCATACCCAAGAAGACTCGAGGCTGTAAACGGTGCCAAAAGTGCTTCAACAAAGTCCTGAGTAAATGGTCGGAATACTTACGTAAATGTGATATTAAAGTTTTTTTTTAATATAAATTTGAAAACACTTCTAAAAACCTGTTTTAGCTTAGACATTATGGAGTATTGTGTGTAAATTGATTATTTTAGGAGAAGGCTGTAGCGTGGAAATGTCAAGGGGCCTGAATACTTTCCGAATGCACAGTTCTTGCACTGGCTCTATGCACACTCACTGGACTCTACCCAAAAATTCTACACATACCACACTGACACTCTAACACCAGTGGAGGCTATAGCTCCTCCCACCAGCCTCCACTATCCAACACACACACACACACACACACACACACACACACACACACACACACACACACACACACACACACAGCATACCCGAAACTATTGACCCAAGTTAAACTACAGTATAACTTTGTTTTAATGGATAACCAGAAAACACATATTGCAAACACATATTGATGACACACACTCACACATAGACACACTTTAACACTCTTCAAATATGCTGCTGCTACTCTTATCTATCCTGATTGCCTAGTCACTTTTACCCCTATTCATTTGAAATATATTTTACTGTTTAACTCATTTTTGGGAAAGGGCTTGTGAGCAAGTAAGCATTTCCCGGTAAAGTCTAGACCTGTTGTATTCGGCACATGTAACAAATTAAACTTGATTTGATTTGACTGAGAGGTACAGTTGAAGTCGGAGGTTTACATACACCTTAGCCAACTACATTTAAACTCAGTTTTTCACAATTTCTGAAATTTAATCCTAGTAAAAATTCACTGTCTTAGGTCAGTTAGGATCACCACTTTATTTTAAGAATGTGAAATGTCAGAATAATAGCAGAGAGAATGATTTATTTCAGCTTTTACTTCTTTCATCACACTCCCAGTGGGTCAGAAGTTTACATACACTCAATTAGTACTTGGTAGCATTGCCATTAAATAGTTTAACTTGGGCCAAACGTTTTGGGTAGCCCTCCAAAAGCTTCTTTTGGAAGTATGCTTGGGGTCATTGTCCATTTGCGACCAAGCTTTAACTTCCTGACATGTTGCTTCAATATATATCCACATAATTTTCTTACCTCATGATGCCATCTATTTTGTGAAGTGCACCAGTCCCTACTGCAGCAAAGCACCCCCACAACATGATGCTGCCACCCCGTGCTTCACGGTTGGGGTGGTGTTCTTCGGCTTCTGGGATTGATTTGGACTTTTCGCACCAAAGAACATTCATCTCTTGGAGACAGATTGAGTTTCCTTCCTGAGCGGTATGACGGCTGCGTGGTCCCATGGTGTTTATACTTGCCTACTATCGCTTGTACAGACGTCTTCAGGCATTTGGAAATTGCTCCCAAGGATGAACCAGACTTGTGGAGGTCTACAATTTTTTTCGGAGGTCTTGGCTGATTTCTTTTGATTTTCCCATGACGTCAAGTAAAGAGGCACTGAGTTTGATGGTAGGCCTTGAAATACATCCACAGGTACACCTCCAATTGACTCAACTGATGTCAATTAGCCTATCAGAAGCTTCTAAAGCCATGACATCATTTTCTGGAATTTTCCAAGCTGTTTAAAGGCACAGTCAACTTAGTATATGTAAACTTCTGACACACTGGAATGGTGATACATTGAATTATAAGTGAAATAATCCGTATGTAAATAATTGTTGGGGAAATTACTTGTGTCATGCACAAAGTAGATGTCCTAACTGACTTGCCAAAACTATAGTTTGTTATCAAGTCATTTGTGGAGTGGTTGAAAAACAAGGTTTAATGACTCCAACCTAAGTGTATGTAAACTTCCGACTTCAACTGTACATAAGACAGAAGGTTACTTAAGGAAAAAACAAATGGAGGGTAGTTGGTCAGGATGGATGGGTGGATGGTTGTGTGTTCGAATCTCATCACATGCAATTTTAGCTAATTAGCAACTTTTCAAATATTTACATGTTTTGAAGTACTTTGCAATTACTTAGCATGTTAGCTAACCCTTCCCCTAACCCAATTTAGCTAAGCCTTCCCTGACCCTAACCCCTAGCCTAGCTAATGTTAGCCAGCTAGCTAATGTTAGCATTATCCAACTAGCCACCTTGCTAAGATTAGCACCAACAAATTGGAATTTGTAACGTATGATACGTTTAGCAAATTTGTAACACATAGTATGTTTTCAAACTTCCTAACATAATGTACACATTGCAATTCATAACATAAGAAATGGATGATGGACCAGGGTTTCTATTAGCCGGTAATAGCCGGCTTTGTCCCCCCAAAAATAACAGAAAGGACGATAAATCATATTGGCATCGGCCAGTTCTCCGGAAGAAGAAGAAAAATCCCATTATGAAATAATTATTTTTAGCCTATTCATTAATGGAATTACCAGTAAATGTAAATACATTTGACTCGTCATGCTTATTGGTCTATAGGGTAATTTGCATAATTTATCAGAATTAAATTGCTGCATGTATACAGTATATTTGTTATGCATATTCTTATTTATCACATGTGTACAGCATACAGATACAGAGCCTTTGAGGGAAAAATCTGTCAGACAGTGCAATAGCTGCTCCTGCAGCATCTTGTGATGCTACCAAGACAACTGGGAACCCCCTGAAAAATACGAGGTCAAATCCTGATGTCAGGGATCTTCAGGTCGGAAAGTCGGAGCTTCCCGAGTTGGAATTCCAAGTTAGATGACTGTTCAAAAGATTGTTCGCAGTCGGAGTTCGTTATTTTCCCAGTTGTCTTGAATGCACTGAGGTTGGAAGTATGAGATATCCATGGCATCTAACGGCAACAGAAGGCAGGCTTCATCACCGGGTCACACACCACTTTGCAATGAGCAGTATGCATTTTGAAAACATATACTTAATTGTTTGAAACCTGAAAGTTTTAATATACTGAACAAAAATATGAATGCAACATGCAACAATTTCTACAATTTTACCGAGTTACAGTTCATATAAGGAAATCAGTCAATTTAAATAAATTCATTAGGCCCTAATCTATGGATTCCACATGACTGGATGCCGGGCCCAGCCAATCAAAATGAGTTTTTCCCTACAAAATGGCTTTATTACGGACATAAATACTTCTCAGTTTCATCAGCTGTCCAGATGGCTGGTCTCAGACGATCCTGCAGGTGAAGAAGCCAGATGTGGAGGTCCTGTGCTGGCGTGGTTACATGTGGTCTGCGGTTGTGAGGCCGGTTGGACTTACTGACAAATTCTCTAAAACGATGTTGGAGGCGGCTAATGGTAGAGCAATGGACATTAAATGATCTGGAAACAGCTCTGGTGGACATTCCTGCAGTCAGCATGCCAATTTCTTGCTCCCTCAAAACTTGAGATATCTGTGGCATTTTGTTGTGTGACAAAACTGCACATTTTAGAGTTGCCTTTTATTATCCCCAGCAGAAGGTGCACGTGTTTATTGATCATGCTGTTTAATCATCTTATTGATATGCCACACCTGTCAGGTGGATGGATTATCTTGCCAATGGAGAAATTCGCACAAACAGGGATGTAAACAAATGTGTGCACAAAATTTGAGAGAAATCCGCTTTTTGTGCGTATGGAACATTTCTGGGATCTTTTATTTAAAGCTCATGAATTATCATGGGACCAACACTTTACATGTTGCATTTATATTTTTGTTCAGGATACATATTATGTGGCGTGTCTTACCTTGCCTTCTAGTAGCCTATTAGATCTCCTCTCTTTCAACATTTCTAACAGATATAAAACCGCTCCCACACGCAGTGCCCTTTTGACAACTGTGTTTTCCGGCTTATTGCATTATGGAACGAACATTCATGCATAGCCTACTACCGTATGCGTATTTCTGCGTTTATAATGAGAAGAAATAATAGATTATCAACATTTTAAGGAAAACGTTTGGATCTGTTGCATCAGTCTCATTGGTTTTAGAGTTGTTTTAATTTGTATGTAGCCTATTGGTTGTATGAATTTGGGATCTGTCTGTTTGGAATAGGCTATTTCTTGCTCGACAAGCTGACCAATATAATAGCTAACCTAAATGTTTCTACTATAGTAGATTGACATAGGATAGTGATTTTAGCTGTTCATTAGTCGTCTTGTTGTATGGTAATTAATATTAACAGAACATGCAAGTCGTCTTGTTGGCTGAGCAAAAGTAAATGTAGACAGTTAATCTTTCATGTTCAATCAACGTGCACATCAGAATTCACTTTGAACATGTAAGATTAACTGTCCACATTTACTTTTGCTCAGCCAACAAGACGACTTGCATGTTCTGTTAATATTAATTACCATATTCTAAATGTGATTTATTTAATTCCGAGCAGCGTGGGTGGACGCACTAATCAGGTTAGGCACCCAATGCTTATTGGTCCGTTAAATTTCACAAATGTCCAGTAAATTAAAATGTTGCTGGTCAAATGTCCGGAAACCCTGCTACCCTGTGATGGACATCCAGAAATTAATTACATACCATCAGTGCTTGACTTGGGATGGAAGAAGTGCAGGAGCCGTCTTTGTCGAAGTCGGTCCATTAGAGTACTATATGTTCATTAATCACTGTTAACGCACATTTTCCATGACTTCTTCATGACTTTTAACACATTTTTCATTGCTATTATTATAGCCTACATGAAAAAGTAAGCATTTTATTGATATTGGGAGGCTACTGTGTCTGATCCCATGTAGACCTACCACTTCCTGCAGTTGTGTCCTTGATCAAGGTAATTAAAGTACTCATTACATTTTGAATACTTAGCAGAACAGGAAAATTACAAAATGAACGCACTCAAGAGTGTTGGATGCTCTGGGCTATTCATACATTTGAAAAACAAGAAAATGGTGTCATCTGCTTTGCTTAATATAAGGAATTTAAAATGATTTATACTTTTACTTTTTATACTTAAGTATATTTTAGCAATAATATTTACTTTTGATACTGAAGTATATTTTAAACCAAATAGTATTAGACTTTTACTCAAGTAATATTTTACTGGGTGACTTTCACTTTTACTTGAGTAACTTTCCATTAAGGTATCTATATTTTAACTCAGGTATGACAATTTGGTTATTTTCCCACCACTGTTTTATCCTAATCAATCTACACATAATACCCCATAATGAAAAGGCAAAAACAGGTTTAGAAATGTAAGCAAATTTATTAGACATAAAATACTGAAATATCACATTTAGACAGCTTTACTGTTTAATTTCTGCACCTTTGGCAGAAATTTTAGCCTCGAGTCTTCTTGGGTATGACGCTACAAGCTTGGCACACCGTATTTGGGGAGTTTCTCCCATTCTTCTCTGCAGATCCTCTCAAGCTTTGTCCTATTCACTAACTGTCTTGATGTGTTTGGACTATGATGGTTTGTTGGTGATGTGGACACCAAGGAACTTGAAGCTCTCAACCTGCTCCACTACAGCCCCATCGATGAGAATGGGGGTGTGCTCGATCCTCCTTTTCCTGTAGTCCACAATCATCTCCTTTGTCTTGATCACATTGAGGGAGACATTGTTATCCTGGCACCACATGGACAGGTCTCTGACCGCCTCCCTATAGGCTGTCTCATCGTTGTCGGAAAACTTAATGATGGTGTTGGAGTCATGCCTGGCTATGCAGTCATGAGTGAACAGGGAGTACAGGAGGGGACTGAGCACTCACCCCTGAGGCCCCCGTGTTGAGGATCAGCGTGGCAGATGTGTTGTTACTTACCACGTGGGGGCGGCCCGCCAGGAAGTCCAGGATCAGAGGGAGGTGTTTAGTCCCAGGGTTCTTAGCTTTGTGATAAGCTTTGAGGGTACTATGGTGTTGAACGCTGAGCTGTAGTCAATAAACAGCATTCTCACAGTTGTTCCTTTTGTCCAGGTGGGAAAGGGCAGTGTAGAGTGCAATAGAGATTGCATCATCTGTGGATCTGGGATAATGGTGTTGATGTGAGCCATGACCAGCCTTTCAAAGCACTTCATGTCTATAGACGTGAGTGCTATGGGTCGGTAGTCATTTAGGCAGGTTACCTTAGTGTTCTTGGGCATAGGGACTATGGTGGTCTGCTTGAAACATGTTGGTATTACAGACTCAGTCAGGGACAGGTTGAAAATGTCAGTGAAGACACTTGCCAGTTGGTCAGAGCATGCTCGGAGTACACGTCCTTGTAATTTGTCTGGCCCTGCGGACTTGTGGATGTTGACCTATTTAAAGGTCCTACTCACATCGGCTACGGAGAGCGTGATCACACAGTCCGGAACCGCTGATGACCTCATGCATGCTTCATTGTTACTTGCCTCGAAGTGAGCATAGAAGTAATTTAGCTCGTCTGGTAGGCTTGTGGAAGCTCGCAGCTGTGCTTCCCTTTGTTGTTTGAAATAGTTTGCAAGCCCTGTCACGTCCGGCGAGCATCGGAGCCGGTGTAGTACGATTCAATCTTGGTCCTGTATTGATGCTTTGTCTGTTTGATGGTTTGTCGGAGGGCATTGTGGGCATGGTGGGATTTCTTATTAGCTTCTGGGTTAGAGTCCCTCTCCTTGAAAGCAGCAGCTCCACCCTTTAGCTAAGGTGCCGATATTGCCTGTAATCCATGGCTTCTGTTTGGGGTATGTACGTACAGTCACCGTGGGGACAAAATTATCCATGCACTTATTGATGAAGCCAGTGACTGATGTGGTGTACTCCTCGGAAGAATCCCGGAACATATTCCAGTCTGTGCTAGCAAAACAGTCCTGTAGCTTAGCATCTGCATCATCTGACCACTTCTTTATTGACCGAGTCACTGGTGCTTCCAACTTTAGTTTTAGCTTGTAAGCAGGAATCAGGAGGATATAATTATGGTCAGATTTGCCAAATGGAGGACGAGGGAGAACTTTGTATGCGACTCCGTGTGTGGAGTAAAGCTAGTCTAGAGTTTTTTCCCTCTGGTTGCACATTTAATATGCTGGTAGAAATTAGGTTAAATTGATTTAAGGTTCCCTGTATTAAAGTCCCCAGCCACTAGGAACGCCGCCGCTGGATGAGCGTTTTCCTGTTTGCTTATGACTGTGTACAGCTCATTGAGTACGTATACAGCTCACTTAGTGCCAGCATCGGTTTGTGGTGATAAATAGACAGCTATGAAGAATATAGATGAAAACTCTCCAGGTGAATAGTGTGTTCTACAGCTTATCATGAGATACTCTACCTCAGGCAAGCAAAACCTTGGACTTCCTTACTATTAGATTTTGTGCATCAGCTATTGTTTACAAATATACACAGACCGTCACCCCTTGTCTTTCTGGAGGTGGCTGTTCTATTTGCCGATGCAGCGTAAAACCCGCCAGCTGTATGTTATTCATGTTTTCTTTCAGCCACGACTCGGTGAAACATAAGATATTACAGTTTAATGTCCCGTTGGTAGGATATTCGTGATCGTAGTTCTTCTATTTTGTTATCCAATGATTGTACATTGGCTAATATGACTGATGGTAGAGGAAGATTACCCACTCGCCGTCGGATCCTTACAAGGCACCCTGACCTACGTCCCCGATATCTCCATTTCTTTCTCATGCAAATCACAGGGATTTGGGCCTTGTCGGCTGTCTGAAGTAAATCCTTCTCGTCCGACTTGTTACAGAAAAAAGTTATTCCTTTGCGAGGTGATTAATCGCTGTCCTGATATCTAGAAGCTCTTTTCGGTCATAAGAGACAGTGGCAGAAACATTATGTACAAAATAAGTTACAAATAACGCGGAAAAAAACACACACAATAGCACAATTGGTTAGGAGACCGTAAAATGTCAGCCATTTCCTCCGGCGCCATCATGTATTTTCAGGTCTCTGAGATGTTCGATTGGCTGAGCCACTCAGGGACATTCAAAAACCTGTCCCGAAGCCACTCCTCCATTGTCTTGACTGTGTGCTTAAGGTCATTGTCCTGTTGGAAGGTGAACCTTTGCCCCAGTCTGAGGTCCCGAGCACTCTGGAGCAGGTTTTCATCAAGGATCTCTGTACTTTGTTCTATTCATCTTTCCCTCGATCCTGACTAGTCTCCCAGTCCCTGTTGCTGAAAAACAGCATGATGGTGTGGGATGGTACCATGTTTCCTCTAGATGTGACATTTGGCATTCAGGCCAAAGAGTTCAATCTTGGTTTCATCAGACCAGAGAATCTTGTTTCTCATGGTCTGAGAGTCCAAGCGGGATGTCATGTTCCTTTTACTGAAGAGTGGCTTCCATATGGCCACTCTACCATAAAGGCCTGATTGGTGGAGTGCTGTAGCGATGGCTGTCCTTCTGGAAAGATCTCCCATCGCCACAGAGGAACTCTGGAGCTCTGTTAGAGTGACCATCAGGTTCTTGGTCACCTCCCTGACCAAGACCCTTCTCCCCCGATTAATCAGTTTGGCCAAGCGGACATCTCTAGTCTTGGTGGTTCCAAACTTCTTCCATTTAATAATGATGGAGTCCACCAGTGGTGGAAAGAGTACCCAAATGTCATACTTGAGTAAAGGTATACAGTTGAAGTCGGAAGTTTACATACACTTAGGTTGGAGGCATTAAAACTTGTTTTTCAACCATTCCACAAATTTCTTGTCAGTTAGGACATCTACTTTGTGCATGACACAAGTAATTTTTCCAACAATTATTTACAGACGGATTATTTCACTTATAATTCACTGTATCACCATTCCAGTGTGTCAGAAGTTTACATGTACTAAGTTGACTGTGCCTTTAAACAGCTTGGAAAATTCCAGAAAATGATGTCATGGCTTTAGAAGCTTCTGATAGGCTGATTGACATCATTTGAGTCAATTGGAGGTGTAGCTGTGGATGTATTTCAGGGCCTACCTTCAAACTCAGTGCCTTGTTGCTTGACATAATGAGAAAATCACACTCTAACACTCAGACATAATTTTCAAATGATACATTTGTGTTTTGTGATTCCGCCAGATCAGAGACAGTAGGAATGACCACATATTCTCTTGATAAGTGTGTGAATTTGAATATATTCCTGTCCTGCTAAGCAATCAAAATGTAACAAGTACTTTTGGGTGTCAAGGAACATGTGGGGAGTAAAAAGTACATTATTTTCTTTAGGAACGTAGTTAAGTTAAAGTAAAAGTTGTCAAAAATATAAATTGTAATGTAGAGATACCCAAAAAACAACTTAAAGTATTTCTACTTGTTTCTACTGGACTTTACGCCACTGGAGGACACAGTGTTCTTGGGAACCTTCAATGCTGCAGAAATGTCTTGGTACCCTTCCCCAGATCTATGCCTCGATACAATCATGTCTTGGAGCTCTACGGATTATTCCTTTGTCCTCATGTCTTGGTTTTTGCTCTAACATGCACTGTTAGCTAGAGGTCGACCGATTACGATTTTTCAACGCCAATACCGATTATTGGAGGACCAAAAAAAGCCGATATCGATTTTTATATATATTTGTAATAATGACAATTACAACAATACTGAATGAACAATGAACCCTTTCATTTGAACTTAATATTCATAAATAACATATATTTAGTCTCAATTAAATGATGAACCATGTTCAATTTGGTTTAAAAAATGCAGTGTTGGAGAAGAAAGTAAAAGTGCAATATGTGCCATGTAAAAAAATCTAAAATGTAAGTTCCTTGCTCAGAACATGAGAACATATGAACGCTGGTGATTCAATATTCCCAGTTCTTCAATATTCCCAGTTGAGAAGTTTTAGGTTGTAGTTATTATAGGAATTATGACGCGTTGACAATTTCTCTCTATACCATTTGTATTTCATAAACCTTTGACTATTGGATGTTCTTATAGGCACTTTAGTATGGCCAGCCTAATCTCGGGAGTTGCATTGCTAAGAGCTGCTCGCAAACGCAGTAAAGTGCTGTTTGAATGAATGCTTACGAGCCTGCTGCTGCCTACCACCACTCAGTCAGACTGCTCTATCAAATCATAGGCTTTATTATAATAAACACAGAAATACGAGCCTTTTGTCATTAATATGGTCAAATCCGGAAACTATAATTTCAAAAACAATACGTTTATTCTGTCAGTGAAATACGGAACCGTTCCGTATTTTGTCGAATGGGTGGCAACCCTAAGTCTAAGTCTAAATATTGCTGTTACATTGCAGAACCTTCAATGTTATGTCATTATTATGCACAATTCTGATAAAGTAATTATGGTCTTTGTTCGGAAGAAATAGTTTGCACCGAGCCAGGTGGCCCAAACTGTTGCATATACCCTGACTCTGCTTGCACTGAACACTAGAGAAGCGACACAATTTCTCTAGCTAATACTGCTGCTAACATGCATTTATTTTAACTAAATATGCATGTTTCAAAAAAATATACTTCTGTGTATTGATTTTAAGAAAGGCATTGATGATTATGGTTAGGTACATTTGTGCAACGAATGTGCTTTTCACGATTGCGCTTTTGTTAAATCACCCGTTTGGCAAAGTTGAAGCAGGCTGATTCGATGATAAATGAACAGGCACCACATTGATTATATACAACACAGGACAAGCTAGTTAACCTAGTAATATCAACCATGTGTAGTTAACTAGTGGTTATGTGAAGATTGATTGTTTTTTTATAAGATAAGTTTAATGCGAACTAGCAACTTACCTTGGCTCATTGCAGCCACAAGATCCTTTTGACGCTGCACTCGCGTAACAGGTGGTCAGCCTGCCACGCAGTTCCCCGTGGATTGCAATGTAATCGGCCATAATCGGGGTCCAAAAAGGCAGATTACTGATTGTTATGAAAACTTGAAATCGGCCCTAATTTAAATCGGCCATGCCGATTAATCCTTCAACCTCTACTGTCAACTGTGGGACCTCATATAGAGGACAGGTGTGTGCCTTTCAAAATTATAAGGGCACAAGGCGAGACCCAGATGCAGACACAGGAGGCAGATGGTTAGAGTCCAAGATGTTTATTAACAATCCAAAAGGTGCAGTCAAGAGAAAGGTCATGGACATACAAAAGGTCAAAACCAGTTCAGAGTTCCAGAGGTACAGAATGGCAGGCAGGCTCGAGGTCAGGGCAGGCAGAATGGTCAGGCAGGCAGGAATGGAGTCCAGAAAAACAGGCAATGGTCAAAACCGGGAGGACTAGTAAAAGAGGACAAGACGAACTGGCACAGAGCGACAGGAAACACAGGGATAAATACACCAGGGAAAATAAGCGACACCTGGAGAGGGTGGAGACAATCACAAGGACAGGTGAAACAGATGAGGGCGTGACACCAAATCATGTCCAATCAATTGAATCTACCACTGGTGGCCTCCAATCAAGTTGTAGAAACATCCCAAGGATGATCAATGGAAACAGGATGCACCTGAGTTCAATTTTGAGTCTCATTGCAAAGGGTCTGATACTTATGTAAGTAAGGTATTTCTGTTTTTTATATTTAATACATTTGCAAAAATGTATAAAAACCTGTTTTCGCTTTTTCATTATGGGCTATTGTGTGTAGATTAATAAGATGGAAAAGGTCAAGGGGTCTGAATACTTTCCAAATTCACTGTAAATATCAGGCTAAAATATTTATTTTGTAGGGGAGATCTATGCACAGCAAATCATTTGTCAATTAGGCTATTCTTAGAATATTTTTTTATGTTGTCGCAATTACATGGCCACTGTTTAATAGAGGGGAATCCCAGCTTTCCAACAGTGCAGATTTATTTAGACTCTACAGTGGAAAGGCAACAACGAAATTAATTATTGGTTAACTATAGTTAACTAGTGCAATAACTGCTACAAGTTATGATTTGAATTGGTGATCTAGTTAGTTAGTCTGTCATTATTTTATACTTGCTGCTGAAATGTTGCCATCTCTCTCCTTGGGCAATGGTCCACTCTCACTGGCACACAAGTAGCACCACAGACCTGCACTGAAGGATCATTCCGATAATGGCTGATTGTCACGCCCTGACCATAGAGAGCCCTTGTTTCTCTATGGTGCAGTAGGTCAGGGCGTGACGAGGGGTGTTCTAGTTTAAAATTTCTATGTTGGTGTTTTGGTTTGGTTCCCAATGAGAGGCAGCTGGTAATCGTTGCCACTAATTGTAGATCATATTGTAGTAGTTATTTTTCCCACCTGTGTTTGTGGGATATTATTTTGTCTTTGTGCATGTGCATCACGTAGTCACGTTTCGTCGTTCGTTTATTGTTTTTTTGTTTTGCTTAAGTTTCACTTTATAATAAAGATGTGGAACTCTACGTACAATGCGCCTTGGTCCGGTTCCACCGTGACACTGATATGTTTAAAAAAAAATGGATTGATCATATTTAAAAGGGTGCTTTCATTAATTACATTAGCTGGTTCTGCTCACACTGCCCTACCCTGTGCTCTGACCTCTTTCTCCCCTCTCTCTCCAGATGAAATCTCGCCTCTTGTGACGGCCGGCCGCCCAACAACCTGCCCGCTTGACCCTATCCCCTCCTCTCTTCTCCAGACCATTTCCGGAGACCTTCTCCCTTACCTCACCTCGCTCATCAACTCATCCCTGACCGCTGGCTACGTCCCTTCCGTCTTCAAGAGAGCGAGAGTTGCACCCCTTCTGAAAAAACCTACACTCGATCCCTCCGATGTCAACAACTACAGACCAGTATCCCTTCTTTCTTTTCTCTCCAAAACTCTTGAACGTGCCGTCCTTGGCCAGCTCTCCCGCTATCTCTCTCAGAATGACCTTCTTGATCCAAATCAGTCAGGTTTCAAGACTAGTCATTCAACTGAGACTGCTCTTCTCTGTATCACGGAGGCGCTCCGCACTGCTAAAGCTAACTCTCTCTCTCTGCTCTCATCCTTCTAGACCTATCGGCTGCCTTCGATACTGTGAACCATCAGATCCTCCTCTCCACCCTCTCCGAGTTGGGCATCTCCGGCGCGGCCCACGCTTGGATTGCGTCCTACCTGACAGGTCGCTCCTACCAGGTGGCGTGGCGAGAATCCGTCTCCACACCACGTGCTCTCACCACTGGTGTCCCCCAGGGCTCTGTTCTAGGCCCTCTCCTATTCTCGCTATACACCAAGTCACTTGGCTCTGTCATAACCTCACATGGTCTCTCCTATCACTGCTATGCAGACGACACACAATTAATCTTCTCCTTTCCCCCTTCTGATGACCAGGTGGCGAATCGCATCTCTGCATGTCTGGCAGACATATCAGTGTGGATGACGGATCACCACCTCAAGCTGAACCTCGGCAAGACGGAGCTGCTCTTCCTCCCGGGGAAGGACTGCCCGTTCCATGATCTCGCCATCACGGTTGAAAACTCCACTGTGTCCTCCTCCCAGAGCGCTAAGAACCTTGGCGTGATCCTGGACAACACCCTGTCGTTCTCAACTAACATCAAGGCGGTGGCCCGTTCCTGTAGGTTCATGCTCTACAACATCCGCAGAGTACGACCCTGCCTCACACAGGAAGCGGCGCAGGTCCTAATCCAGGCACTTGTCATCTCCCGTCTGGATTACTGCAACTCGCTGTTGGCTGGGCTCCCTGCCTGTGCCATTAAACCCCTACAACTCATCCAGAACGCCGCAGCCCGTCTGGTGTTCAACCTTCCCAAGTTCTCTCACGTCACCCCGCTCCTCCGCTCTCTCCACTGGCTTCCAGTTGAAGCTCGCATCCGCTACAAGACCATGGTGCTTGCCTACGGAGCTGTGAGGGGAACGGCACCTCAGTACCTCCAGGCTCTGATCAGGCCCTACACCCAAACAAGGGCACTGCGTTCATCCACCTCTGGCCTGCTCGCCTCCCTACCACTGAGGAAGTACAGTTCCCGCTCAGCCCAGTCAAAACTGTTCGCTGCTCTGGCCCCCCAATGGTGGAACAAACTCCCTCACGACGCCAGGACAGCGGAGTCAATCACCACCTTCCGGAGACACCTGAAACCCCACCTCTTTAAGGAATACCTAGGATAGGATAAAGTAATCCTTCTCACCCCCCTTAAAAGATTTAGATGCACTATTGTAAAGTGGCTGCTCCACTGGATGTCATAAGGTGAATGCACCAATTTGTAAGTCGCTCTGGATAAGAGCGTCTGCTAAATGACTTAAATGTAATATAAATGTAAGAATTCTGAAACAAATTTACAAACACTCATTTGACAACTTGGAAAAGCACATCATGCCATTAAGGCTGGCACATTTCCAATCTGTACTATCTCGAACAGCCTACTGTCACTCACAGATTCACAGAATTGCGCCAAATAAACTTGAACAAAGCGGAATCAGGAAATAAATGCCCACTGCTATTCAATGAAGGTCCTGCCTTCATTCCGTTTTGATCAACTTTTTTTGCCTCGATGTGTGAATCTTGGCCAGCAATAGGCTACTTTGTATTTTATAGAGGAACTGGTATGCATTTCCCCCCAAAAATCAGAAGTGCCGATACGGCCGTAACATATCATACTAAATGGAGTGTCTCGGATTTACATACAGAATAATATGAAATGTTCTGAGACCAGGTTCATTTAACCCCTACCCCCTAGCCTAGCTAACATTAGCCACCTAGCTAATGTTACCCACAACAAATTGTAACCTGTAACATATACATTTTGCAAATTCGTAATATATGATTTGAAATGGGATGATGGACATCCACAAATGAATACATAACATATGTAACGTAACATTCATAATTAGAGTGTTTTGGGTTTACATTTACTATGTTACGTCTACCCCTGAGTCCAGGTTGCTCATTCATTCGGGGCCCAGAAAGTTTGTTCTCATGTAGGGCTCATGGTTTCATTCTCCTGCGCCAGCGCGAGAGGAGCATGTATGAATGGAGCGTTTGTTTTCTGCGGGAATATAATGCTTGGCGAACAGATGGGGGTTGGAGGAAGAGGAACAGGGACCGATAGACCATGACACAAGAGCTTGGATGCTGACTTGTGCTCAACCTCTCTTGACTGACTGACTGCATTGGGTTTCTCTAGTCTAGTCTACATCCATTTAAAAACGTTTTTACAAGGCTTTGAATGGTTTAGCCTAAATATTTTTGGCCAACCACCACCATTATTGTTTGAATAAAACAGATAGTCTTTACTTTAGAGACTATATCACTTCATTGACTTAGGCCCCTACTAAATAAATATTTTTAAAGTTTGATTTTATAGGAGAGAAAGGTAGCTTGTTGACCTCAGCCAGCTCTTTCATAAGGTTTAATATCTCACAAATGAAGATACAGCACTCGAGCTTGCATGACTGGGGACTTCACACGCACACGCACTCTCACTCAAACACACTCTATGGTTAAAGCTACTTTTGAAGTAGAGAGAGGGGAAGTAGGCAGCACTGACAGACTGGCCTGGTATAGAGGGAGGGATAAGAGGAGGAGAGTGGGGGAAGGGTTGATTGTTAGAGCAAGTAGGCTGCTGAGGAGAGAGGACTTCAGAAGCAGTGCACTCTGCAAGAAAATATGCTGTCTGGTTGAAATCTATTCGATTTTCAGATGATAACGTTAGGATACACGTTTAGCGAACTTTATGACCACATTCACTGTTGTTCCTTGTAGATATTGGAAGTGCGAGTGCTAGGTCCGAACTCGCTAGACATGAGATGAGTTAGCGGTATACTGGCCTTTAGCTAGTTTAAGAAGTAAATATTATTTCATAGAAAGGGTTGGCAATATCGAGGAAAATCCTCGTCCAGACATTGGCAAGAAAATTCCACTCAACGACCTATCGGGTGAGTAAAATGTCTGCATAACAATGGTGCATACTTTATAAGTTATGGTTGGAAAATATTGATTTTAACTTTAGCACAGATCTTGCTAGCCATGTGAATCCACAATGGACAGACTGGTAATTCACGTAGCTAATAATAACTTTGGGGATATTTATTTTTTAGAAAACACATCATGTTCACACGATAAATTATTCAACTAAATCTCCATAACCGGGCTAGCTAGCTACTTTGCACTAAACAGTCGTATTTTGTTGGATTCATTTTCGTAATGGTCCCACGTGGGAATCGAACCCCAAACCCTGGCGTTGCAAGCCCCTTACCATACCAACTAAGTCATACAGTTGTATTACTCAACCATGTAAACATCACGTCTTGTATAATTGTTTTTTTAGCAATGATAACAATAGTATTTGAGGCTCAGACGCATCACATCAGGTAGTCGATAAACATAGGTGAATCGATCGTTCACTGACTAGGCTACAAGACAATGAGGGACCAAATGGGGCTGTCTGTCCCTGTTGTTGAACTCGTTCTGGGCAGTAGACAGCTTATGGCCAGGGTTTTGGACAATCAGATGGGCTAATCTAGTTTAGGCTGATCCTATGGCTCAGTATATCTAGGTATACGTGTTGTTGTGGTCCCTGGTGAAGGTTCTCAGTAAACTGCTTTAAGTAAGAGCATTTTGACCGTGTTTACATTTAGCCTTCTCATGATAGCATAGGATGGAGAGGATACAACTCAGGTCTTCGCCTGTGACATTTTCGTTGGATAAGAATGCACACAATATTGTTTTGTTCCTTCCTCCTTGAGTACTGATTTGATTTATGCCATTTTAAACAAAGCACCTGTTTTTCACTGTGAAGTAGGCCTACATGGAACTAAGTTGGAATGTCAGCAATTTCATTGCAATTGATAAACTTTCTTTACGTTGAACATAACCCTGATTCAATTTGACTCCATCAACCACGTCAAATACTCACCATTTTAGTACTAATGTTTATTACTAGTTTATTAAACAGTTATAAACACACTGAATTAGGCTATTTCAGCTAAATATATATATTTAATGCATTTTCAATTATCTCATGTAAGCAATGACATTGGTTGACATTTGCCAGCAGAAAAAAACATCAATATCTTTGTGAAATATCTGACAGCCGTTTGATGTGTTCAATGAGGCATTGTATCATGGGGTTTGAATTATATAATGACCATACTGGGTGGGGGCTTGGACAGTCAAATCAATAGACTGGCCCTGGCTCCGCCTCCACCAGTGGCTCTCAACAGTGCTTTTTAATTTTTAAAAATTTAACCTTTATTTAACTAGGCAAGTCCGTTATGAATCGTTATGAAGAATTGCAACATTTGCCTAGAACTAACACTACAGATAGCAATACTGGGTGATTTGAAAAGCCATAGTCAATCAATCAATAATATAATAATTATTTTAGCAAAAATGTTTATTTTTAATTTACAATCTGTAGAAGCAATGAGGATAGGAAGGTTCAATTCTTTTGTGAAGCATCACAGCACAGTTGAAAAATATATGGTAAGTAGAAATCCGAAATGGATGACGTTGAGAAACAGATGGGAGGGGTTGAATGGCGCTGAAGGTTGGGACTAATAACAAGATAAACAATGTAAAACATACGGGATCTGTCAAATGTATAGAGGTTCGGAGCTTTTGTGAAATAGCATAGTTACAAATAGAAATCAAACTGGATGGACATCAGAAATAGAGGAAGGACTAAGAACAAACAAGAGAGAACTATTGTAAAGTAGACTGTGCCTGTAGAATGTGTATAAGATGTATGGATTGAAGGTAGAAGCAGAAGTGTTTATTAGTTTACTCCAATTGGGGAGTGGTAGGGTTTGCGGGGAATAATAATAAAGGTATATTATTTCAAAAGGTATGTATGTCTATATAGGTATGTGTATGTATATATGTGTATATATATGCATGCGTGTATGGATATATATATTTACCCCAAAAATATGGGGGATTGGAAATGATGCAGACAATTACATTGGAAGCAACATTCTTTCCACATTATTAAGCTGATCCACCCTCTAAAAAAAAAAATCCTCTATGAACAAATTCCCTACACCGGCCAAACCCGGATGACGCTGGGCCAATTGTGCGCCGCCCTATGGAACTCCCAATCACGGCCGGTTGTGATACAGCCTGGATTATAGTTACGGTCATAGACATAGATTTTTTTTTTTTATAGCTAATAGCGATAAATATCTCTAGCTATAGAAATATAACTCCTAGAGACTGTCTGACGTGCTATATGGAGGGGTGAACGTTGAGTGATGATACATGAACATAGAGCCAAAATTAATGGTCCCCTTTGGGATACCACTTCAGTCGCTAGCTAGTCTGTTAATCTATCACATGATACTCTCTCTGGCCAATTTATAGACATTGGATAGGACGATACACATTCATTTCTCTGTCAAAGTGTCTCGACAACAACTCCCCCGCTTCCAATAGAGTGTAGCCTACATCTGGTCTGTAGTAGTAAGGATACTGACTGACCCTTCAGTGCTGAGACATGGTTTAGATTAGTGTAAATCACCCCTGCTGCCCCAGGACAAGACTAACACACCTCATTGAACTCATCCAAGGCTTTATGATTAGGTGATTAAGTGTGTTTACAGTTCGAGATGGAACTCTAGAACACTGGTTTGGACTATAATTAGATCTCTCTCTAGCTCTCTCACAGTTTTTCTCTTTCTCTCGGTGGATCTCTCTGCCCTACTGAAAATGTCACAATCTGTTAACCTTCCACCCTGTCCTGTACAGCCTCTTGCCTGCGAGCCACACTACAGTACACACAAAGGCACACACACACACACACACACACACACACACACACACACACACACACACACACACACACACACACACACACACACACACACAGACGGGCAGTCAGACAGACGGGCATTCAGGCAGAAACAGACAATCATAAATCTTTTTTTAAAGTTGAAACTTTATATGACAGTAATTTAATTACATTTTGTTTTAAATGAAATGATCCATTTAGTCTATTTTAAAGCACTTTTTGGTTTATTTTCGCTTGTAATAATTTGTATTTTTGCAAATTTGGAGAATGAAACCCCTACTTGTTTGCACACTGTTTCTAGTTACCTTTTGGCCATCCCTAACAGATGGAGGGCAATTTGCTGGGAAAACACTTGCAACCTATAGCGAGCTTACAGTTTTTTTGCAATTGTTTAAGCACAATTTTGAAAACAGGGCCCTAACCCTACACCAAAGTAGCACAACATTACAGATCATTTGCAAAATGGAACACTTTTGTCAAAACTATACAGGACTTCATAAAAATAATATTTTGTTACCATACGAAACACACATTTCAGATGACTTCAATCTTTTTGACCCAGTTACACACTGCTGTTGCTAACCTAAAACACTTTTAGCAAGTCTAATTGTCAGTGATTAGAGTGCTGTAAATGAAGTACACAGAGAAAGTGCAACTATACAAACACTACACAAGACCAATGCTGCAGACTGAGGAAAATATCATTTATTTCTCTCCATATACACAAATCAGTCATGTCAATATGGAGAATCACAACAAAACATGTCCCAGTTTTCATGCTACTACAGTAGTGTGCGTAACACTGTTAGCTCAGCAAACAGACAAACGTAAAATACTGTATCCAGTACAGGTTATAATTACAGTAAATAACAACAACAACAAACATATAAAATAATCGGGAAAAAAACGGACAATATTGTACAGAAAATACTACAGTAAACATACTATACATTATCTCTTCGCCTAGCTGGATCTGGCCAGAGAATTTCATCAACATCACAAGTAATATCGTCATTAGCAAGACAATGTGGGAAGAACCGTCTTGAATGTCGAATCCATCCTTGCACAGCTGTGGCGTCGACTTGGTCACATGCGTCCTCCATGGCCTGAATGAGGGGTACCTGAACCTGGGGCTGGAGATCGTAAACCTTCCTGGCCTGAATGAGGGGTACCTGAGCCTGGGGCTGGAGATCGTAAACCTTCCTGGCCTGAATGAGGGGTACTTGAGCCTGGGGCTGGAGATCGTAAACCTTCCTGGCTTGAATGAGGGGTACCTGAGCCTGGGGCTGGAGATCATAAACCTTCCTGGCCTGAATGAGGGGTACCTGAGCCTGGGACTGGAGATTGTAAACCTTCCTGTATTGCATCTGGTACATTTCATTACCTGCTGTGACGATGTGGTTCAATCAGTCCAAAAATGTGAGAATGTGAGGTGTGTTGTAAGGGCCCATTTTGGCATGACGGAGGACAACCCCATGCTGTGAAATGGCAGCGCAAAGTGTGATGTTACCCCCACGTTGCCCTCGATTATAGCCCTGTGGCCAATGATATTTCTGCCTCTCCTTCTTGCTTTTGTGAGGTTGAACCCTGCCTCATCAATATGTATGAATTCATGCAGGATTTCCTCAGCATCCATCTGCAAAACTCCCTGAAATACAGTGAAAGACAAGATTGTGTAGTTCAGGATAGGTCTAGTATGCAGTCAATGTAAAAAAAAGTAATGTGTGCAGTATGCAACATCACAGTGCTAAAGTGAACAATACAAACCTCCACATACTCATGCCGCAGCCGTTTGACCCTCTCTGAATTCCGCTCAAAGGCACTCGATAAAGTTGTTTCATTTGAACCTGATGTATTTTCCGGATGCGTGCCAGTATTGACTGAGAGACCTGATGGACATTATTGAAAATGGCATGGTAGTTCTCTGAGTCTGATAGCATTATTGGCCAAACCATGTTTATTATCTCTCTCTCTTGTTCCTGCTTGAATATGGGCCCCCCTTCCTCCTTGTCGTTCCCGACTCTCAATCCTATGTAGAGAATAATACATGTAACTTACTGTACAATGTCACAGGAAGGGGTATCACAAGTGCTGATATGGTGCAGACAATAAGCAGCTGATTACTGTAACTGTAGACAGATCTACCTGTTTTCCTGTCAAAGTCCTTATGACAGATGCCACTGTATATCTGTTAAGATTTGGCTGAACTCTCAGTCCAGCCTCCCTCAGCGTCAATCCGTGGTTCACAACATGGTCCACTAGTGTTGCACGAATGTCATTTGATAAGTTTGGTCCTCTTCTTCTTTGTGCACGTTCTCCTCTTGCTTCAGGTCTTTCTCGACCTCTGGCTCGGCCTCTGCCTCTTCCTCTACTTCCTTCTCCTCCTCTGTGTACTCCTCCTCTCACCCTCACTCTTCTTCTGACTCCTTCCATTTTGGTTGAAGGCAGGTGAACCTACCTGCTGCATTTTTATAGTGCTTAAACCTGATTGGTGCGTCTACAATTTAGCAATCGTGCGTTTGTGCACCTGATGGCTGTGTTTAACAGATTGGCTCATAGGTGTGGTAATTTGACAGTCAGTGCTATGGAATTACAAGGAAGTGACATCATGATATACTTCTGTGTCTGATGTATACAAGTGTGTTTAGTGTTTTGCAAATTACTGTGTGTAATGTTTTGCAAATAGCTGACAATGTGCTTATTACAGTTTTGCAAATCTAACCTTGTGTTTTGCTCCTTGAGTGTAAGGTTTTGCTAATTGTGGGAAAAGTACATTTTTTTGTGTAAGCAATCGTAAAAAACTGTAAGCACTCTATATTCATAATTGTGTAATGAAGGTTCAGTACATACCAACATATAGGTTGCCTATGGGCCTATCTGAAATCTTACAACCTGTCAAACAACAGCTCTCATGACTATCATAAAGACAATCAATCACAAATAGTTTACTAGTTCACTGGTGGGGACCAGGGTAAAGAAAGAAACACTTGAGGCATTCAGATCAGCCTTACAGATCTGAGTGATCATTATCTCTACCACATGGCACATTTTCCTCCTCCACAGATGCTTAATTGTGAGGGAGGGAAGGAGGAAAGGAGAAGGGTGGAAGGTCTGGGATGCAAACCAAATGGAACCCTATTCCCTATATATTGCACTATTTTTGACCAGAGCTCAATGGGGCCTGGTCAAAAGTAGTGCACTATAAAGGGAATAGGGTGCCATTTGGGATACAGGACCTGGGCAGCTGGTGTGTTGGGGCTTAGAGCCTAGGGGCCATTCTCTGCCAAGGACCAGCTACAGTTAAACGATTAGTGGCTTTAAAGCTAAATATATCTTCAGCCTCAGGACCTAAGGTCTTCCTTCCCTAAGCCAGATCTGGGTTCGAATAGTATTAGAAAGATAAAATAACTTTATCTGTGATTGAACTTGAAGGCACAAATGAAACCAATGGAATAGTCAACAAAAATCCTGAAGTGCAAACTCCAACCCTGGCAGAGTTGCCATTCCAGGAAAGATTTCAAATACTGTTTGAACACCTAAGCTTCCACTAGTGCACCCAATGGAGGATGGCTAAGACAGTAACTGTAGTGACCATAACTAGGCAGTCACTGTGAGTGACACCTCCGGCTGACACGATTGTGTGAACTAGATCATAATTTTGAGTTGAAGACACACGCATAGACACACACGCAAGAATGTCAACTCTGCCGAGTCATGTTTAAGTCTATCACTCGCTCTGTCTCTACGAGAAGTTCAGGGTCAATGTTAAGGGACCGCAATCAGATTGGTTGGTCATGTGCTTTGGGCTCTTGATGCGTTGTTATCCTACAATTTAATTTAGCTCCATTTAGCTACGTCTATTCTATTCTATTCTATTCTATTGTTATCTCCGTTATGAACAAGGGCCTTTCTTATCCACACTATAGGCCTAAGGAATCATAAGGAAAAACGTCTCCAAATGAACCCTCTAGTACTATAATGCCTCCAAATGAACCCTATAGTACTATACTGTCTACAAATGAATCCTACCTACACTACCCTGTCTGACTGCCATGCCAATGGGTCACTTGAGGAAATAGGTTAATGCTTTGTATGCTTAGTTTTCAGAAAATTCCCACATTTTCTGGAAATTGGAGGATTGGAGGATTTTTGGAATGTCTTCTTATTCCCTCCTGATTCCGGGAACCTCCTGATTCCAGGAATTGTCCAACCAGGATTTCTGTCAAATCTGGGAATAGGCCTTACCCAAGAAAAAAACTATGAACTTGATTCTGATAGCTCGATTACTTTACTTAAATAGTCTCGCTCTTAGCAAAAACCTGCATACTAAGATGCTTTCCTTCTAGTAACTGAGACCGTAACGTTATGACTATAACTACTGTTCCCTGAAGGAGGGAAACGAGGTACAACATACTAGGGTGTCGCACTCTCGCAAATGAAATGCCCCATGTTCCTGTAGGAACATAAGCACTGACAAGGAACCAGCCCTTTATCTTGGCACCAGAGCTCAAACGCTTGCCACTTTACACGCCTACAGCCCCCCCGCCCTTGCAGACTGAATAGTAGCAATAACGTTCGGAGTGTTGTAACTTTTAATGGGTTACAGAGTTAATGTTTACAGTTAATTAATTGAGCTGTGTCTAAAGATATTTTCTTTACAGTTAATTACAAATGTGATGGAGATTGAGAGAACAACATACATATTTATGTTGTATTGGTTGGTATTGGATTACACTATTGACTGCAAGTACCAGAATGCCTTGCAACAGGTAGTAGAAAAAAAAGGTGACAAGTGATTATCCTGACTTTCGCTAGCAACTTTGTTTTATTGTTTTGTAGAATCTAAAGTTGTTAAATGTAACGTGAACATGTATTATTACTAAAATAAGCTTTCATTTCACAACCCGACATCCCGAGTCTTTACTTTGAAGATAGTTATTCTATACGGAGGTAACCCTCTAGCCATCAGATTGGCCCTCTCAGGGGCCAGGCCCGCGCGTCAGCCGGCTCGTCATGCTCCCATGCCCTCATGCGGCTCGTCGGGCTCCCACGACCTCATGCGGCTCATCGGGCTCCCACGACCTCATGCGGCTCGTCGGGCTCCCACGCCCTCATGCGGCTCGTCAGGCTCCCACGCCTCAGCCGGCTCGTTGGGCTCCCACGCCTCCGGCGTTTTGTCGAAGATGGCTTGTTGTCAGGCTAAAAAAGCCTCACATTTGCCCCAATGACCACCAATTCTTCAACCCAGGTCAGCCTGTTGTGTGCTTTGGTGTGTGTGTGTATTCCCAAACAAGGTCCAGTTACACTCTGAGGGAGCTGATGTTGGTGGGATCTGAAGGATGATGGAGGCAACAGGGGAAAGAGCCTCAGATCCACAAAGTCTCTTCCATCAGGTGGCTGATGAGATATGTTGGCACGATTGCCATATTGCATCTCCATTCCAAAGCCCTCGCTTGGAAGTGTACTTTGCCAGACTGCCAAGAACCTTGCCCTCATCCAGGCCTAGGTGGCGAGACACGGTAGTGATGCCAGCATTCCTGGGGTCCAACATGTATGCTGGGCTTCAGGCAGAAGTCTTCACGCTTTTTGATGAGGAACTGCAGTTTCCTCTGCTTGGAGCAACAGTGAAATGGGCAGGGCAGTAAGGATTTCTTCTCTTTCATCTGCAAGCAGAGTCTGAACATCAGACAGGATGGCATTGTCTCCCTCAATCTGTGCAATGGCTACTGCTATAGGTTTCAGGAGTTTCAGGCTGCTTATCACTCTCTCCCAAAATACATCATCCAGGAGGATCCTCTTGATGGGGCGGTCCAAATCGGCAGACTGTGATATGGCCATTTCTTGGAGAGACTCCTTCCCCTCCAGCAGACTGTCAAACATGATGACAACACCACCCTGACGGGTGTTGCTGGGCAGCTTCAATGTAGTGCTCTTATTCTTCTCACTCTGCTTGGTGAGGTAGATTGCTGCTATAACTTGATGACCCATCACATTCCTAACTATTTCCTTGGTTATCTTGTAGTGTATCCATTGTTTTCAGTGCCATGATGTCCTTGAGGAGCAGATTTAATGCATGAGCAGCACAGTCAATGGGTGTGATGTGAGGGTAGGACTCCTCCACTTTAGACGAAGCAGCCTTCATGTTTGCAGCTTTGTCTGTCACCAGTGCAAATCCCTTCTGTGGTCCAAGGTCATTGATGACTGCCTTCAGCTCATCTGCAATGAAGAGACGGTGTGTCTGTTGTCCCTTGTGTCTGTGCTCTTGTAGAATACTGGTTGAGGGGTGGAGATGATGTAGTTAATTATTCCTTGCCCATGAATATTCGACCACCCATCAGAGATGATTGCAATACAGTCTGCTTTCTCTATGATTTGCTTGACCTTCACTTGAACTCTGTTGAACTCTGCATCCAGAAAATTAGTAGATTAAGCTGAAGGGGTGTATGCTGGGCAAAGAACATTCAGAAATCTCTTCCAATACACATTGCCTGTGAGCATCAGAGGTGAACAAGTTGCATACACAGCTCGAGAAAGACATTCATCTGCATTTCTCTGACTACATTCCTTCATTGAGTCAAAAAAACTCCTGATTCCAGGAGGACCATGAGCTGTTGCAATCGATAAGGTGTCTGATTCATCATTTTCACCTCGAATAGAAGTAGGAAGGACTTTTGTCAGAGGTTGCTTGTTGTGAGCGCTGAGGGGACTTGGCCAGATGATTCTGCATCTTTGTTGCATTCTTCACATTTGATTTGGCACAGTATTTGCAAATGTATACCACTTTTCCTTCTACATTAGCTGCAGTGAAAAGTCTCCACACATCAGTTAGTGCCCGTGGCATTTTCCTGTAAAGATTAGAAGATCATAAGTTAAAAAAATAAAAAAATACAATTCCATGTACAGATAAATAGTTAATCAGTTCGATTAAACAACTCCTTTGTATGACAAATGTTTTAAAATGAAACATGTATGGAAACAGGTGAATTAACACTCCTCAGTTAGCAGGCTCAAGCAAGCTAAAACCCACATGGTAGCAGAAATTGTTAACAAGTATGAAATGATTTAAACACACTTTGCTGTAGGCTACTATTTACTAGTTAACAAAAAATAATGTATGTCATATAAAATATCTTCACCCCACCCAGTATTGTAATTAAAAATAATCAGAAAGCATGTCGTTCTTGGCTCAGACAGTGTAGTAGTGTTAGCTCAATAGCATCTCATTAGTGTGCAAGATCTTGAGAATCAGCTGTACATGTGATGGAAGAGTGCACTGCATACGTGATGGAAGAATGTACTGTGCATGCAGAGGGTTGCAATACCATTGAATTGGGGATAGTTTAACTGAAATATACCACAAGACCTAGAATTGCCTGATGTGTATCCCACAAAAAAGGTCCACTCTTATAAGCTAACTCTTTTGATGAATTTAAGCAAAATTCCCCAAATTGACCAAAATTAACTTACCATGGAAACTTTCCGGAAAAATTCCAGAAATTTACCTGAAAGTTTCTGACCCCTTGCAACCCTAGTTACACCAGACATGGGGTGTGGATCTGAAAACCAGTCAGGTCCACTCTTATAAGCTAACTTTTTTGATGAATTTAAGCAAAATTCCCAAAATTGACCAAAATTAACCAGGGTTACAAAGGGTCGGAAACTTTCAGGTAAATTTCTGGAATTTTTCCGGAAAGTTTCCATGGGAAGTTAATGTTGGTAAATTTTGGGAATTTTGCTTAAATTCATCAAAAAAGTTAGCTTATAAGAGTGGACCTGACTGGTTTTCGGATCCACACCCCTACTTTTTTAAGGTATGTGTGATGAACAGATGCATATCTGTATTCCCAGTCATGTGAAATCTATAGATTAGGGCCTAATGAATTCATTTCAGTTGACTGATATCCTTATATGAATTGTAACTCAGTCAACATTAACAGGACAGAGAAATCAGACACATGGCGTGAGAAAAACCAAAACTTGTTTCTCACAAGCGAAGCAGGTTGTGAACTCTGCAAACAATGTTTCCACTCCGAATGAGAATGGTAAATTACTGTAATTAATAAATGAATAAACAGAAATTAAAGTAACCAAATGACAGGGATTAATGGTAAATGTCCTGTTTTACAAACGGTAGGCTACCACATGGATATTCATAAAAGTGCAAGGCCGACACTGTATAGCCTAGGCTACCATTCTACTTTGCGGGTATAGGAGGGCGGCTATTTCTTTTGTCTTGCCTAGGGCAGGACCGGGCCTGGTCAGCTTTAAATAGTCTATGAATTATGAAAAGATTCCATATAAAATTATACATGCCAGCTTGGAGAAGATTGGCACATTGTCCATTGATACAACATTAGTGCATTATAGGCCTCAGAGCCAAAACAACCTTGTCGACTGCTGTTGAATAATTAAAGACATATCCAACCTTTTTTAAAAGAAGACCAATTTATTGATTTACTAGCAAGCAATGAAAACCTGCATTGTATAAAAGAAAGTCCACACATCAAAGATATGTTTTACTGAAGTGCCATAGCCTATAGCGCTCTACACTCCCTGACATCTAGCGGATTCATAGTTGTGGGAAGTAGGGGTGCTGCGAGTGCTCTAGCACCCCCTGAAAATTCGTGGGAAAAAAATACTACTTCCCGCGGCTATGAGCGGATTAGCTGCTATAGCAACAAAGGACAGTTGGAAAGTAGAAAGTAGTTTAAAATACAGACAAAGTTAGCAAAACAATCGCTTATAATCATTAGGTCAAGTTTATCTATATGAAAATAAAGTTAATTAAAACATTTTTTTAAATCCTAGAATTAATGTAGGCGTATTTAAACGGTTTTGACGGTTATTTCAATTTCATGACGGTCTTCATCCATAACCGTCAGTTACACGGTTATTCAATTACCGTCACAGCCCTACCTTCCGTGAGACTGTATAGCCTGGGTGAACCCCGGGCCGTTATGGACACAGGGGGGCTCCGGCAATGGCTGACGTCGCACCCCATTTGGTTGTAACCAAACGTAGGGGCACTGACGTCACAGCAATGCTTTTGTGGCGGGTGGCGCACCGGTCGCTCAGACCCGCACCAAGTCCCCTCGCTCTGGGGGTTACCCGAGCCAAGTGCTCGGAGGCTGCTTCCTCATCGGAAGTGCCCGCAGGATGCTTTCTCCCTTCAACTCTAGGAATTAGTCGGCTGGCCCTCGCTACATATTCGTCGCCAAACCCACTGGCTCCAGGTCATCTACAAGTCCATGCTAGGTAAAGCTCCGCCTTATCTCAGTTCACTGGTCACGATGGCAACACCCATCCGTAGCACGCGCTCCAGCAGGTGTATCTCACTGATCATCCCTAAAGCCAACACCTCATTTGGCCGCCTTTCGTTCCAGTACTCTGCTGCCTGTGACTGGAACGAACTGCAAAAATCGCTGAAGTTGGAGACTTTTATCTCCCTCACCAACTTCAAACATCAGCTATCCGAGCAGCTAACCGATCGCTGCAGCTGTACATAGTCTATTGGTAAATAGCCCACCCATTTTCACCTACCTCATTCCCATACTGTTTTTATACTGTTTTTTTATTTATTTACTTTTCTGCTCTTTTGCACACCAATATCTCTACCTGTACATGACCATCTGATCTTTTATCACTCCAGTGTTAATCTGCAAAATTGTATTATTCGCCTACCTCCTCATGCCTTTTGCACACATTGTATATAGACCCCCCATTTTTTTTTCTCTACTGTGTTATTGACTTGTTAATTGTTTACTCCATGTGTAACTCTGTGTTGTCTGTTCACACTGCTATGCTTTATCTTGGCCAGGTCGCAGTTGCAAATGAGAACTTGTTCTCAACTAGCCTACCTGGTTAAATAAAGGTGAAAAAAAAACAAAAAAAAAAAAACATTGGAAATAGGAATGGGATTGCCATAATGCCAGGGGAAAGCTAGTAAGCTTAATTTGATGGACGTTGTGCATGCTAGCCAACATTAGCCATGATGAGGATTCTAGTCTAATCTAGGCTAGCTAGCCTCTTGAAAGTAGTACGGTCCGATTAGATCAAGAGAAAAATTGTGGTGTAGATATAGCCGTCGGACGAACAGTAGATGAGGCCCCCCCATTTTTCCCCTACATTTTAAAACGCACTTCCTGCAATTATACACAGTTTAACATGAATTATGACTCTCTGGGGGGGTATTTTGAAAACAATGCTGTTTGATAGCTCATCTCATGCTATTCTTTACATTTTTACATGAGGATAATTTTTTTCACAGTTTTAAAGCAAATTTTCTGCTACTCTACACATTTTGCCATGAGGATGACAGAAAATGTTGCAGTTTTTAAGTAGCTGTCCAGTGAAAATCTCATATTCTATTAACTCTATGACTCATCCTATAAAAACATGTTAAAACCCTCAAACTTGTATCTCAAATGCTTCCCTTTTCCTCATAGAGGATGGCCAATCAGCGGTCTACTCGCATGAATATTTTTAATGACCCGGTATACGCCCACACCGTTCTGTTGTTGGGGAACACCCACACCATTCCAACACAGACAAGCTACTTTTTAACATATTTAATGAAACATTTTTGGATGAAAATATTCAAAGAAATCTATTTCATAGAAATCTGGAAACACTGCACAGTTTCTTCAAAGGTCGACATTGGGAAAAAAATGCTAAATGAATGGCTTTAAACTGTATAACTGATCAATGCACCATCATAGGTCATTTAATGCTTAACCCCAAAAATGGATGAATAAGATATTTGTTACTGATCTCTACAGCTTCCATCCAAAAACTAATCCTGTGAAATGACGTCAACACATACTGGAGGAGTTACTGGTTAGCTACAAGTGGCTAGCTTAGCTAACAAACTAGCCAAGGCGGTCCAGGCGCATGACCAGAATGACACCTCAATGAACCACCAAAGGCACACCACATTTCTGTTTGAAAATGGAGAAAGAGGAGGAGTTGGACCGTTTTTGTTCCAAAAGTTGACCGTTAAAGCACATTTCCTGCAATTTTGCCATTGTGGTCATATGCTATCTGGGGGGCCCCCAAGCGACGTAACGCTAGCTACGTATACTAAACAAGAGAGCTACCCAAGCAATTCCACCGTTAGGAAGCCGGAATAGCTAGCAATTGCTAGCTCGACTCTGAGAGTTAGCCAACCTGGCTAGCATGCTATGCAGCGCTTGGTAGCTAGCATGGTCTTAAAAGTCTACGTAGGACTGGATCACTGAGGTGGGACCCGGACCCTTCTGGGAAGAGGCAAGCACAGGCGTTGGGGGGATACCCACAGAACCTGGTCGGGCTCTCTCTTTGAGTAGCCTCCCGTAACCAGCAACAGAGAGCACAGGAGCCGGGAGACATTCAACCCAACCAAGGTCCAAACGCATCTCTGCGTCCCACAACTCAAACTCGCTGAGGTACGGGCAACCGGGAGAGGAAGTTATTATCGGAAACACCAAGCTCCCTAGATAATGCTACCCTATAATCAATAGAACCTGCGCCACGGACTAGTAGGGGAACAGTGCCCACAGTCCCCTAGCCTCGCACATTAACCGATATGAGCGAGGGCAGCCTGATCATGCACCGAGCCGAGACATACTGGACAAGATATGTTAGCATCTTTTAATTCATTGGGACATGGTCGCGAACCCCAACCAGACTTGTTAGCCTTTGTCATTTCGGGCGAGTTAGACAATCTTACTTCTTGCTATAGCCAGGACAATTAATCCGAAGAATAACTAATTGTTTGTGATTAAGAAAGGTATGAGAACCATACAAACATCAGCACACAACGTCCAAGGGGTGAGCACACTCTACCACTAAGGGACAGCTTAGTTGGTTCAAAATCCAAAAGGCACTGAGCTAACTTTGTTGCAGGTGCATGCATGTTATGTTGTAAATGTGAACGTGAGTTAATGCCACCACTTCAGATTACTCTGATGTTTTTTCTTGCACTATACCCAATGATTTATGAAAAATTACTTGATAGGTCGACGTCCTCATTGTGGTTTTATAGACGTGTTTAATACGTTTTATGTACACACTTTATTAGTATACTTATGAATTGCACATGGTTATATTTGGTAACACTTGCCTATTTTCCCTCGACTCCAATCCCTTTCGTAGCATTGGACGGATGTGGGTGGGAGCAATGTCTACGTACGGGTGCATATTATAAACACTCACAAAAGCTCTTGTCGAAGTTCTTGAGGCCGATACATGAAGCTTAATAAAGAGCAGTGATACTATCAAGAGCAGTGTGCGGGTTTCTTCTTTTTTCACAGTTTAGTTGGTGCAACGTAAGACAGTCTCGTGTTCCAATTGTTTGTTTTAGTAGAGTGAATCCTTCTTGTTCATGTGTGCAGCAGTGAGTGCATACTTGCATGTGGCTGTGTACACATTGCTGACAGCACCCGTATACAATTACTGAACAGCAGCAGCAGGAAATAAGAGCCGTGGTCAGTTCCCCCAATGATTGAAATGAATCCTATTGAAGATAACCTTTTGGATAGCCTTGCTGTCCATCTCATTCGCACTGAAATGCATCCTCAACTCCGCAATACTCTCAGTACAACAAGGGCCCGTTCATCATGGTGCAAACGCTGCAGAATATCCAGATAGAAATGTATTGTATAGAACAGGGGCCATATCCACAAAGCCTCAGTGTAGAAAATTGCCCAGCTAGCACATAACGTTCTAAGAACCATATGTTTCTTAGTGCTTGGTGAGATTGTGGTTGTCCTATGGTTATTCTTCATGCAACCTTCCCACTACTTTCTGGGAATGGAGCAGGATAGTTGCTTGGCTTTGGAACATTCTCAGCACATTTAAGGAACTTGACAGAAACTATATTTTCTTGGTATTTCATTAGTTCAACAGAATGTTACCAAAAGTTCAAAAATGGTTACATTTCATTAACATTTTGGTAATGTTCTAGGAACATTCTCTAGGTGGTTTGACATTGGGAATATTCTCAAATAGTTATGTTGGAAGGTGAACCTTCACCCCATTCTGAGGTCCTGAGAGCTCTGGAGCAGGTTTTCATCAAGGATCTCTCTGTATTTTGCTCCGTTCATCTTTGCCTCGATCCTGAAGAGTATCCCAGTCCCTGGCGCTGGAAAACGTCCCCACAGCATGATGCTGCCACCACCATGCTTAACCTTAGGGATGGTGCCAGGTTTCCTCCAGACGTGACGCTTGTCATTCAGGCCAATGAGTTCAATCTGGGTTTCATCAGACCAGAGAATCTTGTTTCCCATGGTCTGAGAGTCTTTTGGTGCCTTTGGGCAAGCTCTAAGCGGGCTATCATTTGCCTTTTACTGAGGAGTGGACACACCTACTAATTCAAGGGTTTTTCTTTATTTTTACGATGTTCTACATTGTAAGACATCAAAACTATGAAGTAACACATATGGAATCATAACCGAAAAAGTGTTAAACAAATCAAAATATATTTCAATTTTGAGATTCTTCAAAGTAGCCACCCTTTGCTTTGATAACAGCTTTGCACACTCATGGCATTCTCTCAACCAGTTTCACTTGGAATGCTTTTCCAACAGTCTTGAAGGAGTTCCCACATATGCTGAGCACCTGTTGGCTGCTTTTCCTTCACTCTGCGGTCCATCTCAATTGGGTTGAGGTTGGGTGATTGTGGAGGCCAGGTCATCTGATGCATCACTCTCCTTCTTGGTCAAATATACTTTACACAGCCTGGAGGTGTGTTGGGTCATTGTCCTGTTGAAAAACAAATGATAGTTCCACTCAGCACAAACCAGATGGGATGGCGTATCGCTGCAGAATGCTGTGGTAGCCATGCTGGTTAAGTGTGCCTTGAATTCTAAATAAATCACAGACAGTGTCACCAGCAAAGCACCCCCACACCATCACACCTCCTCCTCCATGCTTCACAGTAGGAACAACACATGCAGAGATCATCCATTCACCTACTCTGCGTCTCACAGACACGGTAGTTGGAACAAAAAATCACAAATTTGGACACATCAGACCAAAGGACAGATTTCCACCGGTCTAATATCCATTGCTCGTGTTTATTGTCAGAAGCAAATCTCTTCTTCTTATTGGTGTCCTTCAACCATGAAGGCCTGATTCACGCAGTCTCCTTTGAACAGTTGATGTTGAGATGTGTCTGTTACTTGAACTCTGTGAAGCATTTATTTGGGCTGCAATTTCTGAGGTTGGTAACTCTAATGAACTTATCCTCTGCTACAGAGGTAACGCTGGGTCTTCCTTTCATCTCTCATGAGAGCCAGTTTCATCATAGCGCTTGATGGTTTTTCTGACTGCACTTGAAGAAACTCAAAGTTCTTGACATTGTCCTGATTGATTGACCTTCATGTCTTAAAGTAATGATGGACTGTAATTTCTCTTTGCTTATTTGAGCAGTTTTTTTTACTCCATAATACAGACTTGGTATTTTACCATATAGGGCTATCTTCTGTATACCATGTCACAATACATCTGATTGGCTCAAATGCATTAAGAAGGAAAGAAATTCCACAAATGAACGTTTAACAAGGCACACCTGTTAATTGAAATGCTTTCCAGGTTATTACCTCATGAAACTGGTTGCGAGAATGCCAAGCGTGTGCGGAGCTATTATCAAGTAAAAGGGTGGCTACTTTGAAGAATCTCAAATATAAATTATATTTTGATTTGTAATTTTTTGGGGGGGTTAGTACATGGTTCCATATGTGTTATTTCATATTTTTGATGCCTCCAATAGTATTCTACAATGTGGAAAATAGTAAAAAATAAAGAAAAACCCTGGAATGAGTAGGTGTGTCCAAACTTTTGACTGGTACTGTATGTAAATAAGGTATGTCTGTTTTTTAATTTTTTATATATTGGTAAACATTTCTAAAAACCTGTTTTCACTTCATCATTATGGGGTATTGTGTGTAGATTGCTCAGGAAATGTTTTTGTATAATTCATTTTAAAATAAGGCTGTAACGTAACAAAATGTGGAAAAAGTCAAGGGGTCTGAATACTCACTGTATATGAGTCTCACTGTCTTGTCTGTCATGTATGCCTACAATTATAGGGAATGCTATCTTCTGGTCTGGTCATTATATTTCTATCTGCAACATTCTGAATGTTTCACCCCAGGCCCTGGCTTGGAAGGTTCAAGGGTGCAACATTACAGGCTGTTCAGATAGAAATGTGTTTGAGTCTGCTGCTCTATGTGTTACATTTCTATATGCAATCTCTATTTTTTTCTAAGTGCAGTCAGACGTTTCACTCCAGGTCCTATATGGCCAGCCACCGAGCCACAGAGAGAAGACACCCTTCACTTGAAGTGATAACTGTCTGCTCTATTCATTATATTTCTATCTTTATTCTTCTGCAACGTTCTGAACATTTCAATTCCCCAATTACACCCCAGGCTCTGCTGAGACCTCTGTCGGAGAAAGTCTTCAAGTGTTAGAAGTCAGAACTGTTGGCTCTATTCATTATATTTCTCTGTGCAGTGTTCTGAATGTTTCCCCCCAGGCCCTGCACAGCCTGCACAGCTTGCCATGGCACGGAGACACACTTCACTAGAAGTGATAACGGCCTGCTGTAGCCTTCCCCTCCATTATCACATTCCATTGCTTCCCGTTGAACTCTGCAGCGGCGAATTAGCGCCAAATCCACTCTTTACTGCTACTGCTTGAACTGGAGGTTGTATCCTAAATATGCACCCTATTCCCTATGTAGTGGACTACCTTTGACCAGGGCCATAGGGCACATGTAGAAGTAGTGAACTTGTAAAAAGTAGTTAGACAAAGTTCTCTTGGAAGTTCAGCATTCGAAGTGAGTGACAGAGACCTTTTGACTTCAAATTAAATCTAATTTTATTGGTCACATACAGTTGAAGTCGGAAGTTTACATCTTAGCCAAATACATTTAAACTCAGTTTTTCACAATTCCTGACATTTAATCAGATGAAACATTCCCTGTCTTAGGTCAGTTAGGATCACCACCTTATTTTAAGAATGTGAAATGTCAGAATAATGGTAGAGAGAATGATTTATTTCAGCTTTTATTTCTTTCATAAAATTCCCAGTGGGTCAGAAGTTTATATATACTCAATTAGTATTTGGTAGCATTGCCTTTAAATTGTTTAACTTGGCTGAAATGTTTCGGGTAGCCTTCCACAAGCTTCCCACAATAAGTTGGTTGAATTTTGGCCCATTCCTCCTGACAGAGCTGGTGTAACTGAGTCAGGTTTGTAAGGTTTGTAGGCCTCCTTGCTCGCACACGCTTTAACAGTTCTGATCACACATTTTCTATTGGACTGAGGTAAGGGCTTTGTGAAGGCCACTCCAATACACCCCCCCCCCCCCCCCCCCCCCCCCCGTGCTTCATGGTTGGGATGGTGTTCTTCGGGTTGCAAGCCTTCCCCTTTCCCTCCAAACATAATGATGGTCATTATGGCCAAACAGTTATATTTTTGTTTCATCAGACCAGAGGACATTTCTCCAAAAAGTACAATCTTTGTGTTACGGTTTTCTTCCGTCGAAGGAGAGTCGGACCAAAATGCAGCGTGGTATTTTTGATACATGTTTAATGACGACGAAAAAACGAACAATACAAAAACAACAAACGTAACGTGAAAACCTATACAGCCTATCTGATGCAAACAAACAGAGACAGGAACAATCACCCACGAAACACTCAAAGAATATGGCTGCCTAAATATGGTTCCCAATCAGAGACAACGATAATCACCTGCCTCTGATTGAGAACCAATTCAGACAGCCATAGACTATGCTAGACAACCCTACTAAGCCACAATCCTAATGCCTACTAAAACCCCAATACAAAAACACACCACAAAATAAACCCATGTCACACCCTGCCCTAACCAAAATAATAAAGAAAACACAGAATACTAAGACCAGGGCGTGACACTTTGTATCCATGTGCAGTTGCAAACCGTAGTCTGGCTTTTTTTATGCCGGTTTTGGAGCAGTGGCTTCTTCCTTGCTGAGTAGCCTTTCAGGTTATGTCGATATAGGACTCGTTTTACTGTGGATATAGATACTTTTGTACCTGTTTCCTCCAGCATTTTCACAAGGTCCTTTGCTGTTGTTATGGGATTGATTGGCACTTTTCACACCAAAGTACATTAATCTCTAGGAGACAGAGTGCGTCTCCTTCCTGAGAGGTATGACGGCTGCGTGGTCCCATGGTGTTTATACTTGCATACTGTTGTTTGTATAGATGGACGTGGTACCTTCAAGCATTTGGAAATTGCTCCCAAGGATGAACCAGACTTGTGGAGGTCTACAATTGTTTTTCTGAGGTCTTGGCTGGTTTCTTTTGATTTTCCCATGATGTCAAGCAAAGAGGAACTGTGTTTGAAGTTAGGCCTTGAAATACATTCACAGGTACACCTCCAATTGACTCAAATGATGTCAGTTAGCCTATCAGAAGCTTCTAAAGCCATGATATCATTTTCTGGAATTTTCCAAGCTGTTTAAAGGCACAGTCAACTTAGTGTATGTAAACTTCTGACCCACTGGAATTGTGGTACCGTGAATTATAAGTTAAATAATCTGTCTGTAAACAATTGTTGGAAAAATGACTTGTGTCATGCACAAAGTAGATGTCCTGACCGACTTGCCAAACCTATAGTTTGTTAACAAGAAATTTGTGGAGTGGTTGAAAAAGGAGTTTTAATGGCTCCAACCTAAGTGTATGTTAACTTCTGACTTCAACTGTACAGTCGTGGACAAAAGTTTTGAGAATGACACAAATATTACTTTTCACAGTCTGCTGCCTCAGTTTGTATGATTGCAATTTGCATATAATCCAGAATGTTACTAAGTGTGATCAGATGAATTGCAATTAATTGCAAAGTCCCTCTTTTCCATGCAAATGAACTGAATCCCCCAAAAACATTTCCACTGTATTTCAGCCCTGCCACAAAAGGATCAGCTGACATCATGTCAGTGATTCTCTCGTTAACACAGGTGTGAGTGTTGACGAGGACAAGGCTGGAGATCACTCTGTCATACTGATTGAGTTCGAATAATAGATTGGATGCTTTGAAAGAAGGGTGGTGCTTGTAATCATTGTTCTTCCTCTGTCAATCATGGTTACCTGCAAGGAAACACGTGCCATCATCATTGCTTTGCACAAAAAGGGCTTCGCAGGCAAGGATATTGCTTCCGGTAAGATTGCACCTAAATCTACCATTTATCGGATCATCAAGAACTTCAAGGAGAGCGGTTCAATTGTTGTGAAGAAGGCTTCAGGGCGCTGAAGAAAGTCCAGCAAGCTTCAGGACCGTCTCCTAAAGTTGATTCAGCTGCGGGACCGGGGCACCACCAGTACAGAGCTTGCTCAGGAATGGCAGCAGGCAGGTGTGAGTGCATCTGTATGCACAGTGAGGCGAAGACTTTTGGAGGATGGCCTGGTGTCGAAGAAGGGCAGTAGAAGCCACTTCTCTCCAGGAAAAACATCAGGGACAGACTGCTTTTCTGCAAAAGGTACAGGGATTGGACCTCATGATGCCATCTATTTTGTGAACCAGCCCCTCCTGCAGCAAAGCACCTCCACAACATGATGCTGCCCCCCCTCGTTCTTCATGGTTGGGATGGTGTTCTTCGGACTGGGGTAAAGTCATTTTCTCTGATGAATTCCCTTTTCGATTGTTTGGGGCATCAGGAAATAAGCTTGTCCGGAGAAGACAAGGTGAGCGCTACCATCAGTCCTGTGTCATGCCAACAGTAAAGCATCCCGAAACCATTAACGTGTGCGGTTGCTTCTCAGCCAAGGGAGTGGGCTCATTCACAATTTTGCCTAAGAACACAGCCATGAATAAAGAATGGTACCAACACATCCTCCGAGAGCAACTTCTCCCAACCATCCAGGAACAGTTTGGTGACGAACAATGCCTATTTTCAGGATAACGTGGAACCTTGCCATAAGGCAAAAGTGATAAGTGGCTCGGGGAACAAAACATCGATATTTTGGGTCCATGGCCAGGAAACTCCCTAGACCTTAATCCCATTGAGAACTTGTGGTCAATCCTCAAGAGTCGGGTGGACAAACAAAACCCCACAAATTTTGACAAACTCCAAGCATTGATTATGCAAGAATGGACTGCCATCAGTCAGGATGTGGCCCAGAAATTAATTGACAGCATGCCAGGGCGGATTGCAGAGGTCTTGAAAAAGAAGGGTCAACACTGCAAATATGAACTCTTTGCATCAACTTTATGTAATTGTCAACAAAATCCTTTGACACTTATGAAATGCTTGTAATTATACTTCAGTATTCCATAGTAACATCTGACAAAAAATATCTAAAGACACTGAAGCAGCAAACTTTGTGGAAATTAATATTTGTGTCATTCTCAAAACTTTTGGCCACGACTGTACATACATGGTAAGCAGATGTTATTACGAGTGTAGCAAAATGCTTATGCTCGTAGATCCGACGGTGCAGCAGTATCTAACAGGTAATACCTAACAATTCACAACAAAACCTAATACACACAATCCTGTAAAGGAATGGGATGAGAGTACATAAGTATAAAATATATGGATGAGCAGTGACAGAGCGGCTAAGATGCAATAGACAGTACGGAATAGATAGTGAAGTATACAGTATACAGTATATACATATGAGATGAGTAATGCGAGATATGCAAACATTCTTAAAGTGACATCATTAAAGTCACTAGTGTTCCATTTATTAAAGTGACCAATGATATCAAGCCTGTAGGTAGGCAGCCGCCTCTCTGTGCTGTTTAACAATATGTTGGCCTTGAGATAGAAGGTGTTTTTCAATCTCTCTTTCCCGGGTCTGATGCACCTTGTACTGACCTCGCCTTCTGGGTGGAAGCGGGGTGAACAGGTAGTGGCTATTGTCCTTGATGATCTTTTTTGCCTTCCTGTGACATCGGGTGTTGTCGGTGTCCTGGAGGGCAGGTAGTTTGCCCCCCCCCCGGTGAAGCGTTGTGCAGACCGCACTACCCTCTGTCTGGAGAGCTCTGCGGTTGTGGGCGGTGCAGTTTCCGTACCAGGCGGTGATACAGCCCGACAGGATGCTCTCAATTGTACACCTGTAAAAGTTAGTGATAGTTTTCGGTGACAAGCCACATTTTTTCAGCCTCCTGGGGTTGAAGAGGTGCTGTTGCGCCTTCTTCACCACACTGTCTGTGTGCGTGGACCAATTTCAGTTTGTGGGTGATATGTACACAGAGGAACTTTCCACCTTCTCCACTGCTGTCCCGTCGATGTGGATAGGGGGGTGCTCCCTTTGCTGTTTCCTGAAGTCCACAATCATCTCTTTTGTTTTGCTGACATTGAGTGAGGTTATTTTCCTGACACCACACTCCGAGGGCCCTCAGGGGAAAAAATACCAGTTTATCTTATATAAGGCTGAAAGGACTAAATGTAATGGTCATTCTGCATTTGAGTACTGTAATTATAATACTGTACATTAGGTCCAATTTATTCTTTACCTTTACACATGATATTTCTTGGTCTTAGACTGAATGGATTGAAGGACTGAATGGAGCCTAATGCTCTTTGTGTTTTCAGTAATAGATAGCTACAATACAAATGCATATTATGTGCATGTGAACCCTTTGAGTAAGACTAAAGGGATCTGGACGTTGCCTAATGTTCATCATACATTTATACTGAACAAAAGTTAATGTAAGTGTTAGTCTCATGATTCACGAATTGAAGTAAAAGATCCCAGAAATGTTCCAAACAAACAACAGTTTATTTCGCTCAGATTTTGTGCACATATTCGTTTTTATCCCTGTTAGCAAGCATATCTCCTTTGCCAAGAAAATCCATTCACCTGACAGGTGTGGCAAATCAAGAAGCTGATTAATTAAACAGCATGATCATTACACAGGCACAGATGTCTCAAGTTTTGAGGGAGCATGCACTTGGCCTGCTGACGACAGGAATGTCCACCAGAGCCGTTGTCAGATAATTGAATGTACATTTCTCCATAAGCCGCCTCCAACGTCGTTTTAGAGAATTTGGCAGTAGTCCAACCGTCCTCACAACCGCAGCCACCCAAGACAGCTGATGAAGTAGAGGAGTATTTCTGTCGGTAATAAAGCCCTTTTGTTTGGAAAAAGTCATTCTGATTGGCTGGGTCTGGCTCCCCAGTGGGTGGGCCTGGCTCCCAAGTGGGTGGTGCTATGACGTCCCAGGCCCACCCATGGCTGTGTCCCTGCCATGTGAATTCCATAGATTAGGGCCTAATTTATTTATTTCAATTGACTGATTTTCTTATGTGAACTGTAACTCAGTAAAATCGTTTAAATTGTTGTATGTTACATTTATATTTTTGTTCAGGGTATTAATAGATACTAGAGGTCGACCGATTAATCGGAAATGGCCGATTAATTAGGGCCGATTTCAGGTTTTCATAACAATCGGAAATCTGTATTTTTGGACACCGATTTTGCCGATTTTTTAAATGTAAAGGGAACACTAAAATAACACATCCTAGAACTGAATTAATGAAATATTCTTATTAACCTCTTAAGTCGACCCTCTACTTTTTTGAACATTCTGTTAAAAATCGCGCAACATTTCAGCGCCCTGCTACTCATGCCAGGAATATAGTATATGCATTTGCTTAGTCTGTGTGGATAGAAAACACTCAGACGTTTATAAAACTGGTTAAATCACTGCTGTGGCTTTACCAGAACGGCATTTACATCGAAAAGCACAGGAAAAACTGATCACTGAAAATGGGAAAATATATCCATGCGCTACTTGAACCCATTGATAAAGGTGAACCACAATTAATTGACTGAGGTTGCAGTACCTACAGCTTCCACACGGTGTCTAGAGTCTTGTCATTTCCCTTCGAGTTTTTTCTTGGTCAAACACATGCAGGGCACCGTATCTCCTCTGGTCTAGGACCGGATATTTTCGTTGAGTTTCTAGCCGGACATTTTTCCAGACGGACAGCTAATGATCTTTACATCGCCTCCTGATGAATTTTATCGCTTATTAACGTTTACTAATACCTAAAGTTGCATTACAAACGTATTTCGAAGTGTTTTGTGAAAGTTTATCGTCGACTTTTTGAATTTAAAAAAATGACGTTACGTTTTGAAACAATGTTTTTTTCGTTTATCACACAGTCTACATATAACGATATCTAGGGTTTATATGGACCGATTTAATCGAAATAAAGACCCAAATAGTGTTTATGGGACATCTAGGAGTGCCAACAAAGAAAATGGTGAAAGGTAATGAATGTTTTCTATTTTATTGTGCGGTTTGTGTAACGCCGAAATGCTAATTATTTTGTTTACGTCCCCTGTGGGTCTTTTGGGGTGTTACATGCTATCAGATAATAGCTTCTCATGCTTTCGCCGAAAAGCATTTTAAAAATCTGACTTGTTGCCTGGATTCACAACGAGTGTAGCTTTAATTCGATACCCTGCATGTGTATTTTAATGAACTTTTGAGTTTTAACTAATACTATTAGCATTTAGCGTAGCGCATTTGCATTTCCAGAGCTCTAGTTGGGACGCAAGCGTCCCGAGTAGAAGCAAGAGGTTAAATACTTTTTTCTTTACATAGTTGAATGTGCTGACAACAAAATCACACAAAAATTATCAATGGAAATCAAATTTATCAACCCATGGAGGTCTGGATTTGGAGTCACACTCAAAATTAAAGTGGAAAACCACACTACAGGCTGATCCAACTTTGATGTAATGTCCTTAAAACAAGTAAAAATGAGGCTCAGTAGTGTGTGTGGCCTCCATGTGCCTGTATGACCTCCCTACAACGCCTGGGCATGCTCCTGATGAGGTGGCGGATGGTCTCCTGAGAGATCTCCTCCCAGACCTGGACTAAAGCATCCGCCAACTCCTGGACAGTCTGTGGTGGATGGAGAGAGAGATAATGTCCCAGATGTGCTCAATTGGATTCAGGTCTGGGGAACGGGCAAGCCAGTCCATAGCATCAATGCCTTCCTCTTGCAGGAACTGCTGACACACTCCAGCCACATGAGGTCTAGCATTGTCTTGCATTAGGAAGAACCCAGGGCCAACCGCACCAGCATATGGTCTCACAAGGGGTCTGAGGATCTCATCTCGGTACCTAATGGCAGTCAGGCTACCTCTGGCGAGCACATGGAGGGCTGTGCGGCCCGCCAAAGAAATGCCACCCCACACCATGACTGACCCACCGCCAAACCGGTCATGCTGGAGGATGTTGCAGGCAGCAGAACGTTCTCCACGGCGTCTCCAGACTCTGTCACGTCTGTCACATGTGCTCAGTGTGAACCTGCTTTCATCTGTGAAGAGCACAGGGCGCCAGTGACGAATTTGCCAATCTTGGTGTTCTCTGGCAAATGCCAAACGTCCTGCACGGTGTTGGGCTGTCTCCTGGTAGCGCCTCCATGCTCTGGACACTACGCTGACAGACACAGTAAACCTTCTTGCCTCAGCTCGCATTGATGTGCCATCCTGGATGAGCTGCACTACCTGAGCCACTTGTGTGGGTTGTAGACTCCGTCTCATGCTACCACTAGAGTGAAAGCACCGCCAGCATTCAAAAGTGACCAAAACATCAGCCAGGAAGCATAGGAACTGAGAAGTGGTCTGTGGTCACCACCTGCAGAACTACTCCTTTATTGGGGGGGTCTTGCTAATTGCCTATAATTTCCACCTGTTGTCTATTCCATTTGCACAACAGCATGTGAAATGTATTGTCAATCAGTGTTGCTTCCTAAGTGGACAGTTTGATTTCACAGAAGTGGATTGACTTGGAGTTACATTGTGTTGTTTAAGTGTTCCCTTTACTTTTTTGAGCAGTGTATATATATATATATATATATATATATATATTTTTTTTACACCTTTATTTAATCTTTATTTAACTAGGCAAGTCAGTTAAGAACACATTTTTATTTTCAATGACGGCCTAGGAACGGTGGGTTAACTGCCTCGTTCAGGGGCAGAACGACAGATTTTCACCTTGTCAGCTCGGGGGATCCAATCTTGCAAATTTACAGTTAACTCGTCCTTGTGCACTCCACAAGAAGACTGCCTGTTACGCGAATGCAGTAAGCCAAGGTAAGTTGCTAGCTAGCATTAAACTTATCTTATAAAAACAATCAATCAATCATAATCACTAGTTAACTACGCATGGTTGATGATATTACTAGATATGATCTATTGTGTCCTGCGTTGCATATAATCTGACTGAGCATACAAGCATACAAGTATCTAAGTATCTGACTGAGCGGTGGTAGGCAGAAGCAGGCGCGTAAACATTCATTCAAACAGCACTTTCGTGCATTTTGCCAGTAGCTATTCGTTGTGCGTCAAGCATTGCACTGTTTATGACTTCAAGCCTATCAACTCCCGAGATGGGACTGGATGTAACCGAAGTGAAATGGTTAGCTAGTTAGCGCCCGCTAATAGCGTTTCAAACATAACTCGCTCTGAGCCTTGGAGTGGTTGTTTCCCTTGCTCTGCATGGGTAACGCTGCTTCGAGTGGGGCTGTTGTCGATGTGTTCCTGGTTCGAGCCCAGTTAGGGGCGAGGAGAGGGACGGAAGCTATACTGTTACACTGGCAATACTAAAGTGCCTATAAGAACATCCAATGGTCAAAGGTTAATGAAATACAAATGGTATAGAGGGAAATAGTCCTATAATTCCTATAATAACTACAACCTAAAACTTCTTACCTGGGAATATTGAAGACTCATGTTAAAAGGAACCTCCAGCTTTCATATGTTCTCATGTTCTGAGCAAGGAACTTAAACGTTAGCTTTCTTACATGGCACATATTGCACTTTTACTTTCTTCTCCAACACTTTGTTTTTGCCTTATTTAAACCAAATTGAACATGTTTCATTATTTATTTGAGGCTAAATAGATTTTTTAAATGTATTATATTAAGTTAAAATAAGTGTTCATTCAGTATTGTTGTAATTGTTATTATTACAAATAAATTTAAAAAAAATCGGTATCGGCTTTTTTGGGGGGGGGTCCTCCAATAATCGGTATCGGTTTCGGCGCTGAAAAATCATAATCGGTCGACCTCTAATAGATACTGTACTGTACATAAGGTCCTTAACATTATTATGTGATGTAGTATTTATTATATGTCGATATTAAAGGGATAGTTCACCCAAATTACAAAATTGCACATAGCAGCCAGGTTATCAAACCCAAAGCATTGATTGCTGATACTGTCTCTCCTTGTCCTATGACTACTTATAGAGTAAGGAAACCAATATGTAATTTTGGTGAACGATCCCTTTAAATTTGTCAAAAATAATCTAGTTTTCTTTTTTTTATTGGTTGCCACAGATTAATCTCTACACTGCAGTGATGATACATTTTTAGATTATCCTTTGATTTATTTATATTTTTTATTTATATTTTATTTTAATATAGGTGATCTCATCCCATTGAGATTAAAAAAGGAACATTTATTTTTTCGAAGGGACACCTGTCCAAACAAGATTTGCCCATGCCCAGCAATCAAACACTACAGTTTGGGGTATTATAATGAATCCTTTATTTTATGGTGGTTCCATTGAGATTTAAAAATCTATAACAAGGGATATCACCCGAAAACATTGCCCCAGCAATCCGACATTACAGTATTTGGGTATTATTACACTAGTATTATTATCACTGGTATTCTGATTCAGTATTAGCTGGTGGTAGTGTTGATCCTATTGCCTCTAGGTAAGTTCAGCTGGGTTCAGTCACACGCTCTGCCTGGTCTCTGCTCTGGAGGATCCTTCATGATCATTTAAGATAAAACAATGACACTTAAGGTTTATTTAAGAACCCATACTTTTCCATCAGTTTGTTTTTGAACCTTTGTAGACTTGCTTTGAAGAACCCTTTTCAAAAGAGCGGTGCGTTTTGGAACCAGCAGTGTGCTCGTGAGTAAAGGGCGCTTGTGCGTATAATTCGAATTGAGACGGTTGGTCAGAAGATGCACTGGAAGCGGGAAGCGGGTGGATGGTTGTAGACCCCCGACAGGTGAGAGACAACTGCAAAGGATCGATGTGAAAGGTGAGTAAATGTTAGCTATTCGATAGCAAAGATAAGTGATATCAAAAAACAAAAAAACAGTACATCATGTAATGTAGTCTTCGTTTTTCATCAGCTAGCCTGTAATGTTAGCTGCTAATTGTTGGTACATTTTAGCTAACGTTAGCTTGCTAGTTAAAGTTACTGTAACATTAGCTAACTTTAGCTAGCTAGATTCAATATTACAAAATGTTAATCCTCATTTAAACCCATAATACATTCTCACCACTCCTTCCATCCTCCTCCCTTAAGACTTTCACACACACACACACAGAGAGAGAGAGAGAGAGGGAGAGGTTATAGGTTATAGGTTATATTGAAGGTGAAATGTGCAGAAATTGTTCCGCCATTCCCTGATTAAAAAAATTCTAATAGTTTGCCTAATTTCAGTTTGTGTCAAAACAAGCATTCATTGTGTAAAGAATGATTGTACCATCTAAACCTATATTTTCTATAACCCAAAATATTGTATGTTCAGCAGTTTGAAGCTGATGTACTAAACTGAAAGAAAAAAACATGTATATGTTACATTTGATATCAACTACTCATGTTGATTGTGTTTAATTGATCTCTTTCAGGGTGGTGTGTCGGGATGGACTGCTCTGATGGAGAAACTCAACCTCCACAAACGGCTGTAAGACAGACACACACACAGATGACCCAATCTAGGTTATGTTAGACTCTCAACCCAGCATACTTGGTTGTAAACTTGACAAAACGATTTCAACCCATAAAAGATTATCTTACCATCTCTTTCCATCCTCCAGTTAAGTTGTAGATAGTTTGGGATCTGGGAGCTGTGATAGAGAAATGTATCAACCTCCACAAACCGGTAAGGCACACACACACACACACACACACACACACACACAGAGAGAGATGACCCATGCTATGGTTATGTTAAACTTGACAAAAAAGAAGAATAAATCAATCAGATTAGTGAGATGCATTTGATATCAAATACTCATGTTGTTTATGTTGTGATTGTGTCTAATGTATTTGCAGTGTGATTATTGTGTGTTCTGTTCCTCCTGTCTCTGTCCTCCATACTCTCTCTCTCTATACTCTTGTCATAGTCACTGCAGCTGATAAGCATAGCACGTACTTAACTTTACTGGATGATAACCAACGCCATTATTCAATGTAATTTGCATTACAAACCAAATTGCTCATTTAAACTTTGTCTTGTATGTTTCTATTTTGCTGTAGGTACCCCACACTACCCGGCAATACATGTGTGCACAGCTCTCATTCAAAAGTACTCCTTGTTGAGAGACCAGACAGGGAAGGGATATGTAAGAATTCTTGAATTTTCCTACTCACATTGATTCACACACTAATAACCTTTTTACACCATTGTGCCTACCCAGACCATAATGTGCTGGCTTAGATGTTTACTTCTCACATTGGTTATTCCATCACATTCGCAGCAGCATAAAAAGACCATCTATTGTTATGTAATTAACTACTATGTCTGCTCCTCTGACCTCACTTCCAATAATCCGTCATGACATTTCTCATGTACCCTTTACAGTAGGCAGCCATTCTAATTCCATTCATTCGAATCCAGCCTTTTTATTTATACACCCTTAAATTGAAGGTCTCAAGGCCACTGCAGCCATTTTGCTCCTCCCCTACCTCCTCAAAGAAGATCCAAGTGGGCTGTACGTCACAGACAGTGTATGTGTTTCTCAGCGGACAAATAGATAAATGAAAAGTTAGTAATAATACTGTGTAAGGGGTGCTCAGTTGTTAACATACTGTTTGAAATATGACTTGAGAAACCATATTTTAAAATGTGTATTTTTTATTTATTTTTTTACTTACAGTGTGTAAATTTCCCCATTACCTAGAATGATTAGAGCCAAGTCCAACTGTTCCTGGATGGAGAGGAGCTACATGCCAGAGGACATCTCCATGGGATTGAGATTGGCAATGGGAGTCCATTTTGTTTTTAACATTGAGCATGCAGCATCAGTGAAAAACACTATGCTGAGCATTCAGAAACGTGTTCTGGGAATTTATGAGGGGGGTAAATTACCAACAAATGTTGAATGGCAATTTTTTTTTCCAGTGTCTGTGTTATTTTGCCCAACTTCATCTTTTATTTTTATTGGCCAGTCTGAGATATGGCTTTTTCTTTGCAACTCTGCACAGAAGGCCAGCATCCCGGAGTCGGCCTCTTCATTGTTGACGTTGAGACTGGAGTTTTGCAGGTACTATTTAATGAAGCTGCCAGTTGAGGACATGTGGGGCATCTGTTTCTCAAACGAGATACTCTAATGTACTTGTCCTCTTGCTCAGTTGTGCACCAGGGCCTCCCACTCTTTCGATTCTGTTTAGAGCCAGTTTGCGCTGTCCTGTGAAGGGAGTAGTACACAGCATTGTACGAGATCTTCAGTTTCTTGGCAATTTCTCGCATGAAAAGGCCTTAATTTCTCAGAACAAGAATAGACTGATGGGTTTCGGAAGAAAGGTCTTTGTTTCTGGCCATTTTGAGCCTGTAATCGAACCCACAAATGCTGATGCTCCAGGCCAGTTTTATTGCTTCTTTAATCAGAAGAACAGTTTTCAGCTGTGCTAACATAATTGCAAAAGGGTTTTCTGATGATCAATTAGCCTTTTAAAATGATAAACTTGGATTAGCTAACACAACGTGCCATTGGAACACAGGAGTGATGGTTGCTGATAATGGGCCTCTACGCCAATGTAGATATTCCATTACAAATCAGCCATTTCCAGCTACAATAGTCATTTACAACATTAACAATATCTACACTGTATTTCTGATCTATTTGAAGTTATTTTAATGGACAAAAAATTAGCTTTTCTTTCAAAAACAAGGAAATATCTAAGTGACCCCAAACTTTTGAACGGTAGTGTATATACTGTATGTATGTTTTTATGTTTAGATTCATAATATAATTTTAAAGTATGCATTAAGGGATCTGTAATAGAATACATGTGGCCATTACGAATGTAGACATTAATAAAGGCATTTCTAATAATGTGTGACACATGGTGCCAGGTTTCCTCCAGACGTGACGCTTGGCATTCAGGCCAAAGAGTTCAATATTGGTTTCATCAGACTAGAGAATCTTGTTTCTCATGGTTTGAGAGTCTTTAGGTGCCTTTTGGCAAACTCAAAGCGGGTTGTCATGTGCCTTTTACTGAGGAGTGGCTTCTGTCTGGCCACTCTAACATAAAGGCCAGATTGGTGGAGTGCTGCAGAGATGGTTGTCCTATCTCCACAGATCAACTCTAGAGCTCAGGTTCTTGGTCACCTCCCTGACCAAGGCCCTTCTTCCCCGATTTCTCAGTTTGGCCAGGCAGCCAGTTCTAGGAAGAGTCTTGGTGGTTCCAAACATCTTCCATTTTAGAATGATGGAGGCCACTGTGTTCTTGGGGACATTCAATTCTACAGAAATTGTTTGGTACCCTTCCCCAGATCTGTGCCACGACACAATCCTGTTTTGTTGCTCTATGGATAATTCCTTCAACCTCATGGCTTGGTTTTTGCTTTGACCATGCACTGTCAACTATGGGACCTTATATAGACAGGTGTGTGCCTTTCCAAATCACGTCCAATCAATTGAATTTACCACAGGTGGACTCCAATCGAGTTGTAGAAACATCTCAAGTGTGATCAATGGAAACAGGATGGACCTGAGCTCAATTTCGAGTCTCATAGCAAAGGGTCTGAATACTTAAGTAAATAAGGTATTTCTGTTTTTTATTTGTAATAAATTTGCGAAAATGTCAAAAAAACTGTTTTTGCTTTTTCATTATGAGGTATTGTGTGTAGATTGCTGAAGATTTCATAAAAAAAAAAAAACAATTTTAGAATAAGGCTGTCAAGTAACAAAATGTGGATAAAGTCAAGGGGGCTGAATACTTTCCGAAGGTGCTCTACAAAGCGATTAAGAGCGTTGGGCCAGTAACCAAAGGGTCGCTGGTTTGAATCCCCGAGCCGGCAAGGTGGAAAAATCTGCCATTCTATGCTTGAGCAAGGCAGTTAACCCCCAACATCGGCTTCCCCGGCGCCGAATAAGGCAGCTCCCCGCACCTCTCTGATTCAGAGGGGTTGAGTTAAACGTGGAAGACACATTTCGGTTGAATGCATTCAGTTGTGCAACTGACATGGTATCCCCTTTCCCTTCTCTTTAATTCAGCTCCACCCTGGTGTTTCTGTAGTGCACTTGGAATATAGTTTTCAAAAACACTGGATTGATGCAAATAATCATGATTCAGAAAGTATTCACACCCCTTGACTTTTTCCAAATTTTTGTTATGTTACAGCCTGAATTTAAGATGGATTACATTTAGATTGTTGGCCACCCCATAATATGAAAGTAGAATGATGTTTTTCTGAACATTTTTACAAATTAATTGAAAAAGAAAAGCTGAAATATCTTGAGTCAATAAGTTTTCAACCCCAAAATAATTTCAGGAGTAAAAATGTGCTTAACAAGTCACATAATAAGTTGCATGGATTCACTCTGTGCAATTATAGTGTTTTACATAATTTTTAATGACTACCTCATCTCTGTACCCAACATCTACAATTATTTGTAAGATCCCTCAGTCGAGCACTGAATTCCAAACACAGATTCAACCACAAAGACCAGAGAGGTTTTCCAATGCCTCGCAAAGAAGGGAACCTATTGGTAGATGGGTAAAAAAAATAAAAAGCAGACATTGAATATCCCTTTGAGCATGGTTAAGATATTAATTACATTTTGGGTGGTGTATCAATACACCATGTCACTAAAACAATACAGGCGTTCTTCCTAACTCAGTTGCCGGAGAGGAAGGACACCGCTCAGGGATTTCACCATGAGGCCAAAACAGTTACAGAGTTGAATGGCTGTGATAGGAGAAAACTGAGGATGAATCAACAACATTGTAGTTACTCCACAATAATAACATAATTGACAAAGTGAAAAGAAGGAAGCATGTACAGAATAAACATTTTCCAAAACATGCACCCTGTTTAGCAACAAGGTAATAAAGTAATACTGCCAAAAATGTGGCAAAGCAATTCACTTTTTGTCCTGAATGCAAAGTGTTATGTTTAGAGATGAATTTACCCTGGACAAAAACCTATAACACCAGGCCAAATCTACACCTGAGTTGCTTTACCAAGAAAACAGTGAATGTTCCTGAGTGGCTGAGTTACAGTTTGGACTTAAATCTACTTGAATATCTATGTCAAGACCTGAAAATGGTTGTCTAGCAATGATGAACGACCAATTTCGAAAAGAATAAATCCAGGTGTGGAATGCTCTTAGAGCCTTACCCAGAAAGACTCACAGCCATACTTGCAGCCAAAGGTTACATATGTAAATGAGATATTTCTGTATTTCATGTTCATAAATTCCTGGTTTGCATACCCATTCTTGCCTTAACATTTATCATAACTTGGAACATTTCCTACTCCCCTACCCCATGCTGTTTGAGAGCTCAGCCCGTGCTCTGTATGTGTGCAGGCCGCATGTAATAAATACACATAATGAACGAACAGCTTCGGGTATCCATCCGTTTAAAAAACAAACATATATATATATATAAAGCATAGATTAAAAAAAAATAGCATTATTACAACAAAAATTTTTTTAACTGGCCCTAGCTGCCCATTGACGGGATGGTCATCCGGGTTTCCAAAACATCCCCTGTATGTCGGACCCTGACAGAGGGGCATTCCCTTGCTGTTGTTGCTTCTTCAGAATGTTTGGGACAATTGCACATTACTGTTTTGAATAAATCATGATGATAAAAAAACGTGACCATTTACATTTCTTTCACTGGAACCCTGGCAACCAATTAAAAATGTGTGTTGCACTGTCACGTCAAACGGTCGCAAATGTGACTTTTTTGGTCGCAGCATTCGTGTTTGTGTGTGCTGTGTCTGTGTATGTTTGTGTGTGACTCCCCCGCCTCTCATACCCCCCCCCTGCACATAAACATTTACGCTCACAAAGCCAACCCCTTTCTCTCCGTCCAAACCTGTTTTATCCCAGAGCCCTGAAGGAGCCGCTAGCCAGGAGGGGAAAGGCGCAATAATAAAAGGGAATGCAGCTTGACGAAACAGCACTGTGAGGGCGTCACGTAGCAACCTACGGTAGCCTAAAATCGTAAAGCAAAACCTCCGGGATTTTATACAGAAGACAATAATACTCGTTAATCTATAGCGATGGCTTGATTTGATCGGTGTGTTTTCGGTAAAGGCACGGCCAGGGCTCGTGCCTTCGAGATGCACGGTGGCTCCTGCTGCCGCCAATCGCTGCAACACGCCACGGAAACCGCAACCGGCCCGGTTCTATCATGGCTTTCAAACGGAGAGCGAGGTAAGAACACCGATTTTGTGTTCAGTCGAGACCGGGACGGGGCTTGCATTGCAATCCGAGCCAGCAGCGGAATCGGACAAGGGAGGTTGATAGATACAAGGCTCTGAATTTCTCATTGAAACCGAAGCTGAGATTGATGCAGACAGACAGCGGTGGTTGTTTTATTACGGTCGGTCTACTGAAAGGAGAATCCCACCAAACTAAGGCCCCCACGTTCGTGCGATAATGTCTCTTCCTTAGGCTATACCCTTCATTGAGCATTCAGTTTATATAATTTTATCGATGTATTTTATCGATCACAATGTAACTTATGTTAAGCATTTGCTTGGCTTGCTTGCTTACTAGCAGGTCGACTCTTCATCACCATGCTCACTTGAGTGACAAACTGAAATGCGTGATTTCGCTCTGTCTGTTACGATTCTGTGGTGTAGCTAGAAAGATTAATTTTCAATCAGCAGTGTGCTGTTCTTGTCTGTGGTTATTGCTTTCAGCTTCGCCTCTGCTCAGCCCGAAAAACCTTTGTGCTTGATTGAACATCTGGGAACATTGAAGTATATTTCCACCCACTATCTTCCTCTTTATCATCATTTTATTATAACAATAAATCAATGCATTATAGCACACAGCAGAAGAGGTTATTACTGTGACACAAACATTACAGTGGGACAGTAGGCTAGAACCGTAGCAAGCTATCTAGCAGTACAATGCCTGTTAGTGTTGTGGCTGAAAGAGTCATTGACAGGTTTGCACAGCACAGGGATATCGTTACAGTACCGCTAAACCAATTCCTCCTATGATGACATATGATACTGCATTGAACCAGATACCCCTATTTAGAAGTACTCTATAGGCCTACTTCCACTATTTTCAGGAACTGTACCCCTGCCAAGTAGAGGAAAGTAAACAAACACATCAATGAAGAGCGAGTAAATTGTGTGCACACACACATGAATTCATGAAATTCCTCTACCCTCTATAGACTTGTTGTTTAGGTCAATTATTCCTTGTTCTGTTTACATACTGTGTTCGCTGACGTCATACTCGGAGAATGTTTCTCGCTGATACTGGTGCTTCTCACTGGTCATCACAACACTCAAGTCATAATTATCTTTCTGCCTCCCTCTATTTCCCTTCCTCCCTCTCTCCTTATTTCTCTGTCCCACTTCCACTCCCCTCTATCTCTCCTCCCTTGCTCTTTATACCCTCTCCCCTTCTCCTTCCTCTCCCGCCCCACTCTAGGAGGATGCGGCTGGGGCCTACGTGTCTCTGAACCTAACCCTTATATTAGTTTGGTGTGTTATATCATATTTGCTTGGTGACCCATGCAATTCTCTCTCTCTGTCTCTTTCTGTCTCTCTCTCTCTCACACACACACACAAAAGAGTATGCGGCTGGGGCACATGTGGCTCTGGACCATTAAATAAATAACAATAATATTTATAATTCTCTCCCTCTCCACAGGAGGATGCGGGCTGGGGCGCTATCGGGTGGGGCCCATGTGGCTCTGGAAGGCCCTGCTGGTGTTCGTGGCCATCGCCTTCGCAGGACAGTTACTGGGGGTCATCTTCAACAAAAGGTCAGAGGTCCTCCACCCTAGCATGGTCCCAGATCAGTTCCTGCTGTCTTTGCAAACTCCTGTTTGACAATGAGTGTTGGAGTTGGCAAGAAAGCGCAAACAGTTGCGGGATCAGGCTATAGCTACTCTGCAGCTCTTTGTAAAAACAACGTCTTTTTCTATTCTATTGTTCTTCAATAGAGAATAGAATCAACTTACCTATCCCAGTCCATGACAAGTGTTTAACCAGTATAGGAACAACCAATACAGCAATATGTTGTGTTCAGTCAACTTTCACCTGCACCTTTAGCAATTTGCTATTTGCACCATTCTCTTTTCATATTGCTTTCATCAGCAAAACAATGAAGAAGAAAAATACATTGTAGTAGCACCTACATTATAGAGACTTATCTTGTCCTGTATGTTACGTCTTGGTTCATTAATAACCTCTAAAAGTCTAAGCTGTTGGGGGGGGTTCTACTAAGCTAACATATGGAATTGTTTTAAGATGATCATACCAATCGATCATTTAGCTATATGATTTTTAATTTTTAGGACCCCTTTAACTATAAAACATATATATTTAAAAAATATTTAATGAAATATTGAATTTGTCCTTAACTACTATATCCCTTGGAAACGCATTGAATGACACATTCATAAATGGCAAAAAAGACAATCAAAAAATAAATAATAAGGTATAAGGTTTTGAAGTGTCTGGTCAATATCCAGGACATTCAAGAAATATTTAAGTAATCTTTTTCCCACATACAGTGCCTTGCGAAAGTATTCGGCCCCCTTGAACTTTGCGACCTTTTGCCACATTTCAGGCTTCAAACATAAAGATATAAAACTTAATTTGTTTGTGAAGAATCAACAACAAGTGGGACACAATCATGAAGTGGAACGACATTTATTGGATATTTCAAACTTTTTTAACAAATCAAAAACTGAAAAATTGGGCGTGCAAAATTATTCAGCCCCTTTACTTTCAGTGCAGCAAACTCTCTCCAGAAGTTCAGTGAGGATCTCTGAATGATCCAATGTTGACCTAAATGACTAATGATGATAAATACAATCCACCTGTGTGTAATCAAGTCTCTGTATAAATGCACCTGCACTGTGATAGTCTCAGAGGTCCGTTAAAAGCGCAGAGAGCATCATGAAGAACAAGGAACACACCAGGCAGGTCCGAGATACTGTTGTGAAGAAGTTTAAAGCCGGATTTGGATACAAAAAGATTTCCCAAGCTTTAAACATCCCAAGGAGCACTGTGCAAGTGATAATATTGAAATGGAAGGAGTATCAGACCACTGCAAATCTACCAAGACCTGGCCGTCCCTCTAAACTTTCAGCTCATACAAGGAGAAGACTGATCAGAGATGCAGCCAAGAGGCCCATGATCACTCTGGATGAACTGCAGAGATCTACAGCTGAGGTGGGAGACTCTGTCCATAGGAAAACAATCAGTCGTATATTGCACAAATCTGGCCTTTATGGAAGAGTGGCAAGAAGAAAGCCATTTCTTAAAGATATCCATAAAAAGTGTCGTTTAAAGTTTGCCACAAGCCACCTGGGAGACACACCAAACATGTGGAAGAAGGTGCTCTGGTCAGATGAAACCAAAATTGAACTTTTTGGCAACAATGCAAAATGTTATGTTTGGCGTAAAAGCAACACAGCTCATCACCCTGAACACACCATCCCCACTGTCAAACATGGTGGTGGCAGCATCATGGTTTGGGCCTGCTTTTCTTCAGCAGGGACAGGGAAGATGGTTAAAATTGATGGGAAGATGGATGGAGCCAAATACAGGACCGTTCTGGAAGAAAACCTGATGGAGTCTGCAAAAGACCTGAGACTGGGACGGAGATTTGTCTTCCAACAAGACAATGATCCAAAACATAAAGCAAAATCTACAATGGAATGGTTCAAAAATAAACATATCCAGGTGTTAGAATGGCCAAGTCAAAGTCCAGACCTGAATCCAATCGAGAATCTGTGAAAAGAACTGAAAACTGCTGTTCACAAATGCTCTCCATCCAACCTCACTGAGCTCGAGCTGTTTTGCAAGGAGGAATGGGAAAAAATTTCAGTCTCTCGATGTGCAAAACTGATAGAGACATACCCCAAGCGACTTACAGCTGTAATCGCAGCAAAAGGTGGCGCTACAAAGTATTAACTTAAGGGGGCTGAATAATTTTGCACGCCCAATTTTTCCGTTTTTGATTTGTTAAAAAAGTTTGAAATATCCAATAAATGTCGTTCCACTTCATGATTGTGTCCCACTTGTTGTTGATTCTTCACAAAAAAATACAGTTTTATATCTTTATGTTTGAAGCCTGAAATGTGGCAAAAGGTCGCAAAGTTCAAGGGGGCCGAATACTTTCGCAAGGCACTGTATTTACCCCTTATTTTGGTTGGCACAAAACTACCCCCATACTTCGATTAATTTGTATGGGTTACTTTCAGGCAAGTCCCATGACACTTTTTAATATTTATTTTATTTTATTGAACCTTTATTTAACCAGGCAAGTCAGTTAAGAACACATTCTTATTTACAATGACGACCTACCAAAACACAAAAGGCCTCCTGCGGGGACGGGGGCCTGGGATTAAAAATGTAAAATAAAATAAAACGATGAGAAACACCACAACACTACATAAAGAGAGACCTAAGACAACAACATAGCATGGCAATAACGCATGACAACACAACATGACAACAACATGGTAGCAACACAACATGGCAGCAGCATAACATGGTAGCAGCCCAAAACATGGTACAACCCTTATTGGGCACAGACAACAGCGCAAAGGGCAAGAGGTAGAGACAACAATACATCACGCGAAGCAGTCACAACTGTCAGCAAGAGTGTCCATGATCGAGTCTCTGAATGAAGAGATGGAGATAAAACTGTCCAGTTTGAGTGTTTGTTGCAGCTCGTTCCAGTCGCTAGCTGCAGCGTACTGAAAAGAGGAGCAACTCAGGGATGTGTGTGTTTGGGGACCTTTAACAGAATGTGACTGTCAGAACGGGTGTTGTATGTGGAGGATGAGGGCTGCAGTATGTGTCTCAGGTAGGGGGGAGTGAGGCCCAAGAGGGTTTTATAAATAAGCATCAACCAGTGGGTCTTGCGACAGAAAAACAGAGATGACCAGATTACAGAGGAGTATAGAGTGCAGTGATGGGTCCTATAAGGAGCATTGGTGGCAAATCTGATGGCTGAATGTTAAAGAGCATCTAGCCGCTCGAGAACACCCTTACCTACCGATCTATAAATTACGTCTCCAAAATCTAGAATGGGTATGATGGTCATCTGAATCAGGGTTAGTTTGGCAGCTGGGGTGAAAGAGGAGCGATTACGATAGAGGAAACCAAGTCTAGATTTAACCTTAGCCTGCAGCTTTGATATGTGCTGAGAGAAGGACAGTGCCATACTCCCAAGTACTTGTATGCAGTGACTACCTCAAGCTCTAAACCCCCGGAGGTAGTAATCATACATGTGGGGAGAGGGGCATTCTTCTTACCAAACCACATGACCTTTGTTTTGGTGGTGTTCAGAACAAGGTTAAAGGCAGAGAAAGCTTGTTGGACACTAAGAAAGCTTTGTTGTAGAGCGTTTAACATAAAATACGGAGAAGGGCTAGCTGAGTATAAGACTGTATCATCTGCATATAAATGGATAAGTGAGCTTCCTACTTACTGGCTGAGCTATGTTGTTGATGTAAATTGAGAAGAGAGTGGGGCCTAGGATTGAGCCTTGGGGTACTCCCTAGGTGACAGGCAGTGGCTGAGACAGCAGATGTTCTGACCTTATACACTGCACTCTTTGCGAGAGGTAGTTTACAAACCAGACCAAAGACCCCTCAGAGACACCAATACTCCTTAGCCGGCCCACAAGAATGGAATGGTCTACCGTATCAAAAGCTTTGGTCAAGTCAATAAAAATAGCTGCACAACATTGCTTAGAATCAAGGGCAATGGTGACATGATTGAGGACCTTTAAGGTTGCAGTGACACATACATAACCTGAGCGCAAACCAGATTGCATACCAGAAGAATACTACAGACATCAAGAAAGCCAGTCAGTTGGTTATTGACAAGTTTTTCCAACACTTTTGATAACCAGGGCAAAATACAAATTGGCCTATAACAGTTACGATCAGCTTTATCTCCCCCTTTAAATAAAAAACGCACCGTGGCTGCCTTCCAAGCAATCGGAACCTCCCCAGAGAGTAGAGACAGGTTAAAAAGGTCAGAGATAGGCTTGGCGATGGTAGGGGCAGAAACACTAAAGAAGAAAGGGTCTAATCCATCTGACCCAGATGTTTTTTTGGGGGGTCAAGTTTAACAAGCTCCTTTAGCACCTCAGACTCAGTGACCGCCTGCAGGGAGAAACTTTGTAGTGGTGTAGGGGATGAAGAGGGAGGAGCATCAGGGTAGTTGCATTAGAAGGGGTGGGAGATGAGGAAATGTTGGACGGGCAAGGAGGCATGGCTGAGTCAAATAGGAATCCTGACTTATTGAAGTGGTGATTAAAGAGCTCAGCCATGTGCTCCTTGTCAGTAACAACCACATCATCAACATTAAGGGACATGGGCAGATGTGAGGAGGAGGGTTTATTCTCCAGGTCTTTAACCGTTTTACAGAACTTCTTGGGGTTAGACCCACAGAGAGAGACCTGCTCCTTAAATTAACTAACTTTGGCCTCCTGGATAGCCTGAGTGCACTTATTTCTCATTTGACTGAACACGAGCCAGTCAGCCTGAGTATGCGTGTGCCGAACCTTTCGCCAAATGGAATTCTTGAGGTGCAGTAACATGTTACTTCTAATTCTCTTTATGGTGGCATGTTTGTTAACAATACCACTGAAAATATGAAAAAATAAGGTCCAAGCGTCTTCGACAGAGGGGATCAAGCTGATTCTATTCCAATTTACAGAGACCAGGTCATGAAGGAAGGGTTGCTCATTAAAATGTCTTAGCAAGCATCTATGACATCCGGACAGGTCCTTTCACTGAGCAGCCATTACGAAGACAGGCTGTAAAACAGTCATCACTAACGTCATTACAGAAAACACGTCAAGGAGAGTAGCCTTTTCTGGTTGTTTGGAGTGATACCTTGTGGGGTTGGTAGTAATCTGAGAAGGATTTAAGGAGTCCCATTGCTTTAGGACTTGGTCAGGTGGTTTAAGTATGTCCCAGTTTAGGTCACCTAGCAGGAAACATTCAGACGTAGTGTAAGGGGCCAGGAGAGAGCTTAGGGCAGGTAGGTTACAGGCCGGTGCTGATGGAGGACGATAACCACCAGCAACAGTCAACAAAGAGCTATTTGAAAGTTTAATGCTTGAAACCAGCAAATCAAATTGTTTGGGGACAGACTTGGTGGAGACAACCGAGCACTGAAGGTGTTCCTTGGTAAAGATTGCCACTCCACCAACTTCGGCAGATCTGTCTTGCTGAAAAAGGTTAGAACTAGAAAGGTTAACATTAGTGTTCAAAACACTCTTCCTTAATCACAATTGATCCATTTTAGGTAGTGTTAACGTGCAGAAAACCCAGGCTTTTACGAGAGCAGAAATCAGTGAAGCAGATATCAGAGCACACGTCAGAATTGGGGCTAGCAACAGTAGATGGGCCAGGGTATATATGCACATTTCCAGATATCATCAGCAGTAATACAATCAAGGCACGGCAGAGGACAGGGATAGCTTTGCAGTGTTGATTTATGACATTTGAATGTGCATTAGATGGCAACAAGATCATATTGTACAGCCATCTCATCAGGTAATATGAATATAAAGCCGGCGAGAGGTGGTAAGAATAGGATGGGAGGCCAAGAGTCCGCGTAACCAATAGAGAGCCAGAGTCCCAAGTGTGGGAACAAACAGTCTGTCCCACGGTTGGGTAAACAAGCAAGTGCATAGTCATCAGCATGTAGGAGTCATGAGGCAAATAGCATAAAGCACAAGAAAAAAATATAACGACATGGGGCTAGCCATTGTAAGTTCAGAGTCACTCGCCCCAACAGTGCGTGTGTGCTGGAGTTGAGCGAAAGCTCGGGAGAGAGCGGGGAAGTGTGGCGGGGGTACCTATACCAGACAGGCCAGGGCAGACAGTGAACAGATCACCAGGTGGAATCCAAGCAGCAGTGTCCCATCCACATGGGATAAGCTATGTAGAAAATGCCAGCGGATGGTATCTGAACAGTGGGAGGGGGCTTCAAAGGCCTCTGGATTTGGGTGGGTAGGCTGTGAGACTCTCCTGCCATTGTTGGGCTCAAAGGCTTAGACACCTCTCACTTCACACCTCAGTGCCATTTGTAGTTGTATCTGTTCTGTCCTAGCAAGCTTGGTAGCCTTAACTTAGCATTATGGGGGTTGTAGAGCAAAACGGAGAACCCCATCATGTTCGTGAGAGTCTCATCTTTACATAAAGTTTGTAGGTCAAACCGTTTTGGACACTACAAGCGTTTTCGTGAGAAGACAGATTTCTTTGGATGTCTCATGGTCTGACAAAAACTGCTGTAGCTCGGCCACCTTCCATCATAGATGTGAAGGCTGAAATAGGCAAATGCGGTGGATTATCACGCAGCCCCATGCTCATTTTTTTAATGTAACTGTATTTAGAAAAAAGCATGCTAAGTGACCTGGTCCGTGTTGTCTTCTAGAGTGACCCGGTCCGTGTTGTCTTCTAGAGTGACCTGGTCCGTGTTGTCTTCTAGAGTGACCCGGTCCGCGTTGTCTTCTAGAGTGACCTGGTCCGTGTTGTCTTCTAGAGTGACCCGGTCCGTGTTGTCTTCTAGAGTGACCCGGTCCGTGTTGTCTTCTAGAGTGACCCGGTCCGTGTTGTCTTCTAGAGTGACCCGGTCCGTGTTGTCTTCTAGAGTGACCCGGTCCGTGTTGTCTTCTAGAGTGACCTGGTCCGTGTTGTCTTCTAGAGTGACCCGGTCCGTGTTGTCTTCTAGAGTGACCTGGTCCGTGTTGTCTTCTAGAGTGACCCGGTCCGTGTTGTCTTCTAGAGTGACCCGGTCCGTGTTGTCTTCTAGAGTGACCCGGTCCGTGTTGTCTTCTAGAGTGACCCAACTGTTTGGATAGAAGTGTATCCAGTAAATAACTACAGTATTTATATGGGTCTATAAACTAGGGTACCAGTGAGGATTTCCTACACTGGACAACTTGTTACAGCTGTTGATAAGTCATTGATAATGATCTGCCAATTTATTTCATGTCATTACATTAAGATGGAAGGGGGATCATAGCTATATTCCATAAAATGTACGAGTTGATTTATATCATATATAATATATCATATATACCTACTAACTATTTGATACCACGAAATTGGGGAGACAAGGGGGGGGTAAAAAAGGGGGTAAAGATGGGGACAAAGATCATACTTTTTGGAGAAATGTCCTCTGGTCTGATGAAACAAAAATACAACTGTTTAGACATAATGACCATCGTTTTGTTTGGAGGAAAAAGGGGGAGGCTAGCAAGCCGAAGAACACCATCCCAACCGTGAAGCACGGGGGTGGCATTATCATGTTGCGGGGGTGCTTTGCTTGCAGGAGGGACTGGTGCACTTCACAAAATAGATGGCATCATGAGGGGGGAAAATTATGTGGAAAAATTGAACAACATCTCAAGACATCAGTCAGGAAGTTAAAGCTTGGTCGCAAATGGGTCTTCCAAATGGACAATGACCCCAAGCATACTTCCAAAGTTGTGGCAAAATGGCTTAAGGACAACAAAGTCAAAGTATTGGAGTGGCCATCACAAAGCCCTGACCTCAATCCTATTGAAAATTTGTGGGCATAACTGAACAAGCTTGTGCGAGCAAGGAGACCTACAAACCTGACTCAGTTACACCAGCTCTGTCAAGGGGAATGGGCCATAATTCACCCAACTTGTTGTTGGAAGCTTGTGGAAGGCTACCCGAAACATTTGACCCAAGTTAAACAATTCAAAGGCAATGCTACCAAATACTAATTGAGCGTATTCTTAAAATAAAGTGGTGATTCTAACTGACCTAAAGTGGTGATTCTAAGACAGGGAATTTTTACTTGGATTAAATGTCAGGAATTGTGAAAAACGGAGTTTAAATGTATTTGACTAAGGTGTATGTAAACTTCTGACTTCAACTGTAAATTATACAATTGTATAGCATTGAGGTCCTTGAAAATTACAATTAAGTTCTTGAAACAGTCCTTGAATTTGACTTATCAATGTCTGTATGAACCCTGCTTAAAGAATGTATAGTCATATGCCTATGTTGTTGGATAGGCGGAGTTATGGGCCAATTTGCATACATTTACATTTATTCCTCTCAGTGCACATGTGGAACTGCATAAAAATATTTTTGTTTGAAACCATTTTGAAATTATCATCTTTTCCCCCTCCCCTCATGTAGCCTCCAGCAGGACAGGTCGCGGTCGCTGTTCTCATCCGACGGCCAGGGCCCGCCTCTGGGCTCCTGTCGGCCCCACAGCCACGTCATGTTCCTGAAGACCCACAAGACAGCCAGCAGCACTGTTCTCAACATGCTTTACCGATACGGAGAGGTAGACTACTTCATCTTCCGTTTGGCTTTCTTCCAGCAAACTTATTTTGATGTTATATTGTACGATTTTGTTTGGCTCTTTGAAAGCAGCTTCAAATCCATAGTCTTGTTCTTCTAGGAGAGAGATCTGTTCTTCGCCTTGCCTCTGGGGTACCAGTTTGGCTACCCCCTCCCCTTCAACGCACACAGGGTCAAAGGTTATAGAGGGCCCCACGTGGCCGAGTTCAGCATTATGGGAAACCACATGCGCTTCAACAAACCAGAGGTACGTGCTTTAGATTATTAATTGTGTATTTCTTTATTTTCTTCCCATGTGTATTTATTGAGGTTTTTGAACAGCAAAAAAAACAAACAAACCCATTAACAGGGCAAGACACAAGGTCAGTTGTATTGTAATTTTTCCTATATTCATGTGCATGTGAGGACATTTTTTAATTCTATATTTACACGTTGGCCTATTATTTATTGAGGAAATAAACAAAATCAGGACAGAAGGGAGAAAAAAAACGAATACAAACAGAATATTATTTTTAAAAAATTGTGCGTTAGTTTAACACAGATTATTATTTTCATGGAGATGATGATAATATTTTGTAAGTTTGGCAGGTTCCCTTGTGATTTGTTAACTGCTTCTGTTGTTGGCAAAGAAAAGGACAGTGACAGTTGTATGTGTACGTTTCAACAGGATGGAGCAATTTAGCTACCAAAAGTATGTGGACACCTGCTCGTCGTACATCTCATTTGAAAATCATGGGCATTAATATATAGTTGGTCCCCCCTTTGCTGCTATAACAGCCTCCACTCTTTTGGGAAGGCTTTCCACTAGATGTTGGAAAGGACATTTTGCCACAAGAGCATTAGTGCATTTGTGAGGTCGGGTACTGATGTTGGGCGATTAGGCCTGGCTCGCAGTTGGCATTCCAATTCATCCCTAAGGTGTTCAATGGGGTTGAGGTCAGGGCTCTGTGCAGGCGAGTCAAGTTCTTCCACACCGATCTCGACAAACAATTTCTATATGGACCTCGCTTTGTGCACTGGGGCATTTTCATGCTGAAACAGAAAGGGCCTTCCCTAAACTGTTGCCACAAAGTTGGAAGCATAGAAATATCTAGAATGTCATTGTATGTTGTAGCATTAAGATTTCCCTTCATTGGAACTATGGGGCCTAGACCGAACCATGAAAAACAGCCTCAGACCATTTTTACCCCTCCAACAAACTTTACGTTCTCCTGGTATCTGCCAAACCCAGATTCGTCTGTCGGATTGCCAGATGGTGAAACTCGGTAGTGAGTGTTGCAACCGAGGACAGATGAGTTTGACGGCGGACCCCTTCTGTGAGCTTGTGTGGCCTACCACTTTGTGGCTGAGTCGTTGTTGCTCCTAGACGTTTCCACTTCACAATAACAGCACTTACAGTTGACCGGAGCAGCTCTAGCAGGGCAGAACTGGCAGGGCAAAATTTGACGAACTGACTTGTTGGAAAGGTGGCATCCTATGACGGCACCGCGTTTAAAGTCACTGAACTCATCAGTAAGGCCATTCTACTGCCAATGTTTGTCCTTGGAGATTGCATGACTGTGTGCTCGATTTTATACACCTGTCAGCAACGGGTGTGCCTGAAATAGTTGAATCCACTAATTTGAAGGGGTGTACTTTTGTATATATAGTGTATCTTAGAATCATCACTGTGTGTGTGTGTGTGTGTGTGATACTTGTTAGAAAACATCAAAGACTGGGTTTCAACTTCACAAACATTAGACTCATTGCACACACACACACACACACACACACACACACACACACACACACACACACACACACACTCCTACTAGTCCTTCTAAAATATTTTGTTTATTTTCTTTAGGGGCTAGATCTGCTTTAATATTGCAGATACATTGTGGCTTCTATCACTGTAATTGGCTGCATCATTTCCAATCCCCCATATACACTACCGTTCAAAGGTTTGGGGTCACTTGGAAATGTCCCTGTTTTTGAAAGAAATGCAATTAGAAATACAGTGTAGACATGGTTAATGTGGTAAATTACTATTGTAGCTGGACACGGCAGATTTTTTATAGCATATCTACATAGGCGTACAGAGGCCCACCATCACTCCTGTGTTCCAATGGCACGTTGTGTTAGCTAATCCAAGTTTATAATTTTAAAAGGCAAATTCATCATTAGAAAACATTTTGCAATTATGTTAGCACAGCTGAAATCTGTTGTTCTGATTAAAGAAGCAATAAAACTGGCCTTCTTTAGACTAGTTGAGTATCTGGGAGCATCAACATTTGTGCGTTCGATTGCAGGCTCAAAATGGCCAAAAATAAAGAACTTTCTTCTGGAACTCGTCAGTCTATTCTTCTTCTGAGAAGTCATGGCTATTCCATGCGAGAAATTGCCAAGAAACTGAAGATTTCGTGCAATGCTGTGTACTACTCCCTTCACAGAACAGTGCAAACTGGCTCTAACCAGAATAGAAAGAGGAGTGGGAGGTCCTGGTGCACAACTGAGCAAGAGGACAAGTACATTAGAGTGTTTAGTTTGAGAAACAGACGCCTCACAAGTCCTCAACTGGCAGTGACCAAAAATAAAGATGCATATATATGGACAGTACCGAAACAAATTATCTAATGATTCTGTTTCTTTGCAGCATAATTTGCAGAGCTGGGATGGTTGTATCCCCCATATATATAACATTCTATTGGTTGTAAAAATGTTGTATAGTAATTTAAATTGAAAATGTTGTATCAGTTCATAAACCATGTGCCATGGAAGCGGTACATCGACAATCTCTTCACAACAATTTTGCAATGTGTATGGCACAGCTGTCATTTTTTGGGGTCCTTAAATGACACTGGTATACTGTTTTTATCACAATTTCCTTTAAACAATTTTAGTCTTTAATGCAGGGCTGACAGACAAGTTCCTTACTTTTCCCCCCTTCCACTTGCCTTTTCCACTTTTGCGGTAATGCTGCAATTAGTTGGTTGTAATTTTGGGTAGAGCAGACATTTCCATATATTTTTGTTAGCTGCATGTGTGACATAACTCCACCAGTCCTATTTTTGATATAATTCACAAAGATTATACTTTTGTTTGTTTTTTATTCCCCAAATAATGTTTATTTTATAATTTAGTATATTTGAGTTTCACCATATTGTTGTAATATGTGTTCTGTCTTTCCTGGTGGATTAAACTGAAATTGCAACCAATTTTCTATGGCTTGTTTTAAAAATAGCGATATTTTGGAGATTATTTCATTTTCAAATAACCGCAGGTGAGAGGTTGTAATAAAGGCCTAAAACATTAGCTAAAGTGCCACCCTGACCCTGATGAAGTAAAGGCATTATACTGCAATGAAGAGAAGAGTGTGCGTCACCTAACTTCATATTTTTATATCCATTCTTTAGTTCATTATTACATTTTTTACATCCAATCAAACAGCTTTCAATGTTTTTAATTATACAGTGTACTGGGTCATTTCAAGTCATTCAAACAGTTTGACTATGGCCTCCATCACTCGTTTTCTTTCCCCATGACCTTTGGCCCTCTGACCTCTTCTTCTGTGGTCCTCCAGGTAGAGAAGGTGATGCCAGTGGACACCTTTTACTTCTCTATCATGCGTGACCCCGTAGCGCTGGCCGAGTCGTCCTATGCCTATTACAAAGCTGTCGCCCCCGCCTTCAAGAAGGCCAAAGGTACATCATGTAGCCATTCTATTCCACTGCTTAATGCTCATGTATGTCTGCTATTCTGTTACTTTTTGGGCACAGGTTAAGCCTAGTCCGGTACTCAAAAGCACTTTCATTGGAGATTCTCCATTGAGCATGCATTTTTAATTCAGGAGTAGGCTTAATCTGTGTCTGGGGAATCAGTTTTTTATCTACATTGAGGTTGTATGCTGCAAAATGAATTGCCTCATTGAGGTCAAAGTTTTCTTAATCTAATTTTAATGTAATCTCTAATCTAATTTGAACCTTAATCTAATCTGACAGGCCTGGGAGACTTCGCCGACAACCCCAGGAAGTACTACGACCCCCGTCTCCGTAACAACCACTACGCCCGCAACCTGCTCTGGTTCGACTTTGGCCTGGACCACAACGCCAACTTCTCGACCATACTGGCCCGAAGAGGCGAGGCGGCCGTCCGACGCGCCTTCAAACTCATCCTGGTCTCTGAGCACTTTGACCAATCCATGGTACATATAATTATAATATATAGTAATATATGCCATTTTGCAGACGCTTTTAGCTTTTATCCATAGGTGGCCCTTATCCCAGATCAGCACTCTTTTTAATTATTTTATTTAACCTTGATTTAACTAGGCAAGTCAGTTAAGAACAAATTCTTATTTACAATGATGGTCTACCAAAATGCAAAAGGCCTCCTGCAGGAACTGGGGCTGGGATTAAAAAAATATAATATAGGACAAATCACACATCACTACAAGAGAGACACCATAACACTACATAAAGAGAGACCTAAAGACAACAACATAGCATGTTTTGCTGCCATGCTAACACAGCATGGTAGCAATACCACATGGCAGCAGCACAACATGGTAGCAGCACAAAACATGGTACAAACATTATTGGGCACAGACAACAGAACAAAGGGCAAGAAGGTAGAGACAACAATACATGATGCGAAGCAGCCACAACTGTCTCTAAGAGTGTGCATGATTGACTCTTTGAATGACGAGATAAAACTGTCCAGTTTGAGTGGTTTTTGCAGCTCGTTCCAGGTGCATTGGTGGCAAATCTGATGGCCTAATGGTAAAGAACATCTAGCCGCTCGAGAGCACCCTTACCTGCCGACCTATAAATTATGTCTCTGTAATCTAACATGGGTAGGATGGTCATCTGAAACAGGGTTAGTTTGGCAGCTGGGGTGAAAGAGGAGCGATTACGATAGAGGAAACCAAGTCTAGATTTAACCTTAGCCTGCAGTTTTGATATGTGCTGAGTAAAGGACAGTGTACCATCTAGCCATACTCCCAAGTACTTGTATGAGGTGACTACCTCAATCTCTAAACCCCCAGAGGTAGTAATCACACCTGTGGGGAGAGGGGCATTCTTCTTACCAAACCACATGACCTTTGTTTTGGCGGTGTTCAGAACAAGGTTAAAGGCAGAGAAATTCTTGTTGGACACTAAGAAAGCTTTGTTGTAAGAGCGTTTAACATAAGATACGGAGAAGGGCTAGCTGAGTATAAGACTGTATCATCTGCATATAAATGGTTACGTGAGCTTCCTACTGGCTGAGCTATGTTGTTGATGTAAATTGAGAAGAGCGTGGGGCCTAGGATCGAGCCTTGGGTTATTCCCTTGGTGAAAGGCAGTGGCTGAGACAGCAGATGTTCTGACTTTATACGCTGCACTCTTTGAGAGAGGTAGTTAGCAAACCAGTACAAAGACCCCTCAAAAGACACCAATACTCCTTAGCCGGCCTTAGCCGACAAGAATGGAATGGCCTACCGTAATCAAAAGCTTTGGCCAAGTCAATAAAAATAGCAGCACAACATTGCTTAGAATCAAGGGCAATGGTGACATAATTTAGGACCTTTAAGGTTGCAGTGACACATCTATAACCCTAGCTCTTGCTCTGAGACCCTTTATAAATACAGGCTCTGGGTTCAGTTTTTCCTTTTAGATACAGCAGATAATATTACATTCACAGGACAAGGTGGACCTGTTCCTAGATCAGCACTCTTTTTCCTACGCTTTATGAATACAGGTCCTGGGGCCATATGTATCAAGAGTTTCAGCCTAGGATTGTTGATCTAGGATACATTTTGCCTGAATGAATAAGATTATCTGATTCAAAATCAGCACACTTACTCTGAGAAGCTTTATGAATGTGCTGACCTAGGATATGTTTTGCCTTTTCGATACAGTAAATAAGATTTAATGGACAAGGTGTACCTGATCCCAGATCAGCACTCTCTTACCTACGCTTTATGAATACAGGTCCTGCTGCGCCACGCCCTCTGCTGGCCGCTGGACGCCATCGTCTCCTTCAGTCTCAACGCCCGCCAGCAGAAGCCCAGCGGAGGCAGCTCCTGGGTGGGTAAAGTGGCTGCTGCGCAGCCCCCCGCCCTGGCTCTAACAGACGACCAACGTCTAAAGCTCCGCGAGTGGAACGCCCTGGACTGGCACCTCTACCAGGCCTTCAACCGCTCCTTCTGGAACGAGGTGGATCGCTTCGGGAGAATTAGGATGGACCAGGAGGTCGCTCTTCTCCGTACCCGCCGGGATGTGCTGGCCCGGGCCTGCCTGAGGGACGGCGGGAGACCTGTGGAGGCCAGCCGCATCCGCGACAAGACCATCAGGCCCTTCCAGAGCGGCTTGGTGAAGATCCTGGGATATGAGCTCCAGCCTGGGCTGGACAACGCTACTCATCAGTCCTGTCTGAGGATGATCAGGCCAGAGATCCAGTATAAGGACCTGCTGGATGCCAGGCAGTTCCCCAGGGCTGCTCCCCAGGCTGCCCAAGCCCAGGCCCCGGCTATCCCTGCTGGGGGAGCCTACTTGAGGAAAGACCCTTCTTCCCAACTCAGGACAGGAGAGCTGGGGGTGGGGGAAGGACGAGGGGGGACGGGGGAGGACAGGAGTCGGTTATCTCATAGTAATAATAATAATAATAACCAGACATTGCTACGAGGAGGAGGGAAAGGGAAGATAAAATAGTTTTCCGTCCAGAATTCACTGCCTTGAGAGAATGGATAAGACAGAACGCTGACTGAGCCTGTGTACTCTTACTCATGCACTCGTTGAGTATTCTATTACTAAAGTACTCAAGAGACTTGTTGGAAATAAATACCCATTCTCCCTCCAACCCACCTCTACTGTACATTCTCTTCTGGCTGAACTTTGGACTGGTTATGACTCTATTTCGTGTTCATACGGCATTTATGATTGCTGTGGATGTGTTTTAATGGGACTTGAAATGGAATTGCATTGCATTCAGTGGGCCAGATGTCGTTCAAAAATTCTGCTTCTCTGATCGAGAAAGAAAGTTCGATTTGGTGGTCCAACTGCTACGTTCAACATACAGTGAGGGAAAAAAGTATTTGATCCCCTGCTGATTTTGTACGTTTGCCCACTGACAAAGAAATGACCCGTCTATAATTTTAATGGTAGGTTTATTTGAACAGTGAAAGACAGAATAACAACAACAAAATCCAGAAAAACGCATGTCAAAAATGTTATAAATTGATTTGCATTTTAATGAGGGAAATAAGTATTTGACCCATCTGCAAAACATGACTTAGTACTTGGTGGCAAAACCCTTGTTGGCAATCACAGAGGTCAGACGTTTCTTGTAGTTGGCCCCCAGGTTTGCACACATCTCAGGAGGGATTTTGTCCCACTCCTCTTTGCATCTTCTCCAAGTCATTAAGGTTTCGAGGCTGACGTTTGGCAACTCGAACCTTCATCTCCCTCCACAGATTTTCTATGGAATTAAGGCCTGGAGACTGGCTAGGCCACTCCAGGACCTTAATGTGCTTCTTCTTGAGCCACTCCTTTGTTGCCTTGGCCGTGTGTTTTGGGTCATCGTCATGTTGGAATATCCATCCACGACCCATTTTCAATGCTCTGGCTGAGGGAAGGAGGTTCTCACCCAAGATTTGACGGTACATGGCTCCGTCCATCGTCCCTTTGATGCGGTGAAGTTGTCCTGTCCCTTTAGCAGAAAAACACCCCCAAAGCATAATTTTTCCACCTCCATGTTTGACGGTGGGGATGGTGTTCTTGGGGTCATAGGCAGCATTCCTTCTCCTCCAAACACGGTGAGTTGAGTTGATGCCAAAGAGCTCCATTTTGGTCTCATCTGACCACAACACTTTCACCCAGTTGTCCTCTGAATCATTCAGACGGGCATGTATATGTGCTTTCTTGAGCAGGGGGACCTTGTGGGCGCTGCAGGATTTCAGTCCTTCACGGCGTAGTGTGTTACCAATTGTTTTCTTGGTGACTATGGTCCCAGCTGCCTTGAGATCATTGACAAGATCCTCCCGTGTAGTTCTGGGCTGATTCCTCACCGTTCTCATGATCATTGCAACTCCACGAGGTGAGATCTTGCATGGAGCCCCAGGCCGAGGGAGATTGACAGTTATTTTGTGTTTCTTCCATTTGCGAATAATCGCACCAACTGTTGTCACCTTCTCACCAAGCTGCTTGGCGATGGTCTTGTAGCCCATTCCAGCCTTGTGTAGGTCTACAATCGTGTCCCTGACATCCTTGGAGAGCTCTTTGGTCTTTGCCATGGAGAGTTTGGGATCTGATTGATTGATTGATTCTGTGGACAGGTGTCTTTTATACAGGTAACAAACTGAGATTAGGAGCACTCCTTGTGTGCTCCTAATCTCAGCTTGTTACCTGTATAAAAGACACCTGGGAGCCAGAAATCTTTCTAATTGAGAGGGGGTCAAATACTTATTTCCTTCATTAAAATGCAAATCAATTTATAACATTTTTGACATGTGTTTTTCTGGATTTTTTTGTTGTTATTCTGTCTCTCACTGTTCAAATAAACCTACCATTGAAATTATAGACGGATCATTTCTTTGTCAGTGGGCAAACGTACAAAATCAGCAGGGGATCAAATACTTTCCCCCTCACTGTCGTCTCCTGCACGATCAAAAACTCAGCCTGTCAGTTTTAGTTTTTTGAAAAATAACTAGGCTATTACCTTTCTTGAACGCTAACACAGACAGCATATATGATATGACAGCAGCCAGGCAGCCAGCCATAGCCACATACTGGGAGAGGAATGATTCCCACCTGATGTGAGTTGCATGTTCTGACTGGAATCCATCGCTTTGAACACAGTGTGTCCGGAGTAAAAAATGTAGTCCATTATGGCTGGAATGCAACGAAAGCATCAATATCAAACACATGATACTGTTCTATTCATTCCATTCCAGCTATTACAATGAGCCTGTCCTCCAATTTAAAGCGACACCAGCCTCCACTGATACGAAGCCAGCATTGGAGAGCAGTGAGTCTCAGAATAGGCTTAACTGTGATGTCTCCAAGGTGGGACTTAGGAGCGAAAACTCTTAAGTTAACACATGGTACTTTGATAAGGACCGAAGTGTACAGCAGTAATGTACTGTATCTGAACTGAAGCACTGTGGTTGAATGGATAGCTAGCATGTCTGACTTTGAACCTTTTTAGTGTGGCTTTCAATAGATATAGTAATATTGGATACACAGTATTTCCCTGACTCAATGCGGGTGTTAAATGCGAGCTACACAGCAAATGGGCCAGTGTTCCCGAGTGTTGATTTTTCAGTGTAACATTTCTAGTGTTGATTCCGGTGTTAAATTAAAACTATTTGGTGTAATTGAACCCCAGTGTTGGTGTTAATAACCGGTATTAAACTAAAACAACGTCCATTATTATCATATTTCTGATATCTTTGTCTTCCCAACCCGGCAGTCATTCTCAATGCAGGTTGCAGGTCAATAAGAATTTAAAATGTTGCATATACCCAGTCTGTCTGGATTCCAATAGGAATTACTCATCACTTTGCAAGCCGTCATCTTAATGTGACTTGCAGGCCTGAAAACCACGAGTTTCAGGCCACTGTATTGGGCTAAAACAAGGCCCTCAAAATAAAGCCTTATTAAAAACTTGTTGTATTGTGTTAAATAATACAATTTTAATCTTCACATTTTCGCTATGGATCTCACTAAATGGATGAATGCAACAACCATGTCTCTGTCACAAACAATTACAGTTATAGGCAAGGTACTCTGGGAAATATGGAAATAAGGCTGTACACTAAGCAGTGTGCTAATTTAACACTGAAAAGTGTGGACCCGCATAGACACTGGACCAGTGGCCTCACATTAATTAGTGGATTTGAGGGTTATGCTATCATTCAAATGAAAGCCAACCTCAATGTGAGGTGGTGATTCACTGAAATTGTCCAGTCCAAATAGTGCTGTTTACTTTTCCTTATTGGCCAATGGCCATCTACCGAAATAAACGTTATCAATAAAGTTGATAAATGGCTGTGAAAAGTTGCCATCTATCGACATATATGTAGTATACCCATGTTCATTGAGGTTTGTCTGTTAGAAAAGCACAGACAGTACATGTCTCTGCGGTTGTTGTCCCACTTCCATTGATTTCAAAACAATATCGATGTGAGCGATTAATTTGCGCTTGATATTGAGTACAGTAAAACAAGCTAATCAATTCCAATCTTGAGAACAAGATTTTGGACATCAAAAACCAGTTTGGCCATGAGTCAAAAAGCCATGACAACAGGAAGCAGCAACAGTATAATTTTAAATGTATGTTTTAGGAATATAAATGGTACTTTTAACATTATTTTTCAGGATTATACATTGTCAGGTAAAAGCAATTAAATGAGCCCAAAAACATGCTATGATTTATTGATTTTGATGATATTAGTGGAATTGTGAATACATATACTAAATACATATACTGTACATCATGTGTGTACATACATTGGCGTGCAAAAATATGGCCTTTTTCCTATTTTGTTGCCTTACAACCTGTAATGAAAATAGATTTTGGGGGGGTTGTATCATTTCATTTACACAACATGCCGACCACTTTGAAGATGCAAAATATTTTTTATTGTGAAACAAACAAGAAATAAGACAAACAAATGAATATTTGAGCGTGCATAACTATTCACCCACCCCAAAGTCAATACTTTGTAGAGACACCTTTTGCAGCAATTACTGATGCAAGTCTCTTGGGGTATGTCTCCTTAAGCTCTGCACATCTAGCCACTGGGATTTTTGCCCATTCTTCAAGGCAAAACTGCTCCAGCTCCTTCAAGTTAGATGGGTTCCGCTGGTTTACAGCAATCTTTAAGTCACTTCACAGATTCTCAATTGGATTGAGGTCAGGGCTTTGACTAGGCCATTCCAAGACATTTAAATGTTTCCCCTTAAACCACTTGAGTGTTGCCTCAGCAGTATGTTTAGGGTCATTGTCCTGCTGGTAGGTGAACCTCCGTCCCAGTCTCAAATCTCTGGAAGACTGAAACAAGTATCCCTCAAGAATTTCCCTTTATTTAGCGCCATCCATTATTCCTTTAATTCTAACCAGTTTCCCAGTCCCTGCCGATGAAAAACATCCCCACAGCATGATGCTGTGATGATGCTACCACCACCATGCTTCACTGTGGGGATGCTGTTATCGGGATGATGAGAGGTGTTGAGTTTGCACCAGACATAGTGTTTTCCTTGATGGTCAAAAAGCTCAATTTTAGTCTCATCTGACCAGAGTACTTTCTTCCATATGTTTGGGGAGTCTCCCACATGCCTTTTGGCGAACACCAAACGTGTTTACTTATTTTTTTCTTTAAGCAATAGCTTTTTTTCTGGACACTCTTTTCTGTAAAGCCCAGCTCCGTGGAGTGTATGCCTTAAAGGTGTCCAATGGACAGATACTCCAATCTCCACTGTGGACCTTTGCAGCTCATTCAGAGTTATCTTTGGTCTCTTTGTTGCCTGTCTGATTAATGCCCTCCTTGCCTGGTCTGTGAGTTTTGGAGGGTGGCCCTCTCTTGACAGGTTTGTTATGGTGCCATATTCTTTCAATTTTTTAAATAATTGATTTAATGGTGCTCAGTGGGATCTTCAAAGTTTCTGATATTTTTTAATAACCAAACCCTGATCTGTACTTCTCCACAACTTTGTCCCTGACCTGTTTGGAGAGCTCCTTGGTCTTCATGGTGCCGCTTGGTTGGTGGTGCCCCTTGCTTAGTGGTGTTGCAGACTCTGGGGCCATTCAGAACAGGTGTATATATACTATTTTGTGTATGTCCATTACATGAAATCCAAATAAAAATCTATTTAAATTACAGGTTGTAATGCAACAAAATAGGAAAAACACCAAGGAGGATGAATACTTTTGCAAGGCACTGTACATATACAGTACATTTAACACACAGATACTTGCGCTCGCACACACGCACACACTGTACTCCGTCATGCTTGACAGCTTAAGTGTGAGTCATGGAAGCTCATTGAAAGGCACTCTCACAGGTCCCAGTGGTCCAGCCAGCCAGGCAGCGCAAGTGGTGTCAGGTGACCATGGAGCGCATATAAAGTTACGTCATATGCTGGTGTGGAAATGAATGGTAGCCCGGGCCATATGTATCAAGCGTCTCAAAGTGTTTTATCATTTAGATCATACTTAATCAGATCATTGTGGACAGGGAGGACCTGATCCTAGATCAGCATTCCTACTCTGAGACTAGATAAATACGGGCCCAGATCTGTCTCTGCTATCTAGCCAGTCCTATGTTCGTAACTCACAAACATAGGAGTTGGCTGTACAGCACAAATTGATCTGGGACCAGGCAATAGCAATGCCTCTAAGTACCAGGATGTCAATATTGATTAAATATAATAATCAATAATCAGTATAAAACGTGTACACAAAGGTACAAATGTCTTTGGCAGAACAAGCTGTGATTTTTGTAGAGAATCTGTGACTGTCTGGAAATTTCTAAGTAATCTTTTAAACAATATCGGTGGTGTCTATGGCTAACAACATGTATGATCAAAATAGGCCCATGTTCAGTAGAAAACTGAAGAAATTGTCTTGAAATGGAGGAGGCACTACCAGAACTTGTCCAATGAAAACACAAATTTCCGTTTCAAAATGTTTTCTGTTTTCATGCCCAGGGAATAACTGAAATATGTTTTAAAATGTATTTTAACTGTTTGATTCAAAACGTGCATAGAATGTGGAAGTTAAAACAACTGCTATCTCTTTCACTGTCTATCTATCTGCATTTTCTATGTTTTACATCCTTATGAACTACAGTTATGGCGTGTGTATTAACCTAGAGCCCATTTCGCTGCCTCCATGTTTGTTTATTTTTTGTAGTTTTTGAATGTCTTGATCAAGAGTCACAGAGATGGAGGTTTTAACAGAAAAAGAAGATGTTGATTGTTCAAGAACATGTAATCATTTTTAACATGTTACAAAATCCATTACAAACTCAATTAAATGTACCATCCAGGAACAACAACCATTTCACAAACAAACAAACACTAATAAAACAGCTATTTCTTGCCTTAGAAAACAGTACATTTCGGAAAAAGGGCTTTAAAACGATAGCTTGCTGTATTTATCGTTACTTAAAAAAAATATTGTTGTATATATTGTATTTATTTTAAGGTACATAGTGTTAAAAAAATTGACTGGAATTCACTGTTTGTTCATTTTTTGTTTTCAAAACAGAGAGCCAACGGAAACATACACACATTGATACACCATTTAATTATGTTGATTATCCCAATTATTATTATAATATTAACAATATTACACATTAATACAAAAACACAAAACATTTATGGTACTTGACCCAAGTTACTACAAGTTTATGAAATATTTATGCATTAAAAGAATGGCAGGAATGCAACTACACACACACACAGTGGTGGAAAAAGTACTCAATTGTCATAGTTGAATAAAAGTAAAGATACCTTAATCGAAAATAAAAGTGAAAGTCACCCAATAAAATACTACTTAACTAAAAGTCTAAAAGTATTTGGTTTTTAAATATAAATACAAAAGTAAATGTAATTGCTAAAATATACAGTACCAGTCAAACGTTTGCACACACCTACTCATTCAAGGGTTTATCTTTGTTTTTACTATTTTCTACATTGTAGAATAATAGTGAAGACATCAACTATGAAATAACACATATGGAATCATGTAGTAACCAAAAAAGCAAAAAATGTTTTATATTTGAGGTTCTTCAAAGTAGCCACCCTTTTCCTTGATGACAGCTTTGCACACTCTTGGCATTCTCTCAACCAGCTTCACCTGGTAAAAGTGTCACACCCTGCTCTGTTTCACCTGTCTTTTGGCTTGGCTCCACCCCCCTCCAGGTGTCGCACATCTTCCCCTATTATCCCCTGTGCATTTATACCTATGTTCTCTGTTTGTCTGTTGCCAGTTTGTCTTGTCCCGTCAAGCCTACCAGCGTGTTTTTCAGAACAGCAGGCAGGCTTACGCCTGTTTCCTTGAGCCTGTTTTCTAGTTTTCCTGGTTTTTGATCTGAGCCTGCCTGCAGTTCTGTACCTTTTGCCTCTGCCCTGGATTACTGACCTCTGCCTGCCCCCGACCCGGAGCCTGCCGCTCTGTACCTTATGAATTCTGCCCTGGACTACCAACCCCTATCAACCACATTTCCTGTTTTTTAATGGATATCCAGGGGTACACTCCAACACTCAAACATAATTTACAAACTAAGAATTTGTGTTTAGCGAGTCCCCCAGATCAGAGGCAGTAGAGATGACCAGGGATGTTCTCTTGATAAGTGTGTGAATACGACCATTTTCTTGTCCTGCTAAACATTCAAAATGTAATGATTACTTTTGGGTGTCAGGGAAAATGTATGGAATGTAAGTGAAGTAAAAGTATAGAAAGGTTTACAAAAAAGTTGTACTTTAAAATATTTTTACTTAAGTACTTTACACCACTGCACACAAACACACACACAATGCACATTACAAGCAGTGCACAAATTTATATACTGACAATATTGTAAGAAAGTTTAATTTTGTTGCTCAAAACATGTTACAAATAGAAGTGATGGGATTGCTACTTTTAAGTAGCTTTGGAGGCAGCTCTGCCTGCCAGACTGATGTTTAACCAACTCTGGATTGAGTAGGTTAAACATCATCCTTGGAGGCTGAGCTGCCTCACAGGCTAGTCTGAAGGCATATTTCTCGCTTGTGCGGATTGCTATAGTACTGTGATAATAATAAATACTTTTCTGTTGACCTCTCCACTATTGACTTGGTGGGACTATTGACTTAATTCTGTTTGAGAATGAATGGTACTGTACACTACTGAAATAAAGGGTTCTTGTCTCATGTCGAGTTGAAGCATACTCACCTGGAATCATGGAATCTTCTTTTCTCTTTTTTCATTTTTTTTTCACTGCCATTCAAAAAAACATTAAATGGGCATCATTCTTGAAAGTGGAATAAGGTCTTGAAACATTGAAATGTAAACTTAAATACATTGTCCCTCCACCATTGAGTATTATTGATTGAATTGATATCATTATGATTTAATACATTTGTATGGGTAAACCAAGGAAATATTTCCTAGGGTAAACCGAGGGAATACAAAAGTACTTCTCTAAGCCTACATTTTTTTTTTTTTAAAACATAACATTTAAACTGGATTGATAGGAATTGTATTCTCATTTAAATTGGGACTATTCTACCATACTTGAGAGCATACATTTTGCAGACATCGAAGGTAATATTTCAGCAAAACATATTTATTGTATCACTATCTTTTTTCTTACTTGAAGTTGTTTATACTTGGTTTGAAACCTTGGTATTTGTCTGTGTGCATTCATTCATAGTTTGTTTTTTAATTGTATGAAATAAAAGCAAATATTTCCTGACCAAAGCTTTTGTCTGTGATCCTAGTGTGGCTTTGAGTGGCATATCTATTTAAGATTGAAATAGAAATTTCAAATCTCTCTAGCCTTTGTTGCAAATTGATCACATTATTAAGTTTTACAATGGGATTAATGGGATTTTCAACTCACAAGATCAAGTGTTATTTCCTTCATTGTCAAACAAGCTCACAGTTTTTAATAATACATGAACTATTTAGCTACGTTGACGTAGGGTGAAAAACAATTTCAAATGTATTGGGGGATTATTTGGGTCTACCTAAATGGTGAGAGAAAGGCTTGCTATGTGGGCCTCTGTTAATTAATTCCAATTATCAGCAGTTGAATACTCCTGCCTAGTTTAAAAATGCAGCTCTTTTTCTCTGTGGTCGACTAGTTGTACTGGAGTGCACTGCACTGCTATGCTGCAGAGTGAAAGCGTCAGTCGCAGGTTCACCGACTGATGATGGACACAAGTGAATTGGATTTTAAATGTTTATTATTATAGAGATATTTGTAAAAATAGGCCAACTATCGATGCTGGTCATACACTAAGAATATTAACCCCCGAGTGGGTTTTGAATAGTATTAGCTTGCGTGATTGTATAGCAAGCTATCAACAGGATACATAATCTAGCTAGCCATGGTTCTAATGATGGAATCGCAATGCGAGTATTTTATGTATTTCCCTGCGGTTCCCATCACGGACCTGTCGGACCCGTCAAAATACCGAACTCTCCCCCGGCGCAGTCACCTCTACCTCGGCGAAACGGTACAGTTCTTGCTAGTCCTGCGGTCCAGAGATGGAGCGTCGGGCTCGAGCGGGACAAAGGGAAGCGAGTCAGGTGACAGCGGTACCCGGGCTTGGAAGGAGCTGGTACGGTCCCTCTCCGCTGTAGCAAGTGTCTGCCCCGGAGAGAGCCGACATCGCTCCCAACTTCACCCCCACGAGTTCCAGAGAAGCTACAGCGATGACTGTGTAGACGAGGATCCAGACGACGTTGACTTTGAAGCGGGAACAGTCCACACAGCCAGAAGGGAGTCAAGGAACCGAGGTTTCAGAGAATGCAAGCCGCTTCTCATACACAATAATACGGGGCGTGATGGACGGCAGTATCGGCGCGCACCGGTTCAGGTAATATGAAATTATGAATGACAGTAGTCATAATTGGAGGGAACAATGGCACAATGATTGGACTATACTCATAACAACTAGCTAATACCGTATTGAGTGTTATAATAGGCTACGTGTACACCTGCTGTGTAAAATAGGAAGTGCTGACATTTCCTGAGCATATAAGAAAGTGCAACGCTCGTGCAGCAGAAGTACAAATGTAAACCACAAGTCAACCAGACCTTTTTTTAAACATCCTGCAAGCACTGACCTATGACAGTTGGAACAAGCCAAAATACTGTTTGACAGTAGAACTGGGTTCAAATACTTTTTGGAATAATTTCAAATAACCTACTTGGTACTTGATTGAGCATGCCTGTTGCAATGGAACCAATAGAACAGTTCCAAAAATGTAAAGCCAGCCCACCTGGCACTCCAGGCAGACTAAACCAAACGCTCAAAACACTCAAAAGTATACGAAAGATTTCAAGTTGTATTTGAACCCAGGTCTGTCTGACAGACAGCTTGTTATTGTGGCAAGGAGCGCAGGTTGGTTCTAGCTACAGTCACTGTGATGACATACAAATAGACGCCTCAAACTTTCTTGAGTCTTAACCAACCAACACTTCTTTCGATTTGTCCAACCTTGACATTAAGAGAGAGGGAGAGAGAGCTTGTGTAAGGAGTATTTGCTCACACTTGCCTGTTATCAAGCCTCGCAGGACAAACAGCAATAACCTACTATTATTTTCAGACTACATTGGCAGAGAATTCAGACATACATGCCAACTCAACCTCATAGCCAAACAAATCAACTTAACCTTGAGGTGATGGCAATCGAGGGTAACAACCACCCACTATGATAGTCAATATTAAGCATGGGACAAATAGAGCAAATGAATGAGTACGTTTTTGCACACATTACTATTTGTCATATCCTCTGTGAAAGACAGATCCCTCTTTTTCTATTACATTTGACCATAATAATAGTGTACTAGCAGGTGGAGTGACTCATATCTGTATCGATAATCTATAGTGCAAATATAGAATACAAACTTTATTTGTCCCTACATCCTCCTCCTCCATTGTTTACATAATCTTTATTTCTTTCTCTTTCTCTCACTCTAACACTCTCTCACACACACTCCCCCTCCCTCTCTCACTCCCTCCCCCTCCCTCTCTCTCCCTCTTGCTTTCTAATAGTTTGTAATAGAGTATTTCTCTCCCTTCCTCTCTCTCCTAGTCACCGATGGACGAGCCAGTGGTATTGAACGAGGAGGTCATATTCCCTCTGACCGTCTCATTGGACAAACTCCCCGTCAACACACTCAAGGTCAAGGTGAGAAGTCATGCAGTGTGTGTGTCTGTGTGTGAGTGAGTGAGACAGAGAGAGAGAGAGACAGACAGAAAACAGGACAGACAGTGTCATTGTCTTTTTCTCTACTCGTCTCTCTATCCGTGTTCCCATCATATCTCCATTTCCTCCCCACTCTGTGTTGTCTCAGATTGTAGTGACTATACCCTATGCATGTTCATAACCTTGTCATAGCTTCTCTATGCATGTTTATAACCTTGTCATAACCTCTCTATTCCTGTCTATGTCAGATTGTAGTGACTCTATTCATGTTCATAACCTTGTTATAACCTCTATGCATGTTCATAACCTTGTTGTAACCTCTAGTTTCCTGTCTATGTCAGATCATAGTGACCGTGTGGAAGCAGGAGGAGGAAAAGGCAGAGATCAGGGAACATGGTTACCTCACCATCCTACAGCTGAGGAGCCCCACACACACCTTCAGACAAGACCTTAATACCTTCAAAGCCCAGGGTCAGAGTCCTACACTGCCTCTCCAGTGGCTCCGTCTGGGATGTGACTGAGAAGGATAATGATTATCTTAGATTGTAAAACATTATCTCAATTCACTGTAAGGCCTACCAAATGTGTATAGGACTACACACTTAAAATACATTTTCAATATAAAGTAAAACAACGCAATTCACGATGATGAACAACTGCAATGTACATTCAGTGTAAAGTGTATTCAAAGTGACCCTCTCTATTTTTCTCCCTCTTTTTCTCCACCCGTCCACATCCCCATCACCCGTCCAGTCAGCACCACGTTGAGTGTTCTTCCTCCACCAACTGTGAAATGTCAACAGATGACTGTCTCCGGGAAGCACCTGACCATCCTCAAAGGTGGGGGAAGACTACAAAAGGGTTCTTGGCTGTCCCCATAGGAGATCCCTTTTTGGTTCCAGGTAGAACCGTTTTTAGAGACGGTTCTAAATGGAACCCAAAAGGGTTCTACCTGGAACCAAAAAGGGTTCTTCAAAGCGTTATTTTACGAGAAGAGCCGAAGAACCTTTTTAGGTACTAGGTAGCACTTTGTTTTATACGAGTGTAATACCTTTACACACTGCTACAGTGGGGCAAAAAAGTATTTATTCAGCCACCAATTGTGCAAGTTCTCCCACTTAAAAAGATGAGAGAGGCCTGTAATTTTCATCATAGGTACACTTCAACTATGACAGACAAAATTAGGGAAGAAAATCCAGAAAATCACATTGTAGGATTTTTAATGAATTTATTTGCAAATTATGGTGAAAAATAAGTATTTGGTCAATAACAAAAGTTTATCTCAATACTTTGTTATATACCCTTTGTTGGCAATGACAGAGGTCAAACGTTTTCTGTAAGTCTTCAGAAGATTTTCACACACTGTTGCTGGTATTTTGGCCCATTCCTCCATGCAGATCTCCTCTAGAGCAGTGATGTTTTGGGGCTGTTGCTGGGCAACACGGACTTTCAACTCCCTCCAAAGATTTTCTATGGGGTTGATATCTGGAGACTGGCTAGGCCACTCCAGGACCTTGAAATGCTTCTTACGAAGCCACTCCTTCGTTGCCCGGGCGGTGTGTTTGGGATCATTGTCATGATGAAAGACCCAGCCACGTTTCATCTTCAATGCCCTTGCTGATGGAAGGAGGTTTTCACTCAAAATCTCACGATACATGGCCCCATTCATTCTTTCCTTTACACGGATCAGTCGTCCTGGTCCCTTTGCAGAAAAACAGCCCCAAAGCATGATGTTTCCACCCCCATGCTTCACAGTCGGTATGGTGTTCTTTGGATGCAACTCAGCATTCTTTGTCCTCCAAACACGACGAGTTGAGTTTTTACCAAAAAGTTATATTTTGGTTTCATCTGACCATATGGCATTCTCCCAATCTTCTTCTGGATCATCCAAATGCTCTCTAGCAAACTTCAGACGGGCCTGGACATGTACTGGCTTAAGCAGGGGGACACGTCTGGCACTGCAGGATTTGAGTCCCTGGCGGCGTAGTGTGTTACTGATGGTAGGCTTTGTTACTTTGGTCCCAGCTCTCTGCAGGTCATTCACTAGGTCCCCCCGTGTGGTTCTGGGATTTTTGCTCACCGTTCTTGTGATCATTTTGACCCCACGGGGTGAGATCTTGCGTGGAGATCGAGGGAGATTATCAGTGGTCTTGTATGTCTTCCATTTCCTAATAATTGCTCCCACAGTTGATTTCTTCAAACCAAGCTGCTTACCTATTGCAGATTCAGTCTTCCCAGCCTGGTGCAGGTCTACAATTTTGTTTCTGGTGTCCTTTGACAGCTCTTTGGTCTTGGCCATAGTGGAGTTTGGAGTGTGACTGTTTGTGGACAGGTGTCTTTTATACTGATAACAAGTTCAAACAGGTGCCATTAATACAGGTAACGAGTGGAGGACAGAGTAGCCTCTTAAAGAAGAAGTTACAGGTCTGTGAGAGCCAGAAATCTTGCTTGTTTGTAGGTGACCAAATACTTATTTTCCACCATAATTTGCAAATAAATTCATGAAAAATCCTACAATGTGATTTTCTGGATGTTTTTTTTTCATTTTGTCTGTCATAGTTGAAGTGTACCTATGATGAAAATTACAGGCCTCTCTCATCTTTTTAAGTGGGAGAACTTGCACAATTGGTGGCTGACTAAATACTTTTTTGACCCACTGTATATTGTGGTGGGGGAATACTAACATTGTTGCACCTGACCGTTCTCAAAGGTAGGGAGCAGAGGGGGGCTAACTTTGTTAAACTTGGGCCATAGTGTGGTTTATTTATTTATACTCCACTTTGCATCATGCCAAATAACTCCCCTTAACTGTGTGTTGTTCACTATAATCCAAGGTTTCACATGCATTATTGTTTGAGTATAACCTATTCTATACTTAACCACAAATGCTTATGACCAGGAGTTGTTTCTGACCACCTGAAAAGAGAAACCTTTAGGCCCTCGCTGTAGCCTGTAACTGTGAGGGTAGGGGCTAAGAATATATGAGTCCGATAACTACTCTGAAGCAGAGCCAAGAGCTCCTGACTCCTGGTGAACAAAGTTAAGATTGAAACAAGGCTTAGCTGGTTTAAGGAAGTGCTTTCGCCTTTGAAGAAAGGGGTTTAGCCACAGAGAGCCACCAAACTGTATCGTAGTCCTCAGCCCAGGGCTAAGATTAATAACAACCCTCTCATGTGTAAAATCCTGTTAAGTCACTGTATTTAATTAATAAACCACCAGGGTAATCACTGACTCTCTGGTGGTACCGAGTCTGACCCAGTAATAGTGCAGGTTCATAGTTAGGTTGGGCCCATTCAAAAGCAAAGTCCCCAGCTAGCGATCATGATCCCATGTTAACAAAGCGTCTTTTAGATATTAAATCCATAAATGGGAGGGCCTGATCCTTGATAAACACTCATAGTCAGAGACGCTTTGTGAAATACAGGCCCTGGACAATAGCAGAGCTCCACCCAATGTTCAAAGGGCAAAGGGAGAGAAAAGTATTACAAATAGACAAGACCTTCTTTAATAGATCTTTAGGAAACGTGTCCCAAGTAATTAACTACACCGACAACAGTGTTATCCCTGTGTTATCACAGTGTTATCGCAGTGTTACACAATAGCTCAATAGTTTATGTAGGAGGTAGCTCTTACGTGTACATGCTGTACAGGATATTGGCTCACATATGTGGATTTATATTTACAGTATGTATAGTAGAGTACCCTTTGAAATTACCCTGAAGTTTACAGTATTGTGTATTGTCTTTATGGGATGTGGATTACATTAGTGAGGTTTGTGTATTAAGCTTGGGCAATATACCGTTCATGCCATATACCGGGTTATTTTGAAATACCGACGGAATGATTTCTAAACACTATGCCACTGCTTATAACTATTAAGTTAAAACTGCAATATGTAACTTTTTGGACAACCTGGCCAAATTCACATAGGAATGGGAGTTCTAGATATGTCATTCTCATTGAAAGCAAGTCTAAGAAGCTGTAAATCTGTTCTATGTTCGTTATTCCAATGCTTCCCGTTCTTAAGTTTAACTATTAGAATTTAAGCAACCAGGAAATGGCTTAGAGATTTCTGCATATTGCACCTTTAACTTCTTGCGTCGAGCCATCCCGGATCCGGTATCGTGACTACAGCCTCAAGCTCATTACCATAACGCAACGTTAACTATTCATGAAAATCGCAAATGAAATGAAATTAATCTATTTGCTCTCAAGCTTAGCCTTTTTTTAACAACACTGTCATCTCAGATTTTCAAAATATGCTTCTCAACCATTGCAAAACAAGCATTTGTGTAACACTATTGATAGCTAGTGTAGCATTTAGCGTAACATTTAGCGTTAGCATTCAGCAGGCAACATTTTCACAAAAACCAGAAAAGCATTCAAATAAAATAATTTACCTTTGAAGAACTTCGGATGTTTTCAATGAGGAGACTCTCAGATAGCAAATGTTCAGTTTTTCCTGAAAGATTATTTGTTTAGGACAAATCGCTCCGTTTTCTGCGTCACGTTTAGCTACAAAAAAAAACTGTATCCAGGATTGTGTAAATCTATCCGCAAGCTCATTAGCATAACACAACGTTAACTATTCATGAAAATCGCAAATGAAATGAAATGAATCTATTTGCTCTCAAGCTTAGCCTTTTGTTAACAACACTGTCATCTCAGATTTTCAAAATATGCTTTTGAACCATAGCTAAACAAGCATTTGTGTAACAGTATTGATAGCCTAGCATAGGATTATGCCTGTCTTTCAGCATGCAACATTTTCACAAAAACCAGAAAAGGATTCAAATAAAATCATTTACCTTTGAAGAACTTCAGATGTTTTCAATGAGGAGACTCTCAGTTAGATAGCAAATGTTCCGTTTTTACAAAAAATATTATTTGTGTCGACTAATCGCTCCGTTTTGTTCATCACGTTTGGGTAAAAAAAAATATATATATATATTAAGTCATTAAAACGCGAACTTTTTTCCAAATTAACTCCATAATATCGACAGAAACATGGCAACATCTAACCGATGTTTAGAATCAATCCTCAAGGTGTTTTTCACATATCTATCGACGATAAAATCCTTCGTGGCAGTTGACTTTCTCTTCTGAAGAAATGGAACGCGCATGGACCTACAGATTACGCAATAATTTCGACACAGGACACCGGGCGGGACACCAGGTAAATGTAGTCTCTTATGGTCAATCTTCCAATGATATGCCTACAAACACGTCACAATGCTGCAGACACCTTGGAGAAACGACACAAAGGGCAGGCTCATTCCTGGCGCATTGACAGCCATATAAGGAGACATTGGAACACAGCGCCTTCAGAATCTGGGGCATTTCCAGTATGAAACTTCATCTTGGTTTCGCCTGTAGCATTAGTTCTGGGGCACTCACAGATAATATCTTTGCAGTTTTGGAAACATCAGAGTTTTGTCTTTCCAAGGCTGTCAATTCCATGCATAGTCGAGCATCTTTTCGTGACAAAATATTGCGCTTAAAACGGGCATGTCTTTTTATCCAATAATGACATAGCGCCCCCATAGGTTGAAGAGGTTAAGTATAACTATAAATTATATCCAGCTCAGGTATCCAGCTATGCATTTGGTTTGCTAACTTGCTAGCTAAGTGGCTAGATGTCAAGATCAAGCTTCTTGGTTATAGCAGAGACATTCAATCCCCTCCTAGATCAAGATCCCTGTTGCCTAAATAGTTTTGTGTGTTAAAAATGTATAATTATAGCGCCCCCTGTGTTCACTTCCGGTAATACAGTATACCCTAGTATGGTACAGAAACGATATGATGTATGAAAATCTGGATACCGCCGAACCCTATTATGTATATAGCTATATACCATGTATGTACTTTACATAAATAGTACCCATATCAAATAAAATCCAATCAAATGTTATTTGTCACATGTACCGAATACAACAGGTGTTGCACAACCTTACTGTGAAATGCTTACTTATAAGTCCTTAACCAACAGTGCAGTTCAAGAAACAGAATTGAGAAAATATTTACTAAATAAAATAAAGTAAAAATAAAAAGTAACAGTAGAATTACATAACAATAACAAGGCTATACACAGGGGGCCCGGTACTGAGTAAATGTGCGGGGGTACAGGTTAGTCGAGGTAATTTGTACATGTAGGTCGGGTAAAGTGACTATGCATAAATGATAAGATGATAAACAGCGAGTAGCAGCAGTGTAAAAACAAAGAGGGGTCAATGTAAATAGTCCAGGTGGTCATTTGATGAATTGTTCAGCAGTCTTATAACTTGGGTGTAGAAGCTGTTACGGAGCCTTTTGGACCTAGACTTGGCGCTCCGGTACCGCTTGCTGTGCGGTAGCAAAGAGAACAGTCTATGACTTGGGTGACTGGAGTCTTTGGCAATTTTTTGGGCCTTCCTCTGAAGTGGAATTGACTATTGTTTTTGACAATCTAAACTTCTTCCTCTCTTATGCTTTCCTGTCTCCTTTTCTCTCTATCTCTCCTTCCCCCCATTTCCCCCTTCCCCCTCTATCCCTTTTCTAACTCTCTTCCCTCTCTCACTCTCTCCCCCCAGTATTAAACTCCAGTTCTCAGGAGGAGGTCTGTGTGAGGGACGTGAGAATCATTCCTAACTTCAACGTGTCCTACCTCCCCATGATGCCTGATGGCTCTGTGCTTCTGGTGGACAATGTCTGGTAAGTACAGATCTAGGATCTAGGATTTTGGGACTCCCCCCATTCCTTAACTTAACCATTAGGGGTGAGACAGAAACTGACTGTAGATCAGTGCCTGATGGCTCTGTCCTCCTGGTGGACAATGTCTGGTACACTCCCTTAACCACAGATCAAGAATCAGATTACAGTACTACTAATACCAACTTTTGCAGTTAAGGGTAGAAAAGAATCAGTGTCTGCCGGACAAGGTCTGGAACGCTCACACAAGTGCTTTTCAGGGACGCTGTTTATAAGTGTTGAAACATATTGTATATTTTGTTCTAAAATGTTGCGTAAAGATGTAATGAGTGCCTGAATGTCCCATACTGTTGTTTATTTTTTATGAACCTTGATAGAAAGTACATCACTTTTGTAACCATGGCGATGACATCCATTACTTCCTGTCTGCAGCCACCAATCGGCAGAGGTTGGAATGGCGTCGTTCCACAGGATGAACAGTAGCTCCTCTCACCTTCCCAGCATGCTCTCTGCCCTGGAGGAGCAGAACTTCCTGTTTCAGCTGCAGCTCAGGGACCAGCCGGAGGAAGAGAGCAACGAGGTGAGAGGAGAGGAGAGAGGGAGGAATGGGGAGAGAGAAGGGGGCTATAGAGAGAGGAGAGAGGGGGGAACAAGGACAATGTGTAATATCAAATAAATGGTCCTAGTTTGTGATGTAAAGGGCAGTGAGATACATTTCAGGTAATATGATATCATACTTAGTGTTGGATCATTTAATCTGTTTTAGATTAAACATATGCAGGAAAAATCTGCCATGAATGTCCTTGTGTGCGAGCACAGCATGAAATCATTTGAGGAATGTGAATGTTTTTTGCTCTCTGCTTAAGGGTCTGGAGGTTCCTTTGGTAGCTGTGCTGCAGTGGTCCACCCCTAAACTTCCCTTTACCAGGTAGGTCTACATCTACTAAAATATAGAACTGGCTCATAATCACTATAACTACCCCAGACACTCACTATACCTACTCCATTATAACTACTAGCCTTCCCCAGGTACAGTATATATCCACCGATTATTAGTTGGAACCAGAGCCATATATTTAAGAGAGTTGGGCCAACTTTTAGAATTCTGAATATTGCTCTAATTCTAGACAGTCAGCTACATAGCTTTGCTTAAATATCGCCCGTGTAATGTTAATGTAGCTAGCATGGCTGCCACAGGATGTCGTAGTGTCATGTAAATGCATCATAATGCCCATTCTAGTGACATGCCATTCCCCATGTAATGTTAATGGGGTGCGAACATGGCTGCCATAGAATGTGGTAGTGTCACGTACAGTTGAAGTCGGAAGTTTACATACACTTAGGATGGAGTCATTAAAACTTGTTTTACAACCACTCCACAAATATCTTGTTAACAAATGATAGTTTTGGCAAGTCGGTTAGGACATCTACTTTGTGCATGACACAAGTAATTTTTCCAACAATTGTTTACAAACAGATTATTTCACTTATAATTCACTGTATGACAATTCCAGTAGGTCAGAAGTTTACAAACACTAAGTTGACTGCCTTTAAACAGCTTGGAAAATTCCAGAAAATGATATCATGGCTTTAGAAGCTTCTAATAGGCTAATTGACATCATTTGAGTCAATTGGAGGTGTACCTGTGGATGTATTTCAAGGCCTACCTTCAAACTCAGTGCCTCTTTGCTTGACATCATGGGAAATCAAAAGACCTCAGGAAAAAAATGGTGGACCTCCACAAGTCTGGTTCATCCTTGGGAGAAATTTACAAATGCCTGAAGGTACCACATTCATCTGTACAAACAATAGGCAAGTATAAACACCATGGGACCACAAACAATAGGCAAGTATAAACACCATGGGACCATGCAGCCGTCATACCGCTCAGGAAGGAGACGCATTCTGTCTCCTAGAAATGAACATACTTTGGTGCAAAAAGTGCAAACCAATCCCTTAACAACGGCAAAGCACCTTGTGAAGATGCTGGAGGAAATAGGTACAAAAGTATCTATATCCACAGTAAAACGAGTCCTAACGAGACATAACCTGAAAGGCCGCTCAGCAAGGAAGAAGCCACTGCTCCAAAACCGCCATAAAAAAGCCAGACTATGGTTTGCAACTGCACATGGGGACAAAGATCGTACTTTTTGGAGAAATGTCCTCTGGTCCGATGAAACAAAAATAGAACTGTTTGGCCATAATGACCATTGTTGTTTGGAGGATAAAGGGGGAGGCTTGCAAGCCGAAGAACACCATCCCAACCGTGATGCACGGGGGTGGCAGCATCATGTTGTGGGGTTGCTTTGCTGCAGGAGGGACTGGTGCACTTCACAAAATAGATGGCATCATGAGGTAGGACAATTATGTGGATATATTGAAGCAACATCTCAAGACAACAGTCAGGAAGTTAAAGCTTGGTCGCAAATGGGTCTTCCAAATGGACAATGATCTCAAGCATACTTCCAAAGTTGTGGCAAAATTGCCTAAGGACAACAAAGTCAAGGTATTGGAGTGGCCATCACAAAGCCCTGACCTCAGTCCTATAGAAAATGTGTGGGCAGAACTGAAAACGTGTATGCGAGCAAGGAGGCCTACAAACCTGACTCAGTTACACCAGCTCTGTCAGGAGGAATAGGCCAAAATTCACCCAACTTATTGTGGGAAGCTTGTGGAAGGCTACGCGAAACAGTTGACCCAAGTTAAACAATTTAAAGGCAATGCTACCAAATACTAATTGAGTGTATGTAAACTTCTGACCCACTGGGAATGTGATGAAAGAAATAAAAGCTGAAATAAATCACTCTCTCTACTATTATTTGGACATTTCACATTCTTAAAATAAAGTGGTGATCCTAACTGACCTAAGACAGGGAATTTTTACTAGGATTAAATGTCAGGAATTGTGAAAAACTGAGTTTAAATGTATTTGGCTAAGGTCAATGTCAACTTCCGACTTCAACTGTAAATGCATCATAAAGCAGAAACCTCAATACCTAGCGAAGTTGGCTAACATTATCCCTTTTCATCATTGTTTTGAAGAGTGTTTAATCACGATTGCTGCTGACAGACGTGATAGGCAACACACTAGCTTAACACAGTTTCTCTGGACCCCCCGCAAGCTGTTTGGCCCCCGAACCCGACTGTTTTCTATACTGAGTATTGCCAACCCAGACAGTATTTCCAGAGACATTGTGCATTATTCGTCCATTGTGCTGCACACAATTTAAACTTAGTCTTGAATGATACATGCCAAGATACACCAGAGCTGAGATAAGGGACTGTTGATATTGCAACCACACAACTCAAACATCAGTTCACCAGTATGAAGACGAAATCGCAAGCTCTCAAGAACTGTTGTCCGCTAAAGATGATAATCTGTTTGCATCTGCCAATTAATTGGCTGTCCAGTATCCAGACGACCTGTCCCCAGAGCTTCCTATCCAGTTAATCTCTTTCCGTACCGTGTTGATGCTGGTAATTAAGGAGAATGAGAGGCGCAATTAAAGATGTTGCAGAACTGCTGCATTTGAAGCACCACTCCCTTCTGCCCAGTTTCCCTGATGTTGCTATGGCAATCAAGCTGTTTTTACCATCCCTGCAACTTGCTTCTGCGGAGTGATATTTTTTGAAACAAAAACTCATAAAGAACTACCTAAGAAGCATTAGGCTCTCGGTCTGATATGCTCTTTTGAACACCTGAGTAGGCTCCACTCATTGCACTGGCACAGTCGTAGCCTCGTAGCCACGGCATTTGTTTACAGATATCACCTCATTCTTTCAATCAGTTAAATCTGTTATTTTTCAAGGTCTGAGGCACTTTTTCAGTCACATTCCTGAAGCCCAAAAACAAACATGTAGCTTCTTAGTACATATGTCAATTTGAAAGATTTATGAATGACTTTTTGGAGGGTTATTGTCAAATTGATTTATTAAAAAAAAAAAATAGACATCGATGACAGGTGCATGGCCCCTCAGAGTTTCTTGATCCACTCCACCTTGTGGGGACTGCCGGTACGCAGGTGAGGCAACATTGATTAATGGACCACAAATTGGCTAGCTAGCTAATAACAGATAACGTCAATATGGCTAGGTAACGAGCTAACATTAAGGGGATAAACTAGATGGCTATATTCAAATATATTTTGATTTGCTTGCAATCTACGGTGTTGATGACAGTAGTCCGACTGACAAATTTACCAGGACGAGGACTTGCCGATGTCAAGTTTTTTCCAAAAGCCAAATCTCTGATGAAGCAAGCTAAATGGCACATGTTGCTAGCTACATGCCAAATGTCAGAAAATACATGAGCAATTGATGTTTACTAATCATGAAAAGCGTGCAGTTACTTGCTGTATAACTCTGATGATGTGTAGTTCTGACTGGGCTCTTCAAGACCTGATGATATTAAAACGAAATAGTTACACCATTTATTTAGTAATTTATTTAGTAAAACGGCACAAGGTTGTCAATGGTTTTAGCGGAGCTGGGGGCCTCCTTAACCCCCAGCAGCCAAATTGAACACTGCACTGTATTGCAGTGTTGCCAACTCCTCAGTAAGGAAAGTAGCTATTGGCTGTCCTAAAAGTCGCTAGAAGTCGCTAGATGACGTCATTGCCTAATTTGCATAATTGGCCATGTGCATGTAATTGTGATGGATGCTGTAGGAGAGAGAATAATGTTGTGGGGGGAGACAAAAAGTGAGTAAAAAACACACTAACTTTCTTCTGTCGATTCTTGTTTTTGTTAATGTCACAATTCCAACCCTCCTCCTTTGGACCGGCAAAAGTGACCCAAAAGAGACACTCTGGCAGAGTTACTTAGTTTTTAAAAATTTTATTTTTATTTTTAAACAATTGTTTTTTAGTTTCGTTTTCTTAGTTTGGTTTGGTTTTTAACCTTATGGTCCACTTAGGAGCCTACAACAAGTCATAGTAAAACATGAACATTTTTAACCATAACATTTTTTACATTTTTTTTTTGTATACAATCTACATTAACAATCTAAATCGTCCAAAAAGAGACAATAGAAAAAACTGTCAATGGCAATGTGAGAAAATTATGGTAACTAGTCTGGCCCTAATTCCGGTAAAAAAAAAAATGTTTTCCAGACCCCCCTCCACACACACACAGGCTGTGCTGGCTCACAGAAAGAGTGGGCCATCGTCATTTTGGTCTAGGCTCTCTATGGCAGGTTCAGCAACTGAGGGAGCTGACTTAAATGAGTAAGCAGCTGATGTGCCAAAAAGCTGCAAAACATTATCAGGCAGCTGGTGCTCATAGCAAGCCTCGCCAGACAGCTTCAGTCCATATCGAATGTACAGGATGGAGTTAAGGGTCTGCACGGACATCCGATTTCTAAGTTAGCTTTTTACCACACTCATCTGGCTGAATAATCTCTCGACCTCAGCATTTGAGTGTGGCAAGGACAACACAGACACAGCAGCCATGGCAAGTTCTTGAAAATGGGTTGATATCAGCTGCATCCCTGAACTTCCAAATCTCACTTCAGAAGCCCAGTGTGTTTTTTGTCTCCTTCCATTTACTAAGATGGATGGAACGCCATTTCTGGACAATCTCATTTATCTCTGCAGGGGAGTAGCCAAGGAGCTTGGCTATTTTTTCTATTTCTCCAAGGCTCTTATTGTGCTTTTGAGTTTCCTCCACATTGAAAACTGACATGTACTGCAATGCTTTGATGTTGTCCGGCAGTCTCACCCTCAACTCATTAGTGAGGGAGATGGTGAAAGCTACACACCGCTTTCGGACATTGTTTTCATCCTCAGGCGCAAGGTGGAGCACAGCTGCCTTTGACTCAAAAAGGTAACCAAGGTACGGCTTGGGACTGATGAATCCATGTATTGGCCCTTTGAGTACATCAACATTTGCCAGTGGATTCAGCACCCTGCTGCTCACAGACATGATCAGGCTAAGCAAGCTGTCAAGTAGCTTAAGAGGATCTACTTGCTCTCCCTCAAAAGCCTTGATGGCCAACTGTACCTCACCCAGCACTGACTTTTAAAAAATTCAGATACAATATGTTTTGAGGATCACTGTACATGGAGTATAAAACCTCAGCCATGTAGCAGTGTTCACTGGACTTGGTGACTGCGAAATGCAGCCTAAGCTCCTCCCACTGGTCCAAAATGCGTGAAACCGCAGGTTCAATGGAGAGCCAACGTGTGACACACACCTTGGTTATCTGTAAAGGTTTCTCCCCACAGTTGATGGTCTCATATATGGCCTTGTAGGCCTCCCTGCGCTTTGGAGACACTGAAAACCAGTTATAAACCAGTTATCCAGTTATAATTAGGGCCGATTTCAAGTTTTCATAACAATCGGAAATCTGTATTTTTGGATGCCGATTTTGCCAATTCTTTATTATTATAATTTTTTTACAACTTTATTTAACGAGGCAAGTCAGTTAAGAACCCATTCTTATTTTCAATGATGGCCTAGGAACGGTGGGTTAACTGCCTTGTTCAGGGGCAGAACAACAGATTTTTGTCAGCTCAGGGATTCAATCTTGCAACCTTACGGTTAACTAGTCCAACGCTCTAACCACCTGCCTCACGAGGAGCCTGCCTGTTACGCGAATGCAGTAAGAAGCCAAGGTAAGTTGCTAGCTAGCATTAAACTTATCTTATAAAAAACAATCAATCAATCATAATCACTAGTTATAACTACACATGGTTGATGATATTACTAGTTTATCTAGCGTGTCCTGCGTTGCATATAATCGATGCGGTGCGCATTCGCGAAAAAGGACCTAACCATAAACATCAATGCTTTTCTTAAAATCAATACACAGAAGTATATATATTTTATACCTGCATATTTAGCTAAAAGAAAGGTTAGCAGGCAATATTAACCAGGTGAAATTGTGTCACTTTTCTTGCGTTCATTGCACACAGAGTCAGGGTATATGCAACAGTTTGGGCCGCCTGGCTCATTGCGAACTAATTTGCCAGAAATTTACGTAATTATGACATAACATTGAAGGTTGTGCAATGTAACAGCAATATTTAGACTTAAGGATGCCGTCCGTTAGATAAAATACGGAACGGGTCCGTATTTCACTTAAAGAATAAACGTTTTGTTTTCGAAATGATAGTTTCCGGATTCGACCATATTAATGACCTACGGCTCGTATTTATGTGTGTTATTATGTTATAATTATCTCTATGATTTGATAGAGCAGTCTGACTGAGCGATTGTAGGCACCAGCAGGCTCATAAGCATTCATTCAAACAGCACTTTTGTGCGTTTTGCCAGCAGCTCTTTGCAATTCTTCACGCATTGCGCTGTTTATGACTTCAAGTCTATCAACTCCCAAGATTAGGCTGGTGTAACCGATGTGAAATGGCTAGCTAGTTAGCTGGGTGCGCGCTAATAGCATTTCAAACGTCACTCGCTCTGAGACTTGGAGCACTTGTTCCCTTTGCTCTGCATGGGTAACGCTGCTTCGAGGGTGGCTGTTGTCGATGTGTTCTTGGTTCGAGCCCAGGTAGCGGCGAGGAGAGGGATGGAAGCTATACTGTTACACTGGCAATACTAAAGTGCCTATAAGAACATCCAATAGTCAAAGGTATATGAAATACAAATTGTGTAAAGAGAAATAGTCCTATAATTCCTATAATAACTACAACCGAAAAAAACTTCTTACCTGGGAATATTGAAGACTCATGTTAAAACCTCTAGTGACTCCCCATCCCACATGAGGGAGCGTAATCATCGACTGACACTAATTAGCATAACGCAACGGACATCAGTATTCCTAGAAAATATTCCTATTCATGAAAATCACAAGTGAAATATATTGAGATACAGTTTAGCCTTTTGTTAATCACCCTGTCATCTCAGATTTTCAAAATATGCTTTACAGCCAAAGCTTGACAAGCATTTGTGTAAGTTTATCGATAGCCTAGCATAGCATTTTGTCCAGCTAGCAGCAGGTAACTTGGTCACGGAAATCAGAAAAGCAATCAAATTAAATCGTTTACCTTTCATGAGCTTCGGATTTTTTCACTCACGAGACTCCCAGTTAGATAGCCAATGTTCCTTTTTTCCAAAAATATTATTTTTGTAGGCGAAATAGCTCCGTTTGTTCTTCATGTTTGGCTGAGAAATCTCCCGGAAATTGCAGTCATGAAAACGCCTAAAAATATTCCAAATTAGCTCCATAATATCGACAGAAACATGGCAAACGTTTATAATCAATCCTCAAGGTGTTTTTCAAATATCTATTCGATAATATATCCACCGGGACAATTCGTTTTTCAGTAGGACCGATTGGAATAATGGCTACCTCTGTATTTTACGTGAGAATCACTCTGGGAGCATCAGGTGATCACTTGCGCAATGTAGCCGCTTACGGGTATTCTTCAACATAAATGCGTAAAACTACGTCACAATGCTGTAGACACCTTGGGGAATACAGAGAAAAAGTAATCTGGTTGATAGCCCATTCACTGCTCAATAGGGACGCATTGGAACGCAGCGCTTTCAAAACATGAGGCACTTCCGGATTGGATTTTTCTCAGGCTTTCGCCTGCAACATCAGTTCTGTTATACTCACAGACAATATTTTTACAGTTTAGGAAACTTTAGAGTGTTTTCTATCCTACGCTGTCAATTATATGCATATTCTAGCACCTTGTCCTGACAAAATATCCCGTTTACTACGAGAATGTTATTTTTCCAAAAATGAAAATACTGCCCCCTAGTCACAAAAGGTTATTAAAGGAACCACCAGCTTTCATATGTTCTCATGTTCTGAGCAAGGTGTCACGACTTCTGCCGAAGTCGTTGCCTCTCCTTGTTCGGGCGGTGCTCGGCGTTCGACGTCACCGGTCTTCTAGCCATCATTGATTATTTTTTCATTTTCCATTGGTTTTGTCTTGTCTTCCCACACACCTGTTTTCAATCCCATTCATTACCTGTTGTGTATTTAACCCTCATGTCTTTGTCAGAGATTGATTTGTTGTCTGTGTAGTGTACTTGTTTGTATAGGTGCGCGTCGGGTCTTCGTACCCATGTTTTGTTTGTTTGTTCATTTATTGTTATGGAGCATACTCGTGGAACTTTATTAAAAGATTCCATATTTAAACTCCATTTGACTCTCCTGCGCCTGACTTCCCTGCCACCTATTACACCTATGCGTGACACAAGGAACTTAAACGTTAGCTTTCTTACATGGCACATATTGCACTTTTACTTTCTTCTCCACACTTTGTTTTTGCCTTATTTAAACTAAATTGAACATGTTTGATTATTTATTTGAGGCTAAATTGATTTTATTGATGTATTATATTAAGTTAAAATAAGTGTTCATTCAGTATTGTTGTAATTGTCATTATTACAAATACATTTTTAAAAACGGCCGATTAATCAGTATCGGCGTTGAAAAATCATAATCGATCGACCTCTACTCCACACTATGGGGGATGGTGTCATTGGAAGCATGACTTACAGCAAGCTGCAGAGAGTGGAACACACAGCAAATAAGAACCAGATATTTGAGGCCATACTCCTCCTTCAGCACTTTATGGACCCCATTGTTAATCCCCTTCATAACAGAGGGATTGTCAGTCCCTATCCCCAGGAGTTTCTCTTTTTTAAGACAACACTTCTCGAGGAAAGCCACAACAGCACAGGCTATAGATTTGGCATCTCCTCCCTCCAACTCAACAAGCCCCAGAATTGTTGATACAATTGTCTGCTTGGTGTCACCCACATCTGTGACCAACTTTTTCAGAAAGTTTGGTGCGAGAACACCATTAATCATTTCTGTGCACTTAGTCCTGTGCATTTTGAAGTGGGTAGCAGCAGTGGAGTCTGAAAAAGCAGCTCTACATGCTTCTCCAATGTGATCACATGCCATCATGGAACAGTGTTCAGTGATAGCTAATGCCATGATGGCCTCAGCCTTTTTTGCAGAGTAAATTTTTTTAACCATAAATGGCAGCTTGTTTTGGGTGGAACTGTTATAAGGCTTTGCCTTTTGAGTATTTTTTTGAGTTATGTGTTTTTTTACATCACTAAGTTTGGTGTATAAATCAGCCTTACAATACAGGCAGTATGCCCATGTATCATCTCCAATAAATGGCTTCAACCAGGGTTTGATTCCCACTCCTTTCTGTATTTTTGAGTGTACAGTTTAGACTGAGACATGATGAGGTAGCCAGCTAGATGTTTAGCTTATGTCACAGAGAGGCACACACACAGTGGACAAGGTGAGTAAGTGACTGAGACTGTGTGAGTCAAATGCAGTGATTTATTTTTGTGCAGTGATTTATTTTAGACAAAGAACATTTTACATTTACATCCCGCCCTGAATGTAAGCCAGGGCGGGATCAGCCAGCGGCAGCTTCCCGCATGCACGATTCATTTGCAGTCTGGACGCAGAGGGGTAAACATCTCCTGCTCTGACTGCAGCTGGAAGGGACTGCTGCGCGAGGACTGGGACGGGGGTGGGGCCCAGGGTGGGGCCCACGGCAGCACCCGCTGCTCGTTGAGAAGAGTAAGAATGATATGATAGTCAGAGTCTCCAAAAGTCTCCAATAACACCAAAAAAAGTCGCTAGATTTGTCGCTAGTCGATTTTTTTGAAAATGTGTTGCTAGAGGGGTTCTGAATACCCGCTAAATATAACAAAAAATTTGCTAAATTGACAACACTGCTGTATTGTAACATTTTATTGATAACGACCTATTAAATTACTGGAGGGGCTATGTCATAAATCCTAAAAGTTCCAGAATGGGGTGAAAATGGCAGCCATGTTGGTCAGTGAGAAATCCAAAAACTACTCTAATTGAAATTAATTTCAGTAGGGACATAGTCCTGATTTTACTTTTGCAGGAAAATTAAGGCATATGATATATAAGAAATTGTGAGTGCTATTATATGATACAACATCAGTACTTGCATTTACAACTTGTCTATGTACTTCAACTGATTTCAGCCAGTATATGGCTGTGGATTGACTGCATTTTTAAATGGAATGTTGGCATATTGGCAGTTAATCTGAAAAATGTATGGAATCATTCCTCTAAAACTGACTGGCTAGGTAGCTAACAAACATACAGTGCAGATACATTCTTAAAATTCAATATTGTACACAGTATCTTATCACAGCACTGGCTTGTCATGGTTGACCAACTCCCTCACCAAAATGGCTGACCTTTATCCCATCATAAGAAAGTTAATAGTATTCTAATTCCTAATTCTATGGGGTCAACTCTTTAAATACATGGATCTAGTTGGAACTATCCCAATAACTACTTTACATTGACTAAATGTCCAAATATACCTACCCCATTATTACTCTACTACTTAACTTCCCTTCTCCAGGTACATCTCCACCCACTACCAGCTGCCCAGCGTGAGAATGGACCAACCCCGTCTGGTTATGACAGCTTCCTGTCCCAGTGCTGTGCAGCCTCAGGAGCACTTCCGGGTAAAATACACCTTACTAAACAACCTGCAAGACTTCCTGGCTGTAAGACTGGTCTGGACGCCCGAAGGTGAGGGGATGGGAGAGGAGAAGAGATGGAATGATTATGGAGGGAGATGGGAGTGAGATGAGGTGAGAGGGAGGGAGATGTAGAAAACGGAGAAGATTAATACTTTTTACACAAAAAAGAGTGTGATCGAGCAAGAGAAAGAGTGGAAGAGAGAGATAGAAAAATAATGATAGAGGGTAATGACAAAGGGTCAGTTAGAAAGAAACGGTTGCAGACTCTGGGGCCTTTTAGAACAGGTGTATATATACTGAGATCATGTGACAGATCATGTGACATTTAGATTGCACTTTTCCATTTTTTTTTTTTTAATTAAAAAAAAAAAGTATTTTTTTTCATTTCACTTCACCAATTTGGACTATTTTGTGTCCATTACATGAATTCCCCACCAAAATTATTTAAATTACAGGTTGTGATGAAACAAAATAGGAAAAACTCCAAGGGGGATGAATACTTTTGCAAGGCACTGTATGATTGTAATACAAATGCCTTAGAGAGAGATAGAGAGAGCAGAGAGCAAGAGGGACAGAGAGAGATTGATTAGATTTTTATCAGGATCTCTTTTAGTCCTCATTTGGACTGATCTTCCAAGAGTCCTTAAACATTAAAACACAATTCATAATACAATCACATTTTCACATATAGCACACTGTTACAAACAACAGACATATTACACGGACATATTGACAAGATAAATACAGTCTGAAAAGATAGATTGATTCCTTCATCTACCATAGTCCTGCACAACCTTCCAATGTATTATATTTAAATGGTTCTTAAATATTGTTTAAATGTATATATTGAAAGGTTTCTGGTTTGCTCAGGTAAATTATTCAATATCTTTATTACTCTGAATCTAAATGTTATTTTGCCTATTTCTCTTTTCTTTCTGGATAACATGTAGATGGTGGATAATCTAGTCCTAGTATTTAATGAATGCCTGTCTCTTTTACCAGCTGAATACTGTTGTAAATGGAGTTTGGCCATTTTAAATGGTGTACATTTTGAAATAAAATAAGCAATGTTTTTTTCAATTATCTTGTTGATGAATTACTACCAAGAGCATTGTGCATGACTACAACAGAATAATCATATATCTACCTTAAAACAGTCCTTGCTGCTTTGTGCTGTGCAATCAGCATCCTCTTAATTTCACTTGCTGATGCACGTCCCCAGACCACATAACAGTAGTTCACCTGACTCCCAATTAATGCTTGGCTTGTTTGCTTAAGAATCTTTCCCAGTAAATATTTTGCTCTCCTTCTGATCATGTATGCATTTCTTCTTTTTTTTTGCATAGATGAGTTATTGGAGACAACCATGATAAGCAGTTGTCTAGCTGCACCCCTAGTAGTTTGGTTTCTGCCACTTCGTCAATTTGTACTTCCCCTGTACTTAATTGCATACCATGTTGTGTGGGCCTTTTCCTGGTGGAACAGACCAACATAACCCTGGTTTTCTTGGCGTTCAAAATAAGTTTGTTCCGGCAAACCCACTCCCTGATATTTCCCAGATCTACTTGTTGAGCTTGCTGTACCTGTTGAACCGATTATCTTGCTCTATACATTGTAGTATCATCTGCAAATATAGTAGCTTGAGTTTCAGATAAGGCATAAGGAAGGTCATTGGTATATATTAAGTAAAGAAGTGGACCAAGGCAACTACCCTGCGGTATTCCACAGTTTAAAGCATGAGGGGAAGAAAACGACCCATTGATATAGGTGGACTGTTTCCTGTCAGTTAGATATAACTGTACCCAATTGAATGCTGCCTCCTGAAACCGATATTGCAATAATTTTGTCAAAATTATTTAATGTTCCACTAAATCAAAAAATAACTAACTAACTATATACCAGAGGAACATAATCACTTTAGGCTATATTATAATGCTCTCTCCTTGGGTAAACTAAACACCAGCCTCTCCCACTCTCCCTTTCCATCAATGTCACCCCCTTCCTCCCCTCTAACCCCACCCCCCAGGTCGTGGTCGTCAGGAGGACCCCTCTGTCAGTTCTGTGGTATGTCATTCCCCCCTTAACAACCTGGGCCAGTGTCGGAAAGGATCCACCCTCTCCTTTACTGTCGGCTTCCAGATACTCAAGGCAGGACTCTTCGAGGTACCAGAGAGAGTGTGCGCGTGTGTGTGTGTGTGTGTGTGTGTGTGTGTGCCTCTTTTGTTTCTCAGATTTTGCATACCAAACATTACTCACTCCACATGCCCCCCTCTCCTCCTCTCCAGTTAAGCCAGCACATGAAGCTGAAGCTTCAGTTCACAGCGTCCTGTTCCAACCCCCCTGCTGAGGCCAGGCCCATGTCTCTGTCCCTGTCCAGGAAGAACTCTCCCTCCAGCCCTGCTGTTAGAGACCTGCTGGACAGACAGAGTCTGGGAAGATCACAGTCCTTCTCTCACCAACAACCATCACGGTCGCATCTTATGAGGTAGGAGATACACGCATGTAACGCACAGACACATACACTACATGGCCAAAGGAATGTGGACACCCCTTCAAATGAGTGGATTTGGCTATTTCAGCCACACCTGTTGCTGACAGGTGTATACAATCGAGCACACAGCCAGTCTTCATAGACAAACATTGGCAGTAGAACAGCCCGTACTGAAGAGCTCAGTGACTTTCAACGTGGCACCGTCATAGGATGCCACCTTTCCAGCAAGTCAGTTCGTCAAATTTCCGCCCTGCTAGAGCTGCCCTGGTCATCTTTAAGTGCTAGGAGCAACAACGGCTCAACCGCGAAGTGGTAGGCCACACAAGCTCACAGAACGGGACCGCCGAGTGCTGAAGCGTGTAGCGCATAAAGGTTGTCTGTTCTCGGTTGCAACACTGACTACCAAGTTTCATACTGCCTCTGGAAACAATGTCAGCACAAGAACTGTTCGTCAGGAGCTTTCATTAAATGGGTTTCCATGGCCTAGCAGCCGCGCACAAGCCTAAGTTCACCATGTGCAATGCCAAGCATCGGCTGGAGTGGTGTTAAGCTCGCCGCCATTGGACTCTGAAGCAGTGGAAGCACGTTCTCTGGAGTGATGAATCACGCTTCACCGTCTGATGGACGAATCTGGGTTTGGTGGATGCTAGAAGAACACTAGCTGCCCCAATGCATAGTGCCAACAGTGACGTTTGGTGGAGGAGGAATAATGGTCTGGGGCTGTTTTTCATGGTTCGGGCTAGGCCCTTTAGTTCCAGTAAAGGGAAATCTTTACACTACAGTATACAGTGACATGCTAGACGATTCTGTGCTTCAAACTTTGTGGCAACAGTTTGGGGAAGGCCCTTTCTGTTTCTACATGACAATGCCCACATGCACAATTGAGGTCCATACAGAAATGGTTTGTCGAAATCTGTGTGGAAGAACTTGGCTGGCCTGCACAGAGCCCTGACCTCAACCCCATCAAACACCTTTGAGATGTATTGGAACTTAGACTGCGAGTCAGACCTAGTCACTCAATATCAGTACCCGACCTCACTTATGCTCTTGTGGCTGAATGGAAGCAAGTCCCCACAACAATGTTCCAATATCTAGTGGAAAGCCTTCCCAGAAGAGTGGAGGCTGTTATAGCAGTAAAGGGGGGGCCAACTTTTAGAATGAGATGTTTGATGAGCAGGTGTCCACATACGTTTGCAGTGTATATACAGTGCCTTCTGAAGGTATTCACACACCTTGACTTTTCCAAATTTTGTTGTGTTATAAAGTGGGATTCAAATGGATTAATTGTCATTTTTTGTCAACAATCTACCAAACATACTCTGTAATGTCAAAGAGGAAGATAATGTCCTGCTGAAAGGTTCATTCATTTCCCAGTGTCTGGTGGAAAGCAGACTGAACCAAGTTTTCCTTTAGGATTTTGCCTGTGCTTAGCTCCATTCCGTTTCTTTTTTTTTATCCTGAAAAACTCTCCAGTCCTTAGCATTTACAGCCACACCTATAACATGATGCAGTCACCACCATGCTTGAAATTTGGAGAGTGGTACCCAGTAATTTGTTGTATTGGATTTGCCCTAAACATAACACTTTGTATTCAGGAAAAAAAGTTAATTGCTTGGCCACATTTTTTGCAGTATTACTTTAGTGCCTTGTTTGCAAGCATGTTTTGGAATATTTTTATTCTCTTCAGGCTTCCTTATTTTCACTCTGTCAATTAGGCTAGTATTGTGGATTAACTACAATATTGATCAATCCTAAGTTTTCTCCTATCACAGCTATTAAACTCTGTAACTGCTTCAAAGTCACTATTGGCCTCATTTCCTTCCTCTCCGGCAACTGAGTTAGGAAGGACAGCTGTATCTTTGTAGTGACTGGTTGTATTGATACACCATCCAAAGTGCAATTAATAACTTCACCATGCTCAGCGGAATATTCAATGTCTGCTTTTAAAATGTTTACCCATCTATCAATAGGTTCCCTTCTTTGCACAGCATTGGAAAACCTCCCTCGTCTATGTGGCTGAATCTGTGTTTGAAATTCAGTTCTCGACCAAGGGACTTTACAGATAATTGCATGTGTGGGGTACAGAGATGCGGTAGTAATTCAAAAATCTGGTTAAACACTGTTATTGCACAAAGAGGGATTCTATGCAACTTATTATGTGACTTGTTAAGCACATTTTTATTCCTAAACTTATTTGGGCTTGCCATAACAAAGGGGTTGAATACTTATTGGCTCAAGACATTTCAGCTTTTCATTTTTAATGAATTTGACTCGTATCTCAATTGAATCCATTTTAAATTCAGGCTGTAACCCAACAAAATGTGTAAAAAGACAAAGGGCTGTGAATATTTTCTAAAGGCACACATACGCATACACACACATACACACACACACACATACGCATACACACACATACACACATACGCATGCACACACATACACACACACACATACGCATACACACACATCAGCATACATGCAGTGCATAAACTCATACACACACATAAGCATATATGTACACACTCATACACACGTACACGCAGACGCACACACTCACACACACACTCCCTGTAATCCCTCAATTCTGGCAGTGACTCCTTGACCTCTTTCTGACTCTCTGACCTCTCTCCTAATCCCCATTGTGTGTGTGTGCGTATGTCTCTTTGCATTTGCGTCTGTGTGTGTGTGTGTGTTCTAGGACGGGCAGTGTGATGGAGCGCAGGGCCATCACCCCTCCAGTGGGATCCCCAGTGGGTCGACCCCTCTACCTCCCCCCCGATCGGCCGGTCCTCTCACTGGACAAGATCGCCAAGAGAGAGTGTAAGGTACTGGTGCTGGAACCTGGAAGAGACTGAGAGACAAGGCGAGAGACAGGGAGAGGTGGAGGAAGAGAGGGGAGTGCTGGTGCTTGAGCCAGGTAGAAACAATGAGACTGTGAAGATGGGAGGGAGTGAAGGAAGGGAGGAAGAAGGGAGACATAGATAGAAAAAGGGAGAGAGAGAGAGTCATCTCTCATGCTGAACATTTCCTACATCCTACAAGGCACGCATGAACAATGATTTACCAGACAGACAGATAGACTATCTGACACACACTGAATGATTGACTGTACGTGAGCCACATAATTTGAAGACACTGGAGAAGTTACTTTCAACAACATCATTTCACATTTTTATCTCAACAACATTTGATGTTTTTATATCACTGTAATGTCAGCATTCCATTTCATTCCTTGTTTTATTCCTTGTGTAATGCTGTAATTTAATGTGTAAATAATTGTTAAGGTTTTAAACAGGGTGAAGACATATCCAGACTATTTGTAGAAGCATTTTGAGAACTTTTTCCCTGTAGATTACTGTGTTTACCGTACAGGGTTATGGTAATAGCCAATACCTTGTTAATACATATTGTTATACACTGGTATACATTTTACACAGTATATGTAATGTAATACTTGGATGTTAGAATCATTTTTTTAGTGAAAAACTGGATTATGTTAGTGAGAAACTGGATTTTAAAGAGTCAAAAACTGGATTTTAAGAGTCAAAAACTGGATTTTGTTACTGAAAAACTGGATTTTATTAGTGAAAGACTGAATTTTGTTACTGAAAAACTGGATTTTGTTAGTTTACACACTGTTAGATACACTTATCTAATGTGATGGATGTCAAACTTGTGATTAAAAAAAGCAGCAGGAGACCACAGGGAAAGGCTTGAGTTCTGTTGCATTGTGGAATAACTCTAGCCTGGTCTCAGATCAGTTTGTGCTGTCTTCACAACTCCTATGGTCATTGTCACGATAGGAATTGGCAAGACAGCACAGACAGATCTGGGACCAGGCTAGATCTGTTTCACCCGTGGATAGTGTCATCGAGTTCACTCTTATTAGAATGTGTTGTATTTTAGTGGCTTGGAGCCACACAGTCTCGACACTGTATTTAGTAGTTAAATAAGTAGTCTACTAGAGATGTTTTTAGTTTATGCTAAATATATTTATTGTCCGATTTGTATAATTTAGATTTTATTTTATCAGCATTTACTTCTGCTTAAAAGTCTTAAAAGTGCTTATACTCCTTAGTACACTCCAGAGTACACATATTGTACATAGAAGGACACACTCCGTAACACAAACTTCATAGTCCACACTCCATGATAGGAAACAAATAATTTCCCTTTCCCTTGTTATACTGCTGTTCGCCCTATTCCCTATAAAGTGCACTACTTATGGACCCTGGTCAAAAGTAGTGGACTAGATAGGGAATAGGGTGCCATTTGGGACACAGTCTTACACTGTTGTTCACAGCTGTTAAAACGTTGATTACAGTGGTTGATCCTGTTGATTGTTGCTGTTATGCCATTCATTCACACTTTACCTTATTATTAGGGATTTAGTCCTGGGTAACAATCCAGAATAGTGGATTATTTAGAAATCGTAACGTCCGTTACTGTAGCTACGTTTACATTTGTGTTGAGAACATTGAACAATGGTGTGTGTGTGTGCAGGTGTGCGTGCATAAGTGTGTGTGTGTGTGTATGTTTGTGGCGCTTTAAGCATTTGTTGTATGTTTTTTGTATGTTTGTCTAAAATATTATTTTATTTCCTGGTTCAATTTGCCAATGGAAATGACCAATGGGTCTTTATCCCTGATGTAAATTACAATGTGAGGTTGGGGACATTTCAAACGATCAGATTTTACTTTTTTTACTGTGTGTCAAAAGCCCTGTTTATACCTGGTTCTAGCATGCATCCTTTGTCCTGATCGCTTCCACATTTTTGATTGTGCCCACATTTTTAGACAGGTGTTGACAATCAAAAGACACATTGTGATGTGATTTTGATCAGATCATTCTGCCCACCTCCGGAGGTAGTCAGGTACGCATTGTGTCTTTGTATCTTACAAGTGTAGACGGATCTGGACAGAGAAACCATTTTAGTACATTATTCCACCCATTAAAATCCTTGACAGGTGGCACCATTGACTGATTACATCAATATGTGTCTTACAATACATAAATAAATCTTATTTTGAAAGAGTAGTGAAATAATTAGCATAAAGGAAGGGATCAGGAAATCTGGTCACAATGCAGACACATTGGATGGATAACAGACACGTTTTAATACCATATGTAGACACATTTTTGGAAATGTGGGCACATACAGAATGTAGACAAGATCAGGACAAAGGACCCATGTTAACACCAGGTATAAACCGGGCGTATTATGCCTTATTTTCCCTGGACACAAAGTACTTGCTTGTGTATTCTATGTTTAATTTAGACGTTTTTATCTCTATATCTTTACATGAAGACAAGAAATAGATGTACCCAAGACTGTGTGTGCAGAGGATGTGTGTTATTTAGTTTCTTGTTTCATTTTGTTTAGATGTTTTATTTCCTTAAGCCTGGAATTTAACTGAAAAACAAAACCATTCCAACTCAATTTTCATTGTTCCCGAACACTTGATGAACACAAGTTTGGTCACAAACATTTCCATTCCTTTCCTCTTGTGATTTTAAAACAATGTATTATATTACTACTTGGACCAAAGTAGCTCACAATATGATTGTTTATGTATATTAGTGACTTGTTTTTAACAGTCATTGTTGTTAAGCACTTGAATTGATTTGACTTGTATTGTTCTTGGTTCTTTGGACACACAAACAACAAATGCAGTTGATTGTGTCACAGATGTACTGTGGCACGTTGTTTGCTAGCAGTCTCACTAGGCCTTAGTTTAGGTCTTGCTTGTTTTTAGATGCATTGAATGCAAACGTCTGTCAGGGAAAAGTGTTGGGTTAAAAAAAAAATGTTTTGGGTCACTCCTCGTTTGTTGCACTCTTGAAGTGTGAATAAATACAGTTGGAGCGATTGGGAAGTTTGTGTGCATTACTGTACATTACTGCAGGACAGGTAAGACAGGTAAAACAGACACAGGTGTGTTACTGTAGGACAGGTAAAACAGACACAGGTGTGTTACTGTATGACAGGTGGGACATACACACGTGTACACAGGTGCATTACTGTACATTACTGTAGGACAGGTAAGACAGGTAAAACAGACACAGGTGTGTTACTGTAGGACAGGTGGGACATACACACGTGTGTTACTGTAGGACAGGTAAGACAGACACAGGTGCATTACTGTAGGACAGGTAAGACAGACACAGGTGCATTACTGTAGGACAGGTAAGACAGACACAGGTGTGTTACTGTAGGACAGGTAAGACAGACACAGGTGTGTTACTGTAGGACAGGTAAGGCAGACACAAGACTGACATGACAAGTAATGTTAAGCTTGCAGCAACAATTTAATACACTTCAATAAATTACATCTCAGGCACTTCAGGCATTTTATAATTTCACTTTTCCCTGGATCACATCTCGTAATTCATACATTCTCAAATTACAACAAAAGCATTAATAAGTTAATAAAAGCAGATAATATAATGACAATAATATTAACAAATTCCAAAAAGAATAATGTGGCAAATATGTAACATTGACGTTACGGACTGTTCTGAATTGGTGTGCATTGTTTGTGAGTGATTGAGTGTGTGTGTCTGTCTCTGTGTGTGTGTGTGTGTGTCTGTCTCTGTGTTTGTGTGCGTGTGTGTGTGATATCCGTACATTCATCTGCCAGTAAATATGAAACTCTTATGTTCTTTACTCTTCTTTCTCTCCATCTACATGGGAGTCATGATGTCGCTTGTGTTCTTCTGCTGGTTGTCCAGGTTTTCGTACATGACTTCGCTGTCCTTAAGGTGCATGTGGTATTGGATGCCTAGTAGAAATTAAATTCATAGAATTATAAGCGAGGGAGGGAAAGAGGAAGAGAGAGAAAGTGAAGAAGGACAAAGAGGGAAAGAGAGAGAGAGAGAGGTGTAATGTTTATTATTATCATGAATTTGTTGTTTTATGGCAGGTACTATTAGGTCGGTCCAGGAGTTTCTCCTGGTCAGGTCACCAAGGTCATCAAGGGTTTAGTTGGGAAGGATAGGAGGGCAGAACTACTTGTCATGCAATCCAGTGGAAGAACGAAAGCACTTATTTTTCACAGTATGAGCATTGATTTCACAATTTCCCTCCTGATCATGGCTTCATAGAATTACAAAAACTTAAGTTTATGCATAAGGTTGAAGGTTATGTTTAAGTTTATGTTTAGAAACAAGGGTTAGGTTAAGGTTAGTGTTATATTGTGGCGAAATCTGCTCGGAGCCTTCACCGTGCGCTGCCACTTTAAGAGCGCATGAGCAGTAAGGAAGGGGGAAATAAAGAGAGCTCGTTCAGCTCTTTGGGGAGGAACTCTTGGGTGGCGCGACAGTTTGATTGTGTGTGCTGTGCTGCAGAAGTTTTGTTTGTTTTCAGCGTTTGTAGTTTATAACGTATTTAACTCAATCATCGGTGTGATCGATTTAGATCGTGGTTGTTTTTGTTTGGGACCGCGTCCGTTATGGATCGCATGGATTAGTAGCAACATTGTTGCGAAGCTTTAACAAACAAACCAACAAACCATCGGACAGTCAGACACCGGCAGGCCTGAAGACCACAGCTAAGATTTATCTTTTTCTCTCTCTTTCTCTTCCCTCTCATTCCAGTGCTTTACCCTGCAACAGACTCTCTATTTTTTAAATGCACTTCCCATTGAAGTTCATTAGAGCTGGACTATTATTTCCCTGCTAGAAGTATTTGGATGGACATTTTAGTAGGTTGCTTGCAAGTTGTATATTATGTGAACTGTATTGAGGTGGGGTGTACTAATGACATGTGGCCGAGAAGACTGTGGACATTTTTAAGGCCTTTGTTGTGTCGATGAACACCCCCCACATTCATACCCTCTGCACTCACAAACTAGAAAATAATACAGATTATTGTAAATCCTATGTTGATGACTGGGTTCGTTCTTGTATGAAGTTGCTGTTGAATTGCTCTGCCATTATTAGTATTAGTATTATTGTATGAGGTATTCTTGTTTGGGTTACCCCTGTGCTGTGATGTGGGTTTTATATGGTGTGTATTCTCTTTTCTCTCCACTGGCTATCTGGTAAACAGGCTACACTCTAGGCAGTCTCTTCTGCTGATGTGTGTGGGTCTGGTAGTGGTACTCTCTCTATTCTACTCTTTTCCTTTCGGCATGGTTAATACCTGCCTGGCGCCCGAACAAAATCTTTCTTTACCCCTCTCTAATAAATACCGCTACAATATCAGTGAGGTTAAGGTAAGGGTTGAGGTTATGGCACGGCAAGGTCCACTTGCCTCTGTAATAAATCAGCTGAATAGGTTGGTGACGGGTGACAGGTGTTTTTCTTGTGCTTTTCTCTTTAGCTGGCTGCCAATAGTCTGCTTCAAAATAATTGACTCATTTAAAATGGGAACTTTGTTCTACTGGTTCAAATTCAGTGTTTACTATATCCTTCCCATCTACATCCTTCGCCTGGTTTTATTGGGATAATATTAGCTAAGTAGGTAAAAAATAATGTAAGTGAAGGTAAAAGTTGACATGTTTTAAGTGAGATTGAGATAGGCACTTACTTGAATCTGTGTTGTCAGAATCACACTCGGTTGTTTTGTTCCTGTAAACACCAAATGGTTTAGAGAGTTAGCATCCATTTACATAGGAATACAAATACTGCACTGACAGGTGACAATGGCTTTTTTCTGTCCTGTACACTGAATAATAAAGCAAACTGCCATGGTCAACTTGATCTTTGATTATTTCATGTTGTCAAGAGTAGATTTTGCACTACGATAATAGGCTGTGTTTTAGTGGTTGTTGTACAGTCCTTACGTTCGACAGCATTTGTAGCATAACACACAGATCAGCGCTATGATGATGACTCCCAGAGGCACTAGGACTGCGATGAGAATGATCGTGTTCTTATCTGTGGGACGAAGGAGGAGACAGTTACAACACTGGTATGCCTGTATGCTATTTTTAACAACTGCTAGGTCCCAATAAGGATTACCGGGTACAGTACAGTATAGTATAATACAGTACAGTATAGTACAGTCCCATACAGTATAGTATAATACAGTACAGTATAGTACAGTCCCATACAGTATAATACAGTACAGTATAGTACTGTCCCATACAGTATAGTACAGTACAGAATAGTATAATACATTACAGTATAGTACAGTCCCATACAGTATAGTATAATACAGTATAGTACAGTCCCATACAGTATAATACAGTACAGTATAGTACAGTCCCATTCAGTATAATATAGTACAGTCCCATACAGTATAATACAATACAGTACAGTCCCATACAGTACAGTATAGTACAGTCCCATTCAGTATAATATAGTACAGTCCCATACAGTATAATACAATACAGTACAGTCCCATACAGTACAGTATAATACAGTACAGTATAGTACAGTACAGTGAAATACAGTACAGAATAGTATAGTACAGTACGGTATAGTATCAGCTCCAGTTAATCACGTACCCAGGCCTCCGCTGGTCTCGGTCTTCTCGATCTCACACAGGTTGCCCTCGAAGCCCTCTTTACACTGGCAGGTGAATGAGTCAACTGTAGTGTTAGTGTCAGAGCAGGTACCGCCATTTAGACAGGGGTAACTCAGACACGGACTCACTGAGAAGAGAGGGCGAGAGGGTACGTTTATTATCAAAGACATGGCAGTCCATTTTGCACACTGAAGTTGTTCTTATTGCAACTACTAGGGACACAAATGCATGTTTCAGTAGCCACACACAAAGACACACACTCACCTTTGTAGCAGTCACGCGCGTAGTCGAAAATGGTACAGACTTGTGTGTCGGCACAGCCCTTGGGTTGGCACACGGCGCCCGAGGCCGTACATTCACACGACAGGGCACAGTCCTCTGTCACAAACTTCTCCTTGAGCTGGGTAGGAAGGGAATGGAGGGATGGGGAGAGAGAGAGACATTCAAATGGGGTAGAGAGAGAGACATGTACGAGGAAAGAGACAGAGTTATACACACCACACCGTGCAATGTTCTGCAACAGCTGTATTAACTCACCGGGTAGTATCTATCCAGGTAGTTGCAGCCACACTCGCTATAGGGCACACAGCTGCCTGTGCTCATGGCGAAACCGGGGGCACACTGGCACCCTTCAACACAGGCAGTGAAGTCACAATCGGAGGGCGCGGCCAGGTCAGCGCAGGAGGCGGGGCAAGGGGACATACACTCAGAGTAGGTACTGTTGTCCACACAGCTCAGGACTAGGTGGGAGGAGAGGAAGGAGAGAGGGAGAGAGGAGGGGGAGAGTGAGGGAGGAAGTGAAGAGAGGAGGGGGAGAGTGAGGGAGGAAGTGAAGAGAGAGGGAGAGAGGAGGGGGAGAGTGAGGGAGGAAGTGAAGAGAGAGGGAGAGAGGAGGGGAGAGTGAGGGAGGAAGTGAAGAGAGAGGGAGAGAGGAGGGGGAGAGTGAGGGAGGAAGTGAAGAGAGAGGGAGAGAGGAGGGGGAGAGTGAGGGAGGAAGTGAAGAGAGAGGGAGAGAGGAGGGGGAGAGTGAGGGAGTAAGTGAAGAGAGAGGGAGGGGGGGAGGGAGAAAGTGAGGACACAGGATTAGCAACAAACACATAAGGGGTGTTGAGAGGAGGGCAGTTGAAAATAAGTATTACTGCCAAAATGATTTGGCAGAATCAGTTTAGCAGTTTGCTAGGGATTACAAGTGAAGAAAAAAAACGTCATTTATTAAGAACACAGCAGTGAGGGAATGTATTTTGGTTGTGTTTCGGATAGATTGTGTGTGTGTACTTGTGTGTATATAATAATTTGTGTGTGTAATACCAGAGTGTGTGTGCATTAGTGCATGTGTGTTTGCGTATGCATTTGTGTGTCTGTGAGTGTGCGTGTGCATTTATGTGTGTTTAATAAGATCTCTGTAGTGTAGTGTGTGCGTGCGTACATTTGTGCTTGTGTGTGTGCTTGTTTGTGTCCGCGAGTGTTTGTGTGTGTGCACACATTTGAGAGTGTGTCTGTGTGCGTATGCATGCGTTCATTTATGTTTAATAACATCTCTGTAGTAATGTGTGTATGTGAGACAAGGTGTGTGTGTGTGTGTGTGTGTGTGTGTGTGTGTGTGTGTAATCACATTTATATATGACATATATTAGTGTGTGTAATAATAATAATCTGTTGGGTGCTTATATTTCACAGTTGCACAAGTGTGTATTAATACGCATTTGTGAATTGGAAATGTGTCTTTTGCATATCCCAGCTCTCCTTCTGTGTGTGTGTGTGTGTGTGTGTGTGTGTGTGTGTGTGTGTGTGTGTGTGTGTGTGTGTGTGTGTGTGTGTGCACGTGCGTGCGCGCGCGCTCGCGTGTCTTACCACAGCCCAGCTGTTGTCTCCAGTTGCCCAGTTTGACACCGGCCTCCTGGCATGCCTGGGCGTACACCTCAAAGCTGTCACAACGTAGAGATGCGGTTTCCTGATCCGCACACAGGTCAAACACACAGTCCCTAAAACGCACACACACGACAGTGAGTGGAGGGAATAGTGCAGACCTACACACAGATCCGAACACAGTTGTATGAACATATAAAGCAGAATATAAATTCAAGTTATATGTTGAGAGAAAAATATCAAACATACCCACCTGTAGCACACATAAACACTCTTTCGCTCTCTCACACACACACACACACACACACAGTCTCTACTCACTCCTGGAAGCTGTTGGGCAGTAGTTGGGTGTGGCAGCCAGCGAAAGGTCCTGTAGGGTCGGACAAGGCTCCGCACTGTTTGTTACCATTCAACTCAGCCAGCTGAGCGTCAGTACAACCTGCTGTCTCAAAGCCAGACTCTGGGTCTGTCTCTACATCACGCCTAGGGAGAGGGTGAGAAGAGGTTGAAGAGGAGGGTGAAGAAGAGGGCGAAGAAGAGAGGGAAGAAGAGAGGGAAGAAGAGGGCGAAGAAGAGGGGGAAGAAGAGGTTGAAGAAGAGGGGGAAGAAGAGGTTGAAGAGGAGGGTGAGAAGAGGTTGAAGAGGAGGGTGAAGAAGAGAGTGAAGAAGAGGGGGAAGAAGAGGTTGAAGAAGAGGGCGAAGAAGAAGGGGAAGAAGAGGGTGAAGAGGAGGGTGAAGAAGAGAGCGAAGAAGAAGGGGAAGAAGAGGTTGAAGAAGAGGGTGAGCGAAGGAGAAAAAAAACGAAGGAAGGAGAGTCATAATTAGTTATGTACACTTGATCATCTCAACAAACCTATTTTTCAGTCGGTTGTGTTTATAAATAGATTATGAATGAACCAACAAATAAATTAATGAATTAAATGTTTTTATATACAAGCGAGTGATTCCTTCCCACCTGTGCAGGTGCACCATCTTGGGGAGGTCTGCTGTCACTAGCTCCGCCCCCTGCCTGTCAGTCACTCTCCAGCTTTCGCCGAACTCGTCAAGTTTCCGCGTCACAGTTCCGTCTGGTTTCATGTACTCGTTCTTGGAGGATCCGTCGTAGTTCCCACACAGACCTCTCACCCTGTTCTTGTATGTACTGGGTAGGATCACCTCTGTTAGGGAGGGAGAAGGAGTATTGCACGAGTACAAGCAGTGCTCTTCTTAATAAGATATTTCATCATTTTATTAATTAAATGATTAAGTAAATTAAATGAACTTTCTAGACCACACTGTTCTTCTCCTAGCCCGTCTGATAAATCTTTGTAGCTGCTCTATGGACGTGACGTCATCCCTCCCTCCCTCCCTCCCTCCCTCCCTCTCACCTCCGTGGATTTTGCCGTCGAAGCGGACCGTCATGCCAAAGTCGGTGACCAGCTGGACGTTCTTGGAGTTCATCGTGATGGTCAGGCCGTCTCTAGGACTGAGAGGAGGAGCCACACGCTCACCGTTCACCTACACGGGTAGTGAGAGGACGTAAGAAGTTATAACTGTTCATGGAGATGACACAAGAGGTCCTAACTGTTCATGGTGATGTCATAGTTGACCTGGAAGGTAACAGAGAGGAGAGTCTCATGGTTTTAGAGCTAGATTACCGTCGCCAAGGCAACAGGCATGGTTGGATTATATTATATTGAACTCACCAGGACAACTTTCTTCTGCAGGAAGCGGATGCTGACTCCATAGACATCGACATACACCTCATCCAGGTAGGAGATCTTCTTGCTGCCACTGCGACGGACGTTCTTCCCTCTGACCTGGAGGGAGGCCAGTGAGCTGAGGAGGGAGTAGCCCTCGGTCAGGGTGTAGGTGTAGGGGCCCTGGAAGTGGTGGGTGAACCCATCAAATGTACGGTAGTGGGGGTCGCCGTGGATATTGCACTTGTCGAATTCTGGAGAGGGGTAAGGGGGGGTGGCAGAGAATGGGAGATGAAGTAAGGTGGGGAGAGAGAGAGAGAAAGAGAGAGACAGAAAAGTTTGTATTGAGGAAGTATAGATGACAAATAGTAACTTTCTCCTAAAATATATTTTATGTAGAAATGGCAGTGGGGGCAGAGTTTCAGGGACTATTTTGAGAGTAGAGTTGGGACTTACTCTCAGGTTTGCAGTAGAGGTCTCCGTTTTTGTCCAGAGTGCAGACAGAATCATCCTTACATTGAAAATCAGAACAGGTGATGGAGCCGCCCAGGTTACAGGTACACTTGCCATCACAGTGGTCAGTCACCCACAAGTCTCCCATCTGCAACACACACACACACACACACACACACAGAACACACGTTAGGATTACGGGTGACTGTTTATACAGTATTTCTAAAGAAACCTTGTATGAATGGTATTATAGAGAATGTGTTGAATCTGTGTCTGGCTGGTGGAGTTTGGATTCTTGTCTAACCAAACTTGCTTCACAGTTGAATATCATGCCGGCTGTGATACAAATATGTTTGCCATCTGACAATCCCCTTAAGTTGAAAGGAACCTTTCGGTGTTTAGTTGGGGTGTATGACTGGTAAAGTAGTGCGTGTAAGCGGGCAATGATTGGTCAACGAAACAGTAAGCACTCACGTCATGGTACTCTCCATTGGAGTCCACACATCCACACTTGGCCAGAGGGACACACTTCCCGTCGCTGAGTACGAACCCCGCGTCACACTGGCACCCCTCGACACAGGTGGTGGAGGGAAGGTGGCAGAACATGGGGAACAGGTCGGAGCAGGTGGGCGGGCAGGGGGGCGTGCAGTCAGAGTAGTGGCTATTGGGGGAGCACGGCAGGGCTGGAGGGGGAAAGAGAGATGGTGGAGTTAGACGATAATCAAAGATCCTATTTTTCTATACAGTACAGTAACAGGTACAGTAACATTGGCTCTATGGATGCGTTTCATCTGGTAATTGCGGCATCATTGGTCGACAGTACAGGCCTACACATGTAGTACTTTTACAAATTAAATTCCAAAGTCCACTCATTTCCTTCCATTTTCAGTCATTTATATAGCATCCTATGCCCAACCTCCCACCCATACTCTCTCCTTCCATCTCACCCCACCCTCTCCATCTCCCTCCCCCATTTCACCCCACCCTCTCCATCTCCCTCCCCTACCCCCATCTCACCCCACCCTCTCCATCTCCCTCCCCCCATCTCACCCCACCCTCTCCATCTCCCTCCCCCTCCCCCCATCTCCCCCATCACTTACGACAGAATGTGTTGTTTCTCCAGTCGACGGTAACCCCAGCTGACTGACAGGCCTGTGCGTAGGCTTCCACGTTATCACACAGCGTGGCCTGCATGCCGTCGTATTCACACATGTCGTACACACAGTTCCCCAGGAAGGCCTCCGGGGGCAGGAAAGAGTGGCAGGGCTTGAACTTGTCGCCGAGGATGATAGAAGAACACAGGGTCTCGTACTGTTTCTCTTCCTCTGCCGTGCAGTTAGGGTGGATGTTGGGACGCTCATCTGGCGAGCAGCTGGAGGGATGGAGGGAGAGATGGAGGGAGGGATGGGTTAGATAGAGGGATGGAGAAGAGGGAGAGAGAGTACCCAAAAATGTTACCTCCTGCCAGACCATAATGATTAATGATCAATCACCAATAAGTGTCGGTAGAATGTTTCATTACACATATTTTTTGCAAGCCTTGTACAGACAGTGTGGTTTACTCCTGGTCTATTTGTACCTGGTCTATTTGTACCTGGTCTATTTGTACCTGGTCTATTTGAACATTGGCTATATATTATTAAAGATCCAGGTATCTAAAATATAAACGACATAGACAGGTGTCAGTGTTTCAGAGACACTCAGGTGTACAGTAACACATGATCTGACCAAGAAAAAGCTTTAGTGGTAGCCTTCTGGCCTAAAGAACAAGGTCAAAGGTGAGGGGTTAGAGGTTACTGACCCTGGGTCTGAGTCTCCCTCGGACTTCCAGCTGTTGCCCAGTTCTATCACGTCCTTGGCCGGGTTTCCATCTGGCTTCAGGTTGTCGTCTTTGGCGTTCATATTGTAGTTACCACACATGCCACACACCTGGACAGACGGAAGGAAAGAGTTGTGAGTTGAAACTGAGGAATAAAAAAAGATCAATAAAATAAATGTGAATAGAATTTGAACAGTTGGGCCTCCCGAGTGGCTGCAGCGGTCTAAGGCACTGCATTGCAGTTCTAGAGGCGTCACTACAGACCCGGGTTCGATTCCGGGATCTATCACAACCGGTCGGGCTCTATGACATTATATAGCACTAAGATGGCACTCAATGAGCTATGTACGGCCATAAGCAAACAGGAAAATGCATCTAGAGGCGGCCTCCTAATTGCCAGGGACTTTAATGCAGGGAAACTAAAATCCATTTTACCTCATTTCTACCAGCATGTGCAATCAGAGGGGGAAAAAACTGTAGACCACCTTCACTCCACACACAGAGACCCGTACAAAGCTCTCCCTCGCCCTACATTTGACAAATCTGACCATAATCCTATCCTCCTGTTTCCTGCTTCCAAGCAAAAACTAAAGCAGGAAGCATGAGCGCCTCGGTCAGTAAAGAAGTGAAATATGTTCTGGGATTCTTCCGATGGCATTGAGGAGTGCACCACACCACACTGGCTCCATCAATAAGTACATTGATGACGTCGTCCCCACAGGGACCGTACGTACATACCCCAACCAGAAGCCATGGATCACAGGCAACATCCGCACTGAGCTAAAGGGTAGAGCTGCCGCTTTCAAAGAGCGGGACTGAAACCCGGACGGACGCTTATTAGAAATCCTGCTATCCCGTCCGACGAACCATCAAACGGGCAAAGGTCAATACAGGACTAAGATTGAATCGTACTACACCAGCTCGGATGTGGCAGGGCTTGCAAACTATTACAGACTACAAAGGGAAGCACAGTCATGAGCTGCCCAGTGACACGAGCCTACCAGACAAGCTAAATAACTTCTGTGCTCGCTTCGAGGCTAGCAACACTGAAGCATGCATGAGAGCATCAGCTGTTCCGGACGACTGTGTGATCATGCTCTCTGTAGCCGATGTGAGTAAGACCTTTAAACAGGACAACATTCACAAGGCCTCAGGGCCAGACGGATTACCAGGACATGTACTCCGAGCATGCGCTGCCCAACTGGCAAGTGTCTTCACTGACATTTTCAACCTGTTCCTGACCGAGTCTGTAATACGAACATGCTTCAAGCATACCACCATAGTCCCTGTGCCCAAGAAGACTAAGGAAACCTGCCTAAATGACTACCGACCTGTAGCACTCATGTATGTAGCCATGAAGTGCTTTGAAAGGCTGGTCATGGCTCACATCAACACCATCATGCCAGAAACCCTAGACCCACTCCAATTTGAATACTGCCCCAACAGATCCACAGATGATGCAATCTCGATTGCACTCCACACTGCCCTTTCCCACCTGGACAAAAGGAACATCTACGTGAGAATGCTATTCATTGACTACAGCTCAGCGTTCAACACCATAGTGCCCTCAATGTTAATCACTAAGATAAGGACCCTGGGCCTAAATACCTTCATCTGCACCTGGATCCTGGACTTCCTAAAGGGCCGCCCCCAGGTGGTAAGGGTGACAACAACACATCTGCCACACTGATCCTCAACACGGGTGCCCCTAAGGGGGTGTGCTCAGTCCCCTCCTGTACTCCCTGTTCACCCATGACTGCATGGCCAGGAAAGACTCCAACACCATCATTAAGTTTGCCGACGACACAACAGTGGGAGGCCTGATCACTGACAACGATGAGACAGCCTATAGGGAGGAGGTCAGACACCTGGCAGTGTGGTGCCAGGACAACAACCTCTCCCTCAACGTGATCAAAACAAAGGAAATGACTGTGGACTACAGGAAAAGGAGGACCAAGCACGCCCCCATTGTGAGCTGTAGTGGAGCAGGTTAAGACCTTCCAGTTCCTTGATGTCCACATCACCAACAAACTATCATGGTCCAAAAACACCAAGACAGTCGTGAAGAGGGCACGACAAAGCCTATTCCCCCTCAGGAGACTGAAAAGATTTGGCATGGGTCCTCAGATCTTCAAAAAGTTCTACAGCTGCACCATCAAGAGCATCCTTACTGGTTGCATCACTGCCTGGTATAGCAACTGCTCGGCCTCCGACCGCAAGGCACTACAGATTTGACTTAACACTTATTTTTCTTGAAACTGCATTGTTGGTTAAGGGTTTGTAAGTAAGCATTTCACTGTAAAGTCTACACCTGCTGTATTCGGCACATGTGACAAATAACATTTGATTTGATCGGGAGTCCCATTGGGTGGCTTTACTTTGCTCATCGCGCTCTACCGACTGCTTGTAGCGTGCCTGACCTCGGTCGTCAGGTGAACGGTGTTTCCTCCGACACATTGGTGCGACTGGCTTCCGGGTTAAGTGGGCGGGTGTTAAGAAGCGCGGTTTGGCGGGTCATGTTTCGGAGGACGCATGACTTTGACCATCGCCTCCCGAGCCCGTTGGGAAGTTGCCGCAATGAGACAGGATTGAAATTGGGGAGAGAAAACGGGTCAAATAAAATCAAATAAAATTGAACAGTGTGGATAATTCCAAGAATGAAAAGGGCAGAGAAAATCATTAGAAGTCCCTTTAAAATGTAGGTCGGAGAATTTTAGTATGGCCAAGACATGTACTGTGTGAAAGGCTTAATTTTACCATCATTATAAGTTGTATAATACGCATTATAGTACAGCAGCATTACTATAGTTGGGCTCAGTCGTACCTTGTTGAAGTACTCTCCAGGGACGGTGATCTCCAGGTGGTGGACTCCATCAAACTTGACCATCAGGCCAAAATCAGTGTCCAGTAGACTGTAGACACCACTACTCAAGACCCTGGCCCCGGCCACACCGATGGACAGAGGAGTACGTACCCTGCGCCCATCCAACTGGAGAGGAGAGAGAGAAATAGAGAGGGGGGGTAAAGTAGAGGTGATTAGTGGAAATCAATAACGAATAAGGCATATGGGTTGTTGTTCCTCAAACTTCACTATCACAGCTTCCATGGGCGGTTCCACAAAGTGGCTTGCCGGTGTTGAAGCCCCCTCAAGAATAGGCCTAACACCCAAATTAACCCCCCAAAAAAAAAGATAATGTATTAGTACACCATAGATCCCTAGGCAATGACCGAGCTACCCTGCCAGCTTCATTAAGAAGATGATATACCATAACTGTGTCTCTACTATCTGACTAATACGGTGAGAAAAGAAAGGAAACTGTGCTCAAAAGCCAAAGCGTCAAACTTCTACTTTTCGCTACTCTTGACGAACGTGATTCTAAGCATGCTTACCAATGGATCCCTCTCCCTGTTTTGTGTTTTCTGTCTATGTTTGCTGCGATGAGACTGAGGCATAAGCCTGTAAACCATACAGACATTTCTACTCTCACCAAAAGCAGACAACCGAGGTTTGACCTTGAACTCCATCTCACCAGAACTCTGTTGCTCTTTTGAAGCGTGATGTTGGCGTTGGGAAGATAGATCGTGACGGAGCGCACGTACGACGCCTCCGGTTGGCCACGCTCCTCGTTTTTCGCCACGATGGTGAACGGAGTTACCTTGGTGGAGTTACACACCTGAGGGAGAGAGGGATAACAAGGGGGGGGCGGGGTCAGAGGGAAGGTGAGGTGTTACAGGGATCGGGAGAGACAGAGGGGAAGAGGAAGAGAGGTTGAGAGACGACGGTTACATACCTCCACCAGTGTATAGGTACAGGTGCCCATGAAGGTGTGCATGACACCATCAAAGGTGTAGTAGTGAGGATCTCCAGCCACATGACACACACCCAAACCTGGGGAGAGACACAGAGACATTCATATCTGGGTTAGTGATGTCTTCTTGGGAGTTCTTCATATACAGGAAGTGGCACATTCACTTCAAATCACAAGTGAAAATACTTAGAGCTGGTTTTCCAGCCACAGATTAAGCCTAGTCCTGGACTAGGTCTTAGAAGCATGTTTTTGTTTTTTTCTCCCCAATTTCGTGGTATCCAATTATTAGTAGTTACTGTCTTGTCTCATCGTTACAACTCCCATATGGGCTCGGGAGAGACAAATGTCAAGAGTCATGTGTCCTCCGAAACACAACCCAACCAAGCTGCACTGCTTCTTAACACAGCACGCTTCCAACCTGGAAGCCAGCCACACCAATGTGTCGGAGGAAACACCACACACACCTAGTCAGCGTGCACTGCACCCGGCCCGCCCCATGGACCTCCCGGTCGCGGCCAGCTGCGACAGAGCCTGGGCTCGAACCCAGAGTCTCAGTGTCTTAGACCACTGCGGCACCCGGGAGGCCAGAAGCATGTTCAATGGAGATTCTCTAAATGCTTTTTAGTTCAGGACTAATAATTCATTATAATTAGGAATTTGTATCTGGGAAACCAAAATATTTCTGTCCCAGTAACAGTAGCAAAATAAACAACACAACAAAGACTAAGAAAAAGCCCTGAAAGGTGGTGTGGCATTTACCTGTTGAAACACATGCCAGCTCTCCCTCCAACACCTTACACTCCTGGGCGGGACTACACTGCCACCGCTCACAGACAATGTTGTTGCCAGGGTTACACTTACAACGCTCCGAACAGTCCAGCTCAGTGAACCAACTGTCTCCCACCTAGGGCACACACACACACACACACACACACACACACACACACACACACACACACACACACACACAGAGAGATATGGACATAAGACACAGTCCCACAGACATATAACAATCAACCATCTTAGTTAGTCAATAAACCACTTCATTATTTTAGTCAATCAACCACATGAGCTAAATGAGCTAGCCTCTGTTTACATCCTTCCTATAAGTCTCAGGTCATTGTATTGACTACTATGTAAACTTCACTAGTCTAGTCATAACTTGGTTCCTTCATTCTTACAGGCCTGTAGTTGTTATCTTTGTCGGTGCAGCCACACTGGCTGGGTGGAACACACTTGTCACCGCTGAGTAGCAGGCCGGGGTCACACACGCACCCCTCTACACAGGGCTGGGCACAGGTGGCGTTGAAGGTAGTGTTCTGACAGCTGGAAGGACAGGCGTTACCACATGGCTCGTAGTGGCTGCCTGGGAGACACTTCAGAGCTGGGGGGAGAGGGGAAGAGAGAGAGAGAGAGGGGGAAAACATGGGTTACTGATGGGCAATGAGAATCATCTGTGTTGCTGCTGCCCAAGAAAGGGGAAGAACAGAGGGAACATGGGATTTGAATTGGTAGTGAGACTAATCCTTGTGGCACACCACTTTCACAATCTTGGTGTTACCCAATAGAGATAGGACTCAGTACACGTAAAGGACTCAAAGGTGTGTTACAGCACATGGAGCACAGGTGTGTTACAGAACATGGAGCATATGTGTGTTACACCACATGGAGCACAGGTGTGTTACAGCACATGGAGCATAGGTGTGTTACACCACATGGAGCACAGGTGTGTTACACCACATGGAGCACAGGTGTGTTACACCACATGGAGCACAGGTGTGTTACACCACATGGAGCACGGTTCTGTTATAGCACATGGAGCACAGGTGTGTTACAGCACATGGAGCACAGGTGTGTTACACCACATGGAACATAGGTGTGTTACAGCACATGGAACATAGGTGTGTTACAGCACATGGAGCACAGGTGTGTTAGCACAGGTGTGTTACACCACATGGAGCACAGGTTTGTTACACCACATGGAGCACGGTTCTGTTATAGCACATGGAGCACAGGTGTGTTACAGCACATGGAGCACAGGTGTGTTACACCACATGGAACATAGGTGTGTTACAGCACATGGAACATAGGTGTGTTACAGCACATGGAGCACAGGTGTGTTACACCACATGGAGCACAGGTGTGTTACACCACATGGAGCACAGGTGTGTAACAGCACATGGAGCACGGTTCTGTTATAGCACATGGAGCACGGTTCTGTTATAGCACATGGAGCACTGGTCTGTTACACCACATGGAGCACAGGTGTGTTACAGCACAGGTCTGTTACAGCACATGGAGCACAGGTCTGTTACAGCACATGGAGCACAGGCGTGTTAGTTAGACTACACACAGTCGGGAAGGTGTGTGTGAATGCGTTTGCGTGCATACCTGTGTTTCAATGTGCGTGCGTGTCTGTGCGCATGTCGGTATGTGACTTACGACAGAAGGTGTTATTCCTCCACGCGATGGGTACTCCAGCCCAGGCACACAGGTCAGCGTAGCTCTCTATAGCCTGACACAGAGCCACCGTCTCCCCTCCCGTAGCACACTGGTCGTACACACAGTTCTCCTGGTAGATGTTGGGGGGAACCACCGCGTGGCACGGCTTGAAGATACCTGAGAGAGAATGGATGGAGAAATTAATGGTGTTGAATAGCTGGGACAGTGAAGAATTATCAATAAATAGTTTGAACATTGTACAAATTATATGTAGTAACACAATAGACAAAAATGCTGTAAGACAACCGAGAGAATTGGACAAATGACCGATGAGTAATGGTCGTAGTAAGTTACCTGACCATTCACGCACAACTCTCTCACTTATCTCTAGAATCAATGATGTTTCGTTTAAATACAATTTCTTGTTCTATAGAAATGAGTAATGGCTTTAGTAAATGGAGACTGGAAGATACAGTACAAGTGGTATGTAATAACATGAATATAACACGTTTTGTGAAAGAGTGTACGTGAATTGAGCATGTCTATGATTTTCTGTCCGGTGTTAATGTCCGACAGCTGTAATTTGTGTTTCCATGCGTCTGTGTGTGTTTCTCTGTGTGTGTGTGTATGTGAGTCTCACCGCTGGGGTCAGAGATCATGCCACAGCTGGTGGGTTTCTCAGCTTCTGCCTCAACCTTGGGATCGCACCCCTCCTCTCCTCCCCCGTGGGTACAGCTGAAAGAATAGAGAGGGACGGAGGGATTGATGAAAGGAAGAAAGGAAGGGACGAATGTCAAAGACGTCCCTGTCGAGGATGGAAACGAAATCTCCTCGATGGAGTCAGACCTATAGGTCATAATTCATACAAAAACAATGGAATCTAGGCTAAATGTAACATAGTCTGGTATCTTAGTTCAGACTACAGTTCTTCCTGACAGTGCTGGATAAATAAAAACATTGAAACTGAAACATGAATGTGTGTCGTGTGTTTCAGGTGTGTGTGACTCACTCGGGGCGGTCGTCGGGCACCTGCCAGCTCTCTCCCAGTTCGTTTGTGTTGCCGGCTGGCTTACCGTCTGGCTTGATGTTGTCATCACCGGGTTGGCCGTTGAAGTTTCCTACAATAGAGGATAGATGGAACCAGTTATTACTGCCCACATCAACAGCTACTTTGCATACAAACTGTTAGCTGGGTTGGGGTAAAATTATATTTTAAAGCAGTCAAGTCAAGATATAAAATGATATTCAAAGAGGTGTTCAGACAAGACTACATATATCTACTACCCGCTACAAAGGGGATATGATAAAAGTGGGTGAAATAACTTACGAGGGCTTTTTTTTTACATGCCTGGTTTCTTTTAATCACATGATTGATTGATTATCTCTTACCACAGAGTCCACAGAGCAGACCGTTGTAGGAGGAGGGCAGAGTGACGTCAGCGTGGTGGTTGCCATCGAACCTCACCCTCAGGCCAAAGGTCGTCTCCAAGACAACAAACTTCCCGCTCAGGTAGACCTTCACCCCACTGGTCAGAGTCACAGGAGGGGTCACCAGGGTTCCGTTGACCTGGAAGAGATGAGAGGAGGGTGTAACCATTTTAAATTGTAGTTAACTTAGCAGATTGTACAGTACGTGGTTATCTACTGATATCTTGCCACTTTGCCAGCATAACTGAATAAACCAGGTCGTGCTGTAGCTTTACCCCCCCATGTCCCTCACCTGTATTTTGCGCCCTTTCCCCAGTACGACGGTGACCCCGTACACCTTAACCACGACGGCTTTGACGTACGACACCTTCTTGTTGCTGCCTCGGTGCTCGTTCTGGGCGTCAACGGTGAAGTGCGGCATCCCGGAGGTTTCGTTGCAGGGCTTGGTGAGGGTGTAGGAGCAGGAACCCATGAAGTTGTGCACCCTCTTATCGAAAGAGGTGTAGTGAGGGTCACCCTGGACCGTGCAGATTCCCGTTTCTGTGAGTAGAGGAGGGTAGAGTTTAGATTTGAGTTGATCATGTTTTGTTTTCATAGAAGTTTAAACTGATGTTTTGAGGGAACACTGATAGCCCCATTTACAATATTTCTTATAAGAACGTACACATTTCAAAAGCTACAACTGCACGAGGCTGAGACCCCGCAATTGTATAGTGCTTGTCGCCCAAAGACGCTTTTCAATCTTACCCCCCAAAATAAAGGCCAAGTAAAATAAATGACACACAAAAAAAAACCATTGGCATCCGTACTCTCCCTCCTGTTTGTGCGTGCGTGTGTGTGTGTGTGTGTGTGTGTGTGTGTGTGTGTGTGTGTGTGTGTGTGTGCGTGCGTGCGTGCGTGCGTGCGTGCGTGCGTGCGTGCGTGCGTGCGTGTGTGTGTGTGTGTGCGTGTCGTACCCAGTGGGTAACATCCTAACTCTCCGTCCTGCAGGCCACAGCTCTCTGTCAGGGTACAGGTGGTGTTGTGACACTGTATCACCCCTCCGCCCAGACACACACACTTCTCCTTACAGCCCTCCAGGTACCAGTCATCACCCACCTGAAAAACACACACCATGTTCAGACTACAGTACCTGACTGCCATGAATAGCCCAGGGAAATGTTCATTTAATTTATTAACCTTTATATTTTACCAGGGAAGTCAACAGGTATCTTTTACAAAAAAAGTCTAACATGAAAAATACAAGATACAGCACATATAAACGTTGTGTACAGTTCAGTATCAAGTTTTGGGTATTTCTGAATGTGCATATTTTATTTTATATTCGGATGATTTAGCAATGTATTGTATTCATACTGTATCCTAATGTACCCTTTACCAAACCCCGATGCTTTACAGAACACACCGAAATGGTCAAAGTGAAAGAGAGAATCGTACTCACAGGGTGGTAGTCTCCGGAGGAGTCGACACAGCCACAGTCTTTAACAGGGACACACTTGTCGTCACTGAGGATGAAGCCGGGGTTACACTCGCAACCCTCCACACACAGCTCTGAACAGCCAGGGGCGCCGCTGACACCCAGGCAGGTCTCGGGACAAGAGCTCACACACATGGAGTAGGAGCTGTTAGGGGGACAGGGCAGGGCTACGGAGGGAGGGAGGGCAAAAAGAAAGGGGAAGGCAGAAACAGGGTTACAACATATTGTAACAAATCTGGGTTAAAGGGGCAGTCGGCGGTTGAAACAATAACAAAGCATGCTTCACATCAAATCAAACTTTATTTGTCACATGCGCCGAATACAACAAGGCGTAGACCTTACTGTGAAATGCTCACTTACAAGCCCTTAACCAAACATGCCACTCAAGAAAGAGTTATGAAAATATTTACCAAATCAACTAAAGTAAAAGATAATAAAAAGTAACACAATAAAATAACAATAACAAGGCTATATACAGGGGGTACCGGTACCGAGTCAATGTGCGGGGTACAGGTTAGTCGAGCGAATTTATAGGTAGGGGTAAAGTGACTTTGCATAGTTAATAAACAGCGAGTAGCTGCAGTGTAAAAACAAATGGGGGAAGGCCATAATGTAAATAGTCCGGGTGGTCATTTTATTAATTGATCAGCAGTCTTATGGCTTGGGGGTAGAAGGTGTTAAGGAGCCTTTTGGTCCTAGATTTGGCGCTACGGTACCGCTTGCCGTGTGGTAGCAGAGAGAACAGTCTATGACTTGGGTGACTGGAGTCTTTGACAATTCTTTGGGCCTTCCTCTGACACCGCCTAGTATATAGGTCTGGATGGCAGGAAGCTTGGCCCCAGTGATGTACTGGGCCGAACGCACTACCCACTGTAGTGCCTTACGGTCAGATGCCGAGTAGTTGCCATACCAGGCGGTGATGCAACCGGTCAGGAGGCTCTCGATGGTGCAACGTTTTGAGGATCTGGGACCCATGCCAAATCCTTTCAGTCTCCTGAGGGGGAAAAGGTGTTGACGTGCCAACTTCACGACTGTCTGATATGTCTGGACCATGATAGTTTGTTGGTGATGTGGACACCAAGGAACTTGAAACCCTCGACCCGCTCCAGTACAGCCCCGTCGATGTTAATGGGGGTCTGTTCAGACCGCTTTTTCCTGTAGTCCACGATCTGCTCCTTTGTCTTGCTCACATTGAGGGAGGAGTTGTTGTCCTGGCACCACACGGCCAGGTCTCTGACCACCTCCGTATAGGCTGTCTCATGCTTCCCCCCCTTGCTTCTATAAAAAGCTGAGCGATGGGGCTGGAGGATTGTAACTACTCTCAAGAGCTATGGATCGAAGGACTGACCATCCATGATATTAAAACCATATTTTGGGGCTATAAAGTGTTTGTTCACATTTATTTGTTTACAAACATTGGAGTAAAACAAGCGTATATTTTTGGTTTCTGATGGAGTACGACAGTTGAATTAAGCTCTTAAGGCATTGATAAATTATATTCTTCAAGAATCAATGCTACATATCTCTCATTTATAAGTCCACAAATGAATGTAGCAACTGCAGATTGCCCCTTTAAGCTTGCTGCAACATTAAAAGGAATAACTTTACTGTTGACGGACAACAATATTTTCTCCGTAACTGTGTTAATGTGTGACTTTGAAGTGGCAGCCTGAGATATGGACTTTTGCTTCTTCTTTCAACTTTTGCTCAAGCTGGCACATAATTGTGACCTGCCAACTGTTTTCAAACCAAATTTTTGTCCAATCTTCGAGGGCCTGACAGAGTGTGTCTATATATATATATATATATATATATATTTATATATGAGACTCACGGCAGAAGTCTGGCTTCCTCCAGGGGTGAACCGTGGCCCCTGCACCCAGGCAGGCGTCAGTGTAGGCCTGGAGCTGGTCACACAGCATCTGCTGTTGGCCCACGAAGCGACACATGTCAAACACACAGCTCTGGAAGAACGGAGTGGGGTCCACCAACGCAATGCACTCTCTGATGGGGGAGAGGAGGAGGGTGAGAGAGAGAGAGAGGGGGGGGAATTTAATGTGTGAGGAAGAGGGGGGTTAAGAATTAGAGAAAGAAAGAAAGAAAGAAAGAGAAAGAAAGAAAGAAAGAAAGAAAGAGAGAAAGAAAGAAAGAAAGAAAGAAAGAAAGAAAGAAAGAAAGAAAGAAAGAAAGAAAGAAAGAAAGAAAGAAAGAAAGAAAGAAAGAAAGAAAGAAAGAAAGAAAGAAAGAAAGAAAGAAATGGGAGGGGGAAAGGAAGAAAGAGAGAGAGAGAAGTAAAGACAAACACACAAATCCATAAACCACTTTGTTTGTTTTGAACACATGGAGGGAGTTAAGTGTTATGACCTGAATCATGTCAGGGCATGTGAACTATAGTAGGCTTGTATGTATAAGACAATCTTAGATATTCTTAGCAGTGTGGAATGTAAAGGAGTAAGATTGCCAGCCCAACATGTGTTCACCATGCTATCTGGATTAAAGTCATGGATTATTGTAAACAGATATTACAATAGACTAGAGATCCATGTTTGTAAGCACCAGGGGTCATAGCATGTGCGTTTGGAGGTATCCATGTACTTATGGATTAGTGTATGTTTTCACGTGTGTGCATGGTGTGTTAAACTATGTCTTTATGTCTAAATGATACATATGGTATGGATCACGCACAGCAGGGATATGTAGTTGGTCCTGCATGTCAAGTATCCATGTGACTCTGTTGCTCACCTGAAAGGTCCTTTGGTATCGGTTAATATCCCACAGTTCTCTGGTTTGGACACTTCTGCCTCCAGTGATGGATCACAGACAGGGTCTGGGTTGGTGTCGGGTTTGCATCTATGGAAACACACACAATTAGTAAACACTTTAAAATAGGAAATGTAATACCAATACAGTGCACAATACAGTTATTACTCCTAATAAGTGCCTATAGGATAAAGTGCACACTCAGTTCCTAAACTACTTCCTAAAGCGTGTACCTACATTCTACTACATACATTACTGGGCAGAAATATTCCTGACTTCATTAGTCAGTATTCCCAAGAGAAAATTCCCACATAATTCCCACTCACGTGGCATCCTCATCGTCCTCAGTCTTCCAGCTGTTTCCAAAGTCCTTGGAGCTGGTGACCTGGGATCCATCTGGCTTGGTGAAGTCGTTGTTAGGGTTACCATCATAGTCGCCGCACAGACCACACATCCGTTCAGAGTAGGAGCTGACGGTTAGACCAAGACACACGACATTTCACAAACATGTCGCTACACTCGCAATAATCTGCTAGCCATGTGCAAGTGACCAATAAAATGCGATTTGATTTGAACACATTAGATTAGTTCAAAGGTCAAGATACAAAGATATACAACCAGTGGATTAATAGAGAGATCCTACTAAAAATATCAAAATACAGGACACAATAGATTTGACACCGATATAGACTACCAGATTATTACCAAAAGATCACAACAGATACCAAGATACCAAACCTCTGGATTACCACAAAGATATCAAGACACAAAACAATGGATTACTCGAGATCCTACAACAGAACTCATGGAGAGAGAATTACAAAAAAAAGGTTTTAGTTGATTTTAGTTGATACAGTGGATTGATACTGAGTTGAAACTCCTCTAAAGGTTGAAAGATGTGGAATGTTTGGAACAGAAATGGTTCTAAATGATGAATAAATGTTGATCAATTATCTGCATGAATATTGATAAAGTACAACAAAGGCATTGCCTTTACGTACGTAGACACCTAATTTAAGAATAGGGTGTAATTTGAGCCTTAAGAGGGGAAAGGAAGTTGCTAGAGATCTACTTCCTGTGTCCGTAGTACACACCTGGGCACTGAGATCTGGGCGTAGTGGTTTCCGTCCCAGCGCACCTTGAGGCCGAACGGTGTCTGCAGGGTGATGTACTGGCCCGCTAGCGATAGAGAGATTAGTGGAGAGGGGTAGTGAGGGAGGGACACGCGCTTTCCGCTCACCTGTGGAGGCAGAAAGAGAGATTAATTCTAGGAAAGTCTCCGCTGGGCCTAGGCCTCGTTACTTCAAAAGCACTGTGACACCGTCTGATGTAAAACGGGCGTTTATAAATTTGACTGATTGATTGATGGATCAACAAGTACCAGAGCCCTCCTGCTCTTCATCAGTGTGACGGTCATTCCGTCGACAGTCACGTAGAGCTTCTTCAGGTACGACACTCCAGCCAGACCACGCTCCTCGTTTTTACCCTCCACGGAGAACTGTGGACCTGAGAACACAGCAGAACATAGTTAGAACCCAGAGTTCGAAACCCTGGAACCTAGAACCCAGAGTTAGAACTACAGAATCTGGAACCCAGCGTTAGAACTACGTAATCTAGAACTGATATGACAGAGCTAGAACTACAAACCTAGAACCCAGAGTTAGAATTATAGAATCTAGAACCCAGTGTTAGAACTACATAATCTAGAACTGTTAAGACAGAGGTAGAACTACAGAACCTAGAACCCAGTGTTAGAACTACATAATCTAGAACTGATATGACAAAGCTAGAACTACAGAACCTAGAACCCATTGTTAGAACTACATAATCTAGAACTGATAAGACAGAGGTAGAACTACAGAACATCATCCTCATGTAATTACCAGTGTTGTTCTTGCAGGCCCTAGCCAGGGTGTAGGTGCAGGTTCCCATGAAGCTGTAGAACTTATCATCAAATGTGTTGTAGTGGGGGTCCCCAGAGATCACACAGTCCTGAGAACCTGGGGTAAATGGAGCCGAGGGAGATATCATGAGATATAAAAGCCTGCTTCCAGACCTCTTTGTGTTGTCTTGCCAACTCATATTGTCGTAGCCTGGTCACCTACCCTGACTTCCAAGACATTCAGACATCAAGACACCCTTTTGAGTGTGTGTTTGTGTGCGTGTTCAGACCGTTTATGTAAAGGGACTTACCTGTAGGGTAGCAGTCCAGCTCTCCTCCCTGTACCTTACACTCGTGCATGGGAGGGCAGTCAGAGGGCTTGCAGGTGACGAAGGAGGCGTCACAGAAACACTTCAGCTTACAGTTCTCCATGTACCACTCATCACCAGGCTGGAGGGACGAGAAAGGGGGGGGTTATGTTCTTCCCGAAGTGGGTTAGAATCTTAGCAAGTTTACTATGCTCTGGGAGTCCTGGGTTCGAGGCCTGCGAGGGCCGTTTGCACTTTCACCGTCCAGTATAATATGTTTGAAAAACCTCCAACTCAGACAATGGCATTGATAACATAACACACACACCCTCTTACCTCGTAGTACTCTCCGTTAGTGTGTTTGCAGCCGCAGGAGCTCTCTTTGACACACTTCCCGGCGCTGAGGATGTACCCAGGGTTGCACACACACCCCTCTGAACAGGGTCCGTCACACCCCGTGGGGGGCTTGGCGGCACAGGTGGGCTGGCATGGGGCGGCACATGGTATGTAGTGACTGTCGGGGGGGCATTTCAGAGCTGAGAGAAGGAGGGAGGAGACAGTAGGAGGCCGGTCTTTAAAACATGACTGTCTCTCGGGAACGACTTTGTTGATTTTAAAGAACAGAACTGTCAGAGTGTATTGTTTTGGTCGTTGATGTGTTAATAACAGTGTCTTCGGCGAGTGAACGAGTCATTATTATCATATTGATCATCTTAAAACAGGAATATCCTCCTCTTCCTCCTCGTTATCATCGTGTAGGGTTGTAGGGTCCATTCCATTTCAATTTCAGTTAATTCGGGAAGTTCACTCAACATTCTAATTCCAAATCTCTTCAAATGCTTTTCAATGAGGAACAATATGGAATTGAAATGTGCTTAACTTTCTAAATGGACTGGAATTGAAATGGAATTGACTCCAGCCGTGATCTCTACTCACGGCAGAAGGTGCTGTTCCTCCAAGGTCCAATGGTGACTCCTCGGTCCTGACACTCATTTACGTACGACTCAATGGCTTCACACAGGATGGGCTTGGCACCGTCCAGCTCACACAGGTCAAACAGACAGTCCTTGAAGAAACTCTGAGACACACACACATGGCAGACAAAGCTCGAGGACTTTAGTTAGAGTACTGCAGTCTTGCGTTGCCACACTGCCAGTTTCTTAGTTTCCCCACATAGCTAGATATCCCGGGAATTACATACTGTATCTTTATCTAGAGGGCAGATTCATAATGATACAAGTAAGGTAATTACTCACATTGGGGTTGACCTTGGGGTGACAGACAGCAAAAGGTCCGTTCTTGTCCAGTAGCATCCCGCAGTATCCTGAGCTCTCGTACCTGTCCTGCTCATCATCAGTACAGCCAGGTATGGTGATGTTGGGCTGCTTGTTACAACTGGAGGGCGAGACAGAGTGAATCAGCCGTGTGTGTGTGTGTGCGCATGCGTGTGTGCTTGTGTGCATGTGCACAGGTGCATGTCTTTCTGTGTGTGAGTGCCTGCCTGCGTCCGCATGTCTAACTGGTGGCGTGACTCACTTCGGATCGGTGAGCCAGCTGTGTCCAAAGTCATTGGGGTCGGGGGTCAGAGAACCATCAGGTTTCCTGAAGTCATCGTTTGGGTTTCCGTTGTAGTCTCCACACAGTCCACACAGCTTGTCCTTATAGCTGAATACAGAGGAGCAAAACAAGTTTATGAGCTAATTGCTTTCTCAAGCATTTTAATCACAGCAGAATTATATCATAAACACATGACAACGTGAGAGGCTTATATTTGTTTTCTTTTAAAATGTTACTTTTATAGTTATTTTTTAGGACATATCATATTGGGGTCCCCAAATCTGTAGGAGGGGAACCTATATGCCTAAACCCCATATTTGGTCTCTGCAGGTGTGTGAAGCAGTTTTGACTCACTCCTTGATGACTTTGATATCCATGAAGTGGTTTCCGTCGTATCGTACCGTCACACCAAAGTCCGTGGCTACGGTGTAGTGTTTACCAGACATCAGCACAGACACTCCTGTAGCTGGGGTCAGAGGGATGTTCACCTTGGTACCATTCAACTACACGGAGGAGGAAAACACAGAAATGGGTTAGTGATTGATTGGCATTCCTTTTTTTTCTTCTTTTTTTAGCTTCCTCTTTATGTGCTGTTCTGTGTCTATGGTTTTTATGTATTGAATGCTGCACAGGAATGGCCCTCCAGTCACTAAGATGTATTGAATGCTGCACAGGAATGGCCCTCCAGTCACTAAGATGTATTGAATGCTGCACAGGAATGGCCCTCCAGTCACTAAGATGTATTGAATGCTGCGCAGGAATGGCCCTCCAGTCACTAAGATGTATTGAATGCTGCGCAGGAATGGCCCTCCAGTCACTAAGATGTATTGAATGCTGCGCAGGAATGGCCCTCCAGTCACTAAGATGTATTGAATGCTGCACAGGAATGGCCCTCCAGTCACTAAGATGTATTGAATGCTGCACAGGAATGGCCCTCCAGTCACTAAGATGTATTGAATGCTGCGCAGGAATGGCCCTCCAGTCACTAAGATGTATTGAATGCTGCACAGGAATGGCCCTCCAGTCACTAAGATGTATTGAATGCTGCGCAGGAATGGCCCTCCAGTCACTAAGATGTATTGAATGCTGCACAGGAATGGCCCTCCAGTCACTAAGATGTATTGAATGCTGCGCAGGAATGGCCCTCCAGTCACTAAGATGTATTGAATGCTGCACAGGAATGGCCCTCCAGTCACTAAGATGTATTGAATGCTGCACAGGAATGGTCACTAAGATGTATTGAATGCTCCAGTCACACTAAGATGTATTGAATGCTGCGCAGGAATGGCCCTCCAGTCACTAAGATGTATTGAATGCTGCACAGGAATGGCCCTCCAGTCACTAAGATGTATTGAATGCTGCACAGGAATGGCCCTCCAGTCACTAAGATGTATTGAATGCTGCGCAGGAATGGCCCTCCAGTCACTAAGATGTATTGAATGCTGCACAGGAATGGCCCTCCAGTCACTAAGATGTATTGAATGCTGCACAGGAATGGCCCTCCAGTCACTAAGATGTATTGAATGCTGCACAGGAATGGCCCTCCAGTCACTAAGATGTATTGAATGCTGCACAGGAATGGCCCTCCAGTCACTAAGATGTATGAATGCTGAAGGAATGGCCCTCCAGTCACTAAGATGTAAATGCTGCCCCTCCAGTCACTAAGATGTATTGAATGCTGCACAGGAATGGCCCTCCAGTCACTAAGATGTATTGAATGCTGCACAGGAATGGCCCTCCAGTCACTAAGATGTATTGAATGCTGCGCAGGAATGGCCCTCCAGTCACTAAGATGTATTGAATGCTGCGCAGGAATGGCCCTCCAGTCACTAAGATGTATTGAATGCTGCACAGGAATGGCCCTCCAGTCACTAAGATGTATTGAATGCTGCACAGGAATGGCCCTCCAGTCACTAAGATGTATTGAATGCTGCACAGGAATGGCCCTCCAGTCACTAAGATGTATTGAATTGAAAGACAAACTTTTCTTTACTGTGTCTGTTACTTTATATTGAAGGCTAAAGGCAAGGGTGAAAAATGATATGTACTTTTCATACTGTGTCGTCACTTTATATTGGTGTTAATTCGTCTGCGCATATACAGGGCTTCGCATTTTATAAGTCATCTTTTCTATTGCTGTAATATGTGTAAAAAAAAAAGTTTCAAATGTCATCCATCCATCCCATCATACCCCTCACCTCCCACTCTCTTTCTCTGCCCCCCCCCCCCCCCTCCCCATCTCTCAATCCATCTTTCTCTCACCTGCACGGTGCCTCCCTTGAGCACGGAGATCTTCACCCCGCGCACGTACACGTGCACAGCCTTCAGGTAGGAGATGGTTGGTAGGTTATAGCGGTTCTCGTTGTCGGCGTGCACCTCGTAGTGAGGCACTGAGGTGTCATTACAAGGTTCGGACATCAGGTAGCTGCAGTTCCCCATGAAGTTGTACTTCTTCTTGTCGAAGGTAGTGTAGTGAGGGTCACCGGACGCTATACAGGTAGAAGTGCCTGGAGGGAACAATTCATAAATCGAGTAATCAATCAATCGATTAATCGGATAGCTGGGAATCAATAGCAGTCATTATAAATGTGTGTCTAATGTGTCTAGACTGTGTGGCGAATATTAAGCAGGTGGATAAGATTGGTAATATCATACTACTGATTGATAGAGGTGCCTGTGGGGGACTAGTGATATAAAGTTGTAAGCGGAATTAGTAATTGGCTGGTGGACAGTTCGGTTGTGTTTACACAGGCAGCCCAACATTTCTATGCAAACTTTCTAAATGTCGACCCCCCCAAAAAAAAAAAAAATCACTGGACAAATTAATGGAAACATAGCTAGTGTTCAAATGTCTTCCTTGATGCGTTGGGCTACAGTTGTCAGCCGGTGATGCCTGACATAACGGTAATAGGGTTTGTACTGAGCCATAAATGCACACAATATATGCTCTTTTGTTGCATAGCTAGGAATCAAACAAGGCACAATACCCAAGGGTTTCCCAACGATTCTTCCTCCTTATCACTATTATCGATTCTAAGAACATTTCAAGGTCTCTACAAGTTGTGGCAACTCAACTCAACGCGCACCTTTGGGATAGCATGCGCCGTTGCGGCACTCCTCCGCGGGAGAGCAGGCGTTGTCCACACAGTCCAGAGTGTAGTTGCCGGCGCAACGACACAGCTTGGAGCAGCCGTCACCAAAGACGATCTCTCCTGGCTAAAACAACAGGGACGGGGAGAGAGGTGGATTATTAACCTGTTGTTTTGACAATAAGCATGGTTTATTTGTGAATGGTTTCGTGTGTTTTCCTTGCGTCGTTGGTGCTTTTTAATGTATATTTGTGACGTGCTGACTTGAGCAACATCAATTTCCATGTCAGTGGACATTCTGCAAATAAAAGTATTGTGGTGTTTCAGATATCGCAAGGTATACTGTATCGTAAATAGTGTCGTATATCACAGGGTTTCCCAACTTGAACGTCATGGACCACATACTAACTATTACAGATTGTCTCATACTATCCGGGTGGCAGCGTAGCCTAGTGGTTAGAGCGTTGGACTAGTAACCAAAAGGTTGCAAGATCAAATCCCCAAGTTACAAATCTGTCATTCTGCCCCTAAACAAGGCAGTTAACCCACTGTTCCTAGGCCGTCATTGAAAAGAAGAATTTATTTTTAACTGACTTGCCTAGTAAAGGTTAAAAATAAATACCTCATCATTGTTGTTATCCCCATCCAGACAATAATATCATATTTATATACTTTGTGTTAAATCATATCAAACATTTTTAACCACAGACAAAAAAAATCCCAGATGGTCTCGTACCTCATAGTAGTCACCTCCCTCCAGACAACCACACGTTTCGATGGGGACGCAGCGACTGCCTCTGAACACGAAGCCTGGTTTACAGAAACACGCGCTGATACAGGAGCCAGTGCAGTTAGTAGAGGGTTCCTTACAGCTGGGGATGCAGGCTGGGCCACACTCTATGTACTCAGCATTGGGAGGGCACTTCACTATGGGGGGAGAAGAGGGAGGGGACGATTTGGGGGGGAGGGCAAAAGAGAGAGGGAGAGGAAAGGGGGATGGGGCAAAGGAGATAGGGAGAGGATGAGGAAAAGGAGGGTCAATGGAGAGGAGGAACAAGTGAGAGAGTGGGGAAGGGCAGAAGAGAGGGATGGGGAGAGGAAGAAGAGGGAGAGTGTTGTGGGATGGAAGGGAGACAAGTGGTTAACATTAGGACTGTATTAATTGTTTTGTGCGAATACAGAAAGTGGTGTTTGATTCTGATTGTGAGAATGAAATCATCTGATTGGCTGTTAATCTCACCTGGTGGTTTGGTGGTTGTAGGTTTTGGTGTTGATGGCCCAGGAGTAGTTGGTCCTGGAGTTGAAGGTTTTGGTGTTGATGGTCCAGGAGTTGAAGGTTTTGGTGTTGATGGCCCAGGTGTCGTTGGTCCTGGAGTTGAAGGTTTTGGTGTTGATGGTCCTGGAGTTGAAGGTTTTGGTGTTGATGGTCCAGGAGTTGAAGGTTTTGGTGTTGATGGTCCAGGAGTTGAAGGTTTTGGTGTTGATGGTCCAGGAGTTGAAGGTTTTGGTGTTGATGGTCCAGGAGTTGAAGGTTTTGGTGTTGATGGCCCAGGAATAGTTGGTCCTGGAGTTGAAGGTTTTGGTGTTGATGGCCCAGGAGTAGTTTGTCCTGGAGTTGAAGGTTTTGACGTAGTTGGCCCAGGAGTTGAGGGTTTTGGTGTTGATGGCCCAGGAGTTGAGGGTTTAGGTGTAGTTGGTCCAGGAGTTGAGGGTTTTGGTGTTGATGGCCCAGGAGTTGAGGGTTTAGGTGTAGTTGGTCCTGGAGTTGAAGGTTTTGGTGTAGTTGGCCCAGGGGTAGTTGGCCCAGGAGTTGAGGGTTTAGGTGTGGTTGGTCCAGGAGTTGAAGGTTTTGGTGTTGATGGCCCAGGTGTAGTTGGTCCTGGAGTTGAAGGTTTTGGTGTAGTTGGCCCAAGAGTAGTTGGTCCAGGAGTTGAGGGTTTAGGTGTAGTTGGTCCAGGAGTTGAGGGTTTTGGTGTAGTTGGGCTGGGAGTTGGTGGAGCTGAAATAACCAAGGAAAACACATGATATACAAAACGATAATTTCAGAATAACAAATAAACTCAAGGCTGGCAGTTTTCAAAGATCATAAGACATCAATAGATTTTATACTGTATTATCTCAGATCATAGATTATTCCTTACCTGTGCAGGCTGTGATGCATACTGCGTCTATAGCGATGTCTGTCTTAGGGGTCTCACCGAAAACACCAACAATCACAAACTGGTACACAAACACAAGAGACATATTTATCACAACCGTAACCATAGAGGCTGTGACCGAAACACTCGTCATCAAACGGACGTTCAAAGAAAAGGAAAAAAGTTAAGGTTCATTCAATTAGCTCTTTTACTCTTCACAAAATACAACCACATTTGTGCTTCTAGGAGGAAGGGTTGAAAACCAGATTCAAGATCAAAATGCCTTTGAAAGCAAAGTCTTTTTGGTCTCTTCCCCCCAGTTCTAAAGTTATTTTGGACCCCAGGAAGACTAGCGGTCTTCAAGCTGCCATTTTATGTGGATCCAAATAAAGAATAAAACCCTACTAGGTTTACCTGCATGTCACCTGAGCCAAGGTAGCGTATGTCTGCAGGCTTCCAGCTCTGGCCCTGGTTCCCTGTCAATGAGAAGATGGGGGCTCCAAGGTTTCCTCCTGGGGGGGTGAAGAGGTGGTCAGAGTTTATGGAGAAAGGTAGAGAGAGAGAGAGCTAGAGACTGAAACATGTAGTGGAGATCGACAGATGTGTCACCTAGTCAGCTCGGGGATTCAGTTTGGTTTCGGTTACTGGTCCAACAATCTTGACTGCTAGGCTACTTGCCACCTGACTTTGGTCTTCCAACATGGCGCCTGGTGTGGTTGCTAGGTGATTTGTGACAACTGCAAGCCTTCTATTATCTTGCCCTCAGTAGGCTTGTTGGGTCTTACCTGCGGTCACAGCGTGCACTTGGAGCTTCATTGCGGTGGCAGTTCCCCACATGTAGTAATGGAAGGTAAGGTCCAGACAGCCAGAGGAGCCGCTGGAGGTGATGGGACTCCACAGCTCTGCTTTCTCTCCAGGGACAGAATATACTGAGTCCATAAGCAGATAGCTGCCGACTATGGAGAAAGAAGACCAGGACAGACATTAGACACAGAAATCTAATAGTGATGACATGATTTGACAAGCATTTTCACACTGTCATATCGACCCAAACAGTACTGGGCTGGCTCGTATATTTTCTTTTCGTATGGTCTTTTCCAGTATCATTCCAGCAACTATGGTGGATGTGTAACCAGGCCAGTCCAGTAGCCTACAGCTCGTCTCTGCTCTCCTCGGCTAAGTAGTGTGAAAATGATACAATACTGATACTCACAGCCTGGTTTGGAGAAATCATCGTCAGGACCAGTCCCAGGGGTCTCAGTCCCTCCACTGAATTGTTCCCAGCCGAAGAGTTCAGGATTTGTAGGTGATTTGGCATCCCACCCACACAGCTCATCAAAGGTGTCGAAGTCGCAACCAGTAAGACAGGCTGTGGAAATACATGGGACTGATCAAAACAGACGTCTGGGGGTATAAAGGGGTATAAATGGGGGTATAAAGGTGAAGAGAGAGAGAGAGAGAGAGAGAGGGGTATAAAGGGGGTATAAATGGGGGTATAAAGGTGAAGAGAGAGAGAGAGAGAGAGAGAGAGAGAGAGAGAGGGGTATAAAGGGGGTATAAATGGGGGTATAAAGGTGAAGAGAGAGAGAGAGAGAGAGAGAGAGAGGGGTATAAAGGGGGTATAAATGGGGGTATAAAGGTGAAGAGAGAGAGAGAGAGAGAGAGAGAGAGGGGGTATAAAGGGGTATAAATGGGGGTATAAAGGTGAAGAGAGAGAGAGAGAGAGAGAGGGGTATAAAGGGGGTATAAATGGGGGTATAAAGGTGAAGAGAGAGAGAGAGAGAGAGAGAGAGAGAGGGGTATAAAGGGGGTATAAATGGGGGTATAAAGGTGAAGAGAGAGAGAGAGAGAGAGAGGGGTATAAAGGGGTATAAAGGTGAAGAGAGAGAGCGAGAGGGGTATAAAGGGGGTCTAAAGGGGTATAAAGGTGAAGAGAGAGAGAGAGAGAGAGAGAGAGGGGGGTATAAAGGGGGTATAAAGGTGAAGAGAGAGAGAGAGAGAGAGAGAGAGAGAGAGGGGTATAAAGGGGGTATAAAGGGGTATAAAGGTGAAGAGAGAGAGAGAGAGAGAGAGAAGGGTATAAAGGGGGTATAAAGGGGGTATAAAGGTGAAGAGAGAGAGAGAGAGAGAGAGAGGGGTATAAAGGGGGTATAAAGGTGAAGAGAGAGAGAGAGAGAGAGAGAGAGGTATAAAGGGGGTATAAAGGGGGTATAAAGGTGAAGAGAGAGAGAGAGAGGTATAAAGGGGGTATAAAGGTGAAGAGAGAGAGAGAGAGAGAGGGGTATAAAGGGGGTATAAAGGGGGTATAAAGGTGAAGAGAGAGAGAAAGAACGGAGATACATAGTAAAGAGGTATGTACCGGGACAAGCTCCCTCACTAATGACAATATTATCCAGCGCTGAGTCACACGAATCGCTGAGCCCTCGCTGTGCCTCAAACACGATCTGTAAACCGAGAGTTAATATGTTAATGTAGAGTTAATATGGAGAATTGTGACCTGACTAATCTGAACACACACACACCAGTGTTTTAGCAACAACTTTAGGTGAAACTTGTTGAAAGCGGACACATATAAACATTAGTGTCTCGGCAACTACTTTCCCTAAACCTTATTTTTTTTTAAAGGGCTGTTGTTGCAGTTTTTGAACTATGCTCTTGGTCCATAAGATCAATCAAGCCCAGATAAAGTATTTAAAATGATTTAAAATAGTATTTGAACCCAGGTCTGAACCAGCGACACACACACACACACACACACACACACACACACACACACACACACACACACACACACACACACACACACACACTCTCTCACATTTAGGCTCTGCCCTGCTGGTTTGGCCACAGTAATGGAAGCTCCAAGCCAGGAGGGGCTCTGGATCCCTGTCTTCTCCCAGACGTTGTCCTCTGAGCTGGGCCGCTTGGCCAGCACGCGCAGGTGGTTCTGGTTGTCTGAGCCGTACATGTAATAGCGGAACTGGACACAGATCTGGGCTGAGGGCGAGGTGAGAGCTGGGCTGAGGAGACGAGCCTTCTGCCCATTGGCCACGTTGTCACACTCATGGTAGATGTAGAAACCATCTAAAAGAGAAAGAACCCAGATACATAGTAAAGAGGTACGTCCCGGGACAAGCTCCCTCACTAATAACGATATTATCCAGAGAGAGGGAAAAGAGAGAACGAGAGAGACAGAGAAAGAGAGAGAGAGGAAAACAGAGAAACAGAAAGAGAGAGAGAAACAGAAACTGAGAAAGAAACGGTGATGGAGAATAGGGGGTTGGAGACGAAGGAGAAGCGTTGAACTACACTGTGGCAGGGTCTGAAAAGGTACCCTATTCCTTATTTAGTCTACTATTTTGGACCAGAGCCAAGGGGTGCCATTTTGGACAAAGCCTTCTGTGTCTTCTCAGGACACACACACGTCTCGATAGTGACAACAAAGACAACCGAAACTGACTGGCATCCAGGCTACCATGACTCGTAGCATGACTCGTGGAACATGGCATTCTCTTGTATCTTGGTTGGGCAATATGAGATATAACTACAGGTAGGTAAATCTCAAAGGAGCTCCTTTTTTCCCCATTATGTGGATAGAAGAGGGAACCAATCATTGAATGGTCTAATGTTTCAGGTGGGCGTTTTAAGGTCAAACACTACTCACTGCCGTCAGGGTAGTCCCCAGGGGGTCCTGTTCCAGGTGTAGGGGTGGCGCCTTTATGTCTTGTCCAATCACTGTTGTCCGCGCCGTCCTGCTGGAACTGACAGAACGGCGTACTTTCCTGGTTAAAGTCACAGGAGGTCAGGATGGCTGTGACAGAGAGAGATGGGAGGAGAGATGACGAGAGAGGGGGCGGGAAAGAGGGAGAGTTAGCGAGGCTCTGAAAGTTCTTCTCTCTATAGCAAACAAATCTCTCTGACATCACCGAACATTTTAAATAACAGCAAATACTTGATCTCAACTGGCATCACTGAATGCCAGTTACTGTGAAGAATTTGTGCCAGTTTATATTACCAATAAGGCAAATATCATGGATCAGTTGGTTGATCAAAGCAAATCGTCATGGCTAAATAGCATTATACCATATTGGCCGTCGCGCGTTGTCCTCACTGCTACAAAGTCAAGGTGGCATTGCGCAACAAGTTGGCAACAGAACACTGACTACCGTATCAACAGTAATGCATTTGGAATCTGCGTTATGAAAACATTATGGAACACTCAGGCCCTAAACGCATCACTATATGGCACCCTCCTGCGCTGTCTTATAGGAAGGGTATCTGTGTGTGTGCTTGTGTGCGCACACATGTTTAGTGATGTGATAAGCAGGTTGCAATGTATAGGGGAGGGGATGTATAGGTATACGAAGATAAGAGTAAAAGGAGGAAAGTCCATCACGTTCCCAACGACACCAAATGGCACCCTTTCCCCTATGTCGTGCACTACTTTTGACAAGAGTCCATGGTCCACTTTTATAGGGAATAGGGTGCCATTTGGGACTGGATCACGTGGCTGGATAGTACTGACTGAGCCTCTTGTCTTGAATTCTATCATCTACACTAGAATAGACCCACAGCGGCGGGGTGTACATCTTTGTTCTAGCCCGACACTAAATCACTGGACTCAACTAATCATTTAATAATCAAGCTCTTGATCGGTTGAATCAGGTGGGTCCCTGCTACTACTGTCACCTCATTAGTTAGGCAGAATGTGAGCAAGATTCAAACAAATTTGTACTTTTTATATGACAAACTTACCAGCATCTCTCACTGTTCTTTCATAGCTGTGTAAAAGAAACACAAATCTAAATTAAAACAGGAAATGAAAATGAATAGGTGAATAGCAGTGTTGGGGAAGGTACTCTGAAAATGTAGTTGACCAAGCTACCAATTAATTCACACTGGAATTACATGTATCCTAGTGATTCAGGAGTAACATTAAAACAGAACAATATGCTGTGCCCACATTAGACAACAATCCTGAAAACACAAACTCAAAGTGCTGAACTAACTAAATGAAATCAATGAGAGAATAGTCACTAAAATAGCAGTGCAGATGGCGTTCTGAGTTACAGTTCATATAAGGAAAATCAGTCAATTGAAATAAATTGACTTGGTCCTAATCTATGGATTTCACATGACTGGGCACACTACAGACAGAAGTTGGCGGATCGGCTGTAGCGACTTCAGATGCTTGTGGGGGTCAGAGAGCAAACGCCATCTTGTACACGAGAGTCTCATCTTTCCATAGAGGGGTCAGAATAGTCTGTAGGCCAAACTGTTCGGATGCTAAAAAGACCGATCTTCGGGATGTCTCATAGTCTGACAAACACCGCTCTAGCGCTGCCAACTTTCACTGCAGATGCGAGAGTGCGACATCGGCGGATGCATCAATGGAAAAAACATATTTCTAGCTTAAACTGACTGATTTTGATAGGGATTTTTGTACTATGGTAATTAGATTCGCAGGGCCGCGGAAATCGACTCGAACCCCCATACCATTTCATTACTTTACTTATAATGGTTTGGACCATCACATGACAAAACCTTCAGGGAACCATGACACAACATTCCAAGGATGCCCTAAAAACATCCTAGGGGACATCCCCAGGACAAACCGGGAACTAGACAAAACCTCCACGGGACCATGACACAGCGTCCAAAGAACTTCCTAAAAACATCCTAGTGGAAGTCCCCTGGACGGGGAACTAGACTAAACCTCCACGGGCAAACGTCATCCTAAGGGGGCTATAAAAATGTCCCCTAAACAACATTCCATTGGGACCATCACGCAACATCCTGAGGACTAGTAAAATGAAAGTCCTGAGAACGTCCTAAACCGGTTATAACATGGTCCTCAGTGACGTCCTGGGAACGTACAGGGAACTAGACAAAGGTCCCCCCGTGAACATTCACTTGGGACCATCACGTGACGTTCTTAGAAAAAAAAAAAGTTGTGTGTAGTTCCAGTAGTTAGCTGCACCACTAGATGGCAAAAAAGTAATTCACTGCTGAAAACACTACCAAGATTTGAATTTAGTTCAATTATCACCAAGCTACCACAAAATGCAATTCAATTACTAGCTAAACTAAAGGTAGTTCACTACTCCCCAACACTGGTGAATAGTGAGTTTCAGATGACATTTTTTACATTTACATTTTAGTCATTTAACAGACACTTTTATCCAGAGCGACTTACAGTCAGCGCATTAGTGCAATCTAATCCACAGTCAGATGAATCATGAATAGAAAACATACAGAACATGATCTATCCTTGTTCGATGTCAAGAATAAGAAATCATCGTATAAAATACACCCGCAGAGGTTATCTTCTATACTGTACACGTCGAGTACAATTATTTAAAAGCATCAATGCATTAACGCATCAGAAAACAAGTGGCTGTTTTAAAATCATTCAGAATAACTTGAGAGGAAACTAGCCATTCACAGATACCTCGTGAGACACTAGCGACCAATTATTCAACCGTCCAAAGTCGCCGCTGTTTAAACCGGTTCCACCAGAACAGACAATACAATACATGGGGCGGCAGGCTAGCCTAGTGGTTAGAGCGTTGGACTAGTAACCGAAAGGTTGCAAGTTCAAACCCCTGAGCGGACAAGGTTGTTCTGCCCCTGAACAGGCAGTTAAACCACTGTTCCTAGGCCGTCATTGAAAATAAGAATTTGTTCTTAACTGACTTGTCGAGTACAGTCATAGCCGTGTATTTAGAGAGCTGGGCCAACTTCTGGCATGTTGTTCTAAATCTAGACATTCAGTTACAGAGCGTCATTGAAATACACTGAGCGCACAACACATTAAGACACCCTTCCTAATGTCCAGTTACTGTTTTGTACACTGTGTATTTCCTATGTAATGTTAATGGGACCCTAACTTGGCTGTCATAGAATGTCATGTAAATGTATCATAAAACCTCAACAGCCAAACTCTCTAAATACTTGGCTCTGGGTATACACTATATGTCCCTCAACGATGTCTTCACAATAAGCATCAAGTTCTACAAATCATCCAACTAAATTAAAATCCTTCAAAAACGTTGCTGGTAAAAATACTTATCAGTCAAAAATTGATAAGGTATAATAATGACAAAATCAATTTAACATTGAACCACTTCATTCAAATGATGCAATTAGGACATCCACCAAAATAGCACTTGTTTATGGATCAATATGAAAATCTCTGTTTTTACTCACCCTTCTTCTGTGCTAGCCACTGTGCGGTACCCACATATCAACAGCAGTACACCAATGATCTTTAATTGACCCATGGCTAACATCAGAGTTAGCAGGCTGACCATTCAGTTAGCAGGCTGACCATTCAGTTAGCAGGCTGACCATTCAGTTAGCAGGGAGTGAGGCCGATCTGACGGATCAGGGGACTTTTATACATCTACAGGTGGAATGGAGTAGTTCAAAAAAAAGAGGGGAGGAGGGAGGTAAAGAAGGGAGTGTATTGGAAATTCTATGACTCTGTAACCTGTATACAGGTGGGAGGAAAGTAAAGAGAGAGGGAGTTAAAGAGAGGTCGGAGGGTAAGGGAGTGGGGTGTATTAGAAATCACGAGCCTGTCTCATGCTGTTTATTATCTTGCTTTGCACATTACAAAACCACTGTCCCAATGAGTGAATTAGTTACAATGAGTGATATGGCATGGGTGTGTTCGACTTGTGTGCTTCATCTGAAGACAGTTTACAGTTAGAATGGGCAGGGATGCTCCTGAGTGGCGCAGTGGTCTAAAGGCACTGCTTCTCAGTGCTAGAGGCGTCACTACAGACCCTGGTTCGAGTCCAGGCTTGAAAAAGAAAAGGAGAGCTGCACACTCTAGGAGCTCAATTAAAACAATTACAAGCAAATAAATCTTGTCAACATCTTATCCATTGGCAGTAATATGTTTTCATGAGGACTGCCAGAGAGGCTAGAAAAGTCCTTCCACACTTGGACACGTTCCCAACGATTAGTCTTGGAAACGCTGTTCGGAGTTTGGACTGGGAATCACTGTTCCGTCACCGCAGAGCAGTCCCACCCTGAGCGTAGATAAGAGGTTTTATAGGAGGTCGTAAAGAGGTGCAAGCCCATGTTGTTGTCCGTCGCCCAATGAGTCTCACATTCACTCTCTCTCCATCTCTCTCTCTCTCTCTCTCTCTCTCTCCATCTCTCTCTCTCTCTCTCTCTCTCTCTCTCTCTCTCTCTCTCGCTGTGGGACCCCGCCATGCTGTGTCAGTCACCTATTAAGTCTCTCTTTTGTTTCTCCATATTTCATTCTCTTTTCTCCCCTCTTTCTCTCAATGCTGTCAGGCTACCAATCTGCTGTCCATCCTGTCTGAGCAGCTATCCCCTCAAAAAGGCTCAAGCTCTCCGTGTAAACTACCTGTATCAGTCTATCTTTCTCACAGCCTTATTTTCATCTGTCTGACTGACCCCTTCCCGTTAACCCCCCTCCGATGCTCCCTTGTTTCTCTCGGAACATATTTCACCATCTGACCTTTCACCGTCGCCCTCTCCATCCCTCTACTATGATGGTCAGTCAGGAACGGTAAGGAACGGGAGTGAGATTAAACAAACTCACACTAGAGTATGAACAGTCATTTGAAAACAATTGTGTACAAACGTGTAAACATCTCCTGCCCTATACTAGATAGTATACAATACAAGCGATACAAACATCTTAAAGTAACTCAACAACAGTGACATTGTTGTCACCCGAACTGAATTTCCGCCAAAGAAATTATAGTACATTTTTTGTGTGTTTGTGACTTGATGGGACTGAAATCAAAACCTTTAAAGTGGCAATCAGCAGTCGAAATAATACCAAAGCATCCTTCCCTCCCCTGTTTCGGTAAAAATATGAGGGATGGGGCTGGATATATGAAACCTCTCTAAAACTCATATACAGAGCTATGGATGCAAGGACTGACCATCCATGATATCAAAATGATAGTTTTAACGACGTTTAGAGGCTATAACGTGTTTGTTTTCCAATTACTTTGTTTACAAATATTGGAATAAAACAAGCTTATATTTTGGATTCTGATGTGGTAAGACAGTTGAACTAAGCTCATAACTTATATTATTTAAGAATCAATGTGTACATATCGTTAAAAGAATGGACATAGCAACTGCTGAATGCTCCTTTAAATAACCCTTGACCTGACTATCCCATAAGACTCAAACAGAAAGTCATTCATAACTGTACTCGTAAAAACACTGACATCTCAAATCAAATTAGTCACATGCGCCGAATACAACAGTTGTAGTAGACCTGACAGTGAAATGCTTACTTACGAGCCCCTAACCAAAATTGCAGGTTAAAAAATACGGATAAGAATAAGAAATAAATGTAACAAGTAATTAAAGAGCAGCAGTAAAATAACAATAGCGAGACTATATACAGGGGGGTACCGGTACAGAGTCAATGTGCAGGGGCACAGTTGAGGTAATATGTACATGTAAACTCAGCAAAAAAAGAAACGGCCCTTTCTCAGGACCCTGTCTTTTACAAGGTAATTCGTAAAAATCCAATTAACTTCACAGATCTTCATTGTAAAGGGTTTAAACACTGTTTCCCATGCTTGCTCAATGAACCATAAACAATTAATAAACATGCCCCTGTGGAACGGTCGTTAAGACACTAACAGCTTACAGACGGTAGGCAATTAAGGTCACAGTTATGAAAACTTAGGACACTAAAGAGGTATTTCTACTGACTCTGAAAAACACCAAAAGAAAGATGCCCAGGGTCCCTGCTCATCTGCGTGAACGTGCCTTAGTCATGCTGCAAGGAGGCTTGAGGACTGCAGATGTGGCCAGGGCAATAAATTGCAATGTCTGTACTGTGAGACGCCTAAGACAGTGCTACAGGGAGACAGGACGGACAACTGATCGTCCTTGCAGTGGCAGACCACGTGTAACAACACCTGCACAGGATTGGTACATCCGAACATCACACCTGCGGGACAGGTACAGGATGGCAACAACAACTGCCCGAGTTACACCAGGAATGCACAATCTCTCCATCAGTGCTCAGACTGTCCACAATAGGCTGAGAGAGGCTGGACTGAGAGCTTGTAGGCCTGTTGCAAGGCAGGTCCTCACCAGACATCACCGGCAACAATGTTGCCTATGGGCACAAACCCACCGTCGCTGGACCAGACAGGACTGGCAAAAAGTTGTGGTTTTGTCTCACCAGGGGTGATGGTCTGATTCGCATTTATCGTCGACGGAATGAGTGTTACACCGAGGCCTGTACTCTGGAGCGCGATCGATTTGGAGGTGGAGGGTCTGTCATGGTCTGGGGCGGTGTGTCACAGCATCATTGGACTGAGCTGGTTGTCATTGCAGGCAATCTCAACGCTGTGCGTTACAGGGAAGACATCCTCCTCCCTCATGTGGTACCCTTCCTGCAGGCTTATCCTGACATGACCCTCCAGCATGACAATGCCACCAGTCATAATGCTCGTTCTGTGTGTGATTTCCTGCAAGACAGGAATGTCAGTGTTCTGCCATGGCCAGCGAAGAGCCCGGATCTCAATCCAATTGAGCACGTCTGGGACCTGTTGGATCGGAGGGTGAGGGCTAGGGCCATTCCCCACAGAAATGTCCTGGAAATTGCAGGTGCCTTGGTGGAAGAGTGGGGTAACATCTCACAGCAAGAACTGGCAAATCTGGTGCAGTCCATGAGGAGGAGATGCACTGCAGTACTTAATGCAGCTCATAGCCACACCAGATAATGACTGTTACTTTTGATTTTGACCCCCCCTTTGTTCAGGGACACATCATTCCATTTGTGTTAGTCACATGTCTGTGGAACTTGTTCAGTTTATGTCTCAGTTGTTGAATCTTGTTATGTTCATACAAATATTTACACATGTTAAAATTTGCTGAAAATAAACGCAGATGACAGTGAGAGGACGATTCTTTTTTTGCTGAGTTGTTTGAAAAACCTCCAACTCAGACAATGGCATTGATAACTGGCACACACACACACTCTTACCTTGTAGTACTCTCTGTTAGTGTGTTTTCAGTTTCTTTTTTTTTTGGGTAGAGTTATTAAAGTGGCTATGTATAGATGATAACAACAGAGAGTATCTAAACTCATATCTAAGCTATTAAAAATGGTAGCATGGGGAATCTCCAGCCAATACTGTTAATCTATAATCCAATGAGCATCCACACCCATTCGAGGAGTTATACACGCATAAACAGAACTCTGAAAAGCAAGAATGGCTATAACACGCACTCACACAAAAGGTAGTTAAATTATGTAATAAAAAAGTAGCACTTATATATATACAGTGAGGGAAAAAAGTATTTGATCCCCTGCTGATTTTGTACGTTTGCCCACTGACCAAGAAATTATCAGTCTATCATTTTAATGGTAGGTTTATTTGAACAGTGAGAGACAGAACAACAACAAAAGAATCCAGAAAAACGCATGTCAAAAATGTTATAAATTGATTTGCATTTTATTGAGGGAAATAATTATTTGACCCCTCTGCAAAACATGACTTAGTACTTGGTGGCAAAACCCTTGTTGGCAATCACTGAGGTCAGACGTTTCTTGTAGTTGGCCACCAGGTTTGCTAACATCTCAGGAGGGATTCTATCCCACTCCTCTTTGCAGATCTTCTCCAAGTCATTAAGGTCTCGGGGCTGACGTTTGGCAACTCGAACCTTCATCTCCCTTCGCAGATTTTCTATGGGATTAAGGTCTGGAGACTGGCTAGGCCACTCCAGGACCTTAATGTGCTTCTTCTTGAGCCCCTCCTTTGTTGCCTTGGCCGTGTGTTTTGGGTCATTGTCATGCTGGAATACCCATCCACGACCCATTTTCAATGCCCTGGCTGAGGGAAGGAGGTTCTCACCCAAGATTTGACGGTACATGGTCCCGTCCATCGTCCATTTGATGCGGTGAAGTTGTCCTGTCCCCTGAGCAGAAAAACACCCCCAAAGCATAATGTTTCCACCTCCATGTTTGACGGTGGGGATGGTATTCTTGGGGTCATAGACAGCATTCCTCCTCCTCCAAACACGGCGAGTTGAGTTGATGCCAAAGAGCTCCATTTTGGTCTCATCTGACCACAACACCTTCACCCAGTTGTCCTCTGAATCATTCAGATGTCCATTGGCAAACTTCATATGGGCATGAATATGTGCTTTCTTGAGCAGGGGGACCTCGCGGGCGCTGAAGGATTTCAGTCCTTCACGGTGTAGTGTGTTATCAATTGTTTTCTTGGTGACTATGGTCCCAGCTGCCTTGAGATCATTGACAAGATCCTCCCGTGTAGTTCTGGGCTGATTCCTCACCGTTCTCATGATCATTGCAACTCCACGAGGTGAGATCTTGCATGGAGCCCCAGGATGAGGGAGATTGACAGTTATTTTGTGTTTCTTCAGTTTGCGAATAATCGTCTTGGTCTTGTAGCCCATTCCAGCCTTGTGTAGGTCTACAATCTTATCCCTGACATTCGTGGAGAGCTCTTTGGTCTTGGCCATGGTGGAGAGTTTGGAATCTGATTGATTGATTGCTTCTGTGTACAGGTGTCTTTTATACAGGTAACAAACTGAGATTAGGAGCATTCCTTTTAAGAGTGTGCTCCTAATCTCAGCTCGTTACCTGTATAAAAGACACCAGGGAGCCAGAAATCTTTCTGATTGAGAAGGGGTCAAATACTTATTTCTCTCATTAAAATGCAAATCAATTTATAACATTTTTGACATGAGTTTTTCTGGATTTTTTTATATATATGAGAGAGAGAGAGAGAGAGAGAGAGAGAGAGAGAGAGAGAGATTTTGTTTTCATAATCTTTTTTGAACTTTTGGCCAAACTGACAACTATAAAATACTGTATGTAATATATATATATATATATATATATATTTTTAAGTAGCATTATATTGGCTAAATACACAAATTGAGAGAGGCTTGAGTTGTTGCTCAGTTACATTGCCTCAGTTACATTGCCGTGGGATAGGGGTGCCATGCACCCGCAAAATCTGAGGGGGCACAAAGTACGTCAGGATGGCTGGGGGAGTGCTCCTATCTGGAAGTTAGAGAATTTCGAATTTTTCAAACAGCTTTTTCCTGAAATCTACATGTAGATCCATAATCATTATGCTTAATTCTATGGAGAAAATATCTGTTTATTTTTCTGCATATCTACCTTTTCTGCATAACTCCTGAGCTGTCTGTAGCCTACTGACTAGTGGTTCTGATTTTAAATACAATAAATATGCTTCTCTGCATTTCTGCTAAGATCTGGGTAAAAAAAAAAAAGAATGTAAGTCTTATTCAGTACATTTAGTAACGGCTTGCTTTTCTAAAATCTACCAATCTTGCCAGCAAGCATGCCAGCTAAGATAGTTAGACAAGCTAGCTACTCTAACTTGATTGATAGCCTGAAATGGTTTCTTGGTAGCCAGTTATGAGGTTGGGAGATGGGGAACCTATCTGGGCTAGCTAAAATCAACTTCATCAAATTGCTAGTAGCTAGTAGTATTACAGAGAAAAAACGAAAAATGTACTTAATTTTTATTTGGTTATTATTATTATTATTTTAAACAGGACAAATATTGAGGGGGCACGTGCTCCTGTGCCCCCTATGGGCATGAAGCCTCTGTCGTGGGAATAAGGATAACCTTTTTCATCCTTTTTTTCTTTTATGTATCAGTCAGGACAGAAAAGGTCAAATGTCACTCTTTATGGCCAGTTTTAAACACCTGTTATATCTGCATGTTTACGTTGGTACCCTGTCCTGACCAAATCTGTGTTCAAATACTATTAGAAATCTTTCAAATACTTTTACAATTTGCTTTAGTCTGCCTGGAGTGCCAAATGGGCTGGGTTTGCTGTTTTGGAACCATTCAATCGGTTCCATTAAGACAGGCAAACACAGACGGTGTACTTGAATTGATTTGAAATAGTATTTGAACCCAGGCCCTGGCCCTGAATGGTACAGTTATGTACCGGTATCTTAGCAACACAAGGTCATTGTTGGTGTGGTGCAATGATCTTTGTACACGTAGATACTCCAACTCCAGTCCTATATAATTGGAAACAGACTGGGTGTGGTTTGGTTGTTTAAAACATGTGGGACGGTAAAGGTGATGGCAGATAGTACAAAAGGTTTATTTATTAATAACTCGATGACCTGAAATGTGATAAGTACTGCGTACGCCCCTGTGACACCGATGCTGAATATCCCCGTGACAACAAATACAGATCTTTAAGTCACAAACCTGTGGTGCGATTGCAAAAGCAGTAGGACCCTCTGGAAGAATACCTGAAGTTAGGACGAAAGGCCCCTCTAGTGTTGATACAATATTGACACCGTTTCTCACTCTCACCTGTCCGAATGGGTCTGAATGGGTAAAGGGGTGAACATCTGCAGGGGTTCGAGTTGGTTTTGTGGAGGTGAGGAAGTAAAACGGTCATGATTCGTAAGATGTAGAGGGGCATTAGTACAAATCAGAATCGTGTTGTATTGTTAGGAAGGCCAGGGAAAGGCCGCAGTCAAGTCAGTCATGTAAATCTCCCACAAGTGTTGATATTGGCAAAATGCTTGTTAAGGTAGATGTGAATGATTGGGAAATCTATAGCTTTACAGCCACAGTGGTGAATCTATGTACTAGTACGATGGGGAATGTGTTTACTAGGCCTATACATGCTGAGGTGTAAGTGAAGTAGTTGGTCTGTGAAATAGACACAGTAGGCTAGTGAAGGGGAAAAAATGATTGCTGTTTGTTTAGGGAAATCGTGAAATCACATCTCTGTTCCATTCCCTCCTATTCTATATCATTAAATCAAATCAAATTGTATTTGTCACAACAGGTGAAATGCTTAATTACAAGCCCTTAACCAACAATGCAGTTCAATAAATAGAGTTCAGAAAATACTTACTGAGTAAAATACTGGTACTGGTACTGAGTCAATATGCAGGGTTACAAGTTAGCTGAGGTAGTTTGTACATGTAGGTGGGGTAAAGGGCCTATGCATAGATATTAAACAGCAAGTAACAGCAGTGTAAACAAAGGGGGGGGGTTAATGTAATTTGTCCGATTAATTGTTCAGCTGTCTTATCGCTTGGGGGTAGAAGCTGTTAAGGAGCCTTTTCATTCTAGACTTGGAGCTCCGGTACCGCTTGCCGTGCGGTAGCAGAGAGAGCAGTCTATAACTTGGGTGACTGGAGTCTTCAACCATTCTTTGGGTCTTCCACTGACAACGCCTATATATAAGTCCTCTGTAGCACCTTATGGTCAGATGCCGATCAGTTCAAATACCAGGAGGTGATGCAACCGGTCAGGATGCTCTCAATGGTGCAGCTGTATAACTTTTTGAGGATCTGGGGACCCATGCCAAATTCTTTTCAGTCTCCTGAGGAGGAAAAGGTGTTGTCGTGCCCTCTTCACGACTGTCTTGGTGTGTTAGGACCATGATAGTTTGTTGGTAATGTGGACACCAAGGAACTTGAAACTCTCAACCCGCTCCTCTATAGCCCCATCAATGTTAATGGCGGCCTGCTCGGCCCTCCTTTTCCTGTAGTCCACAATCAGCTCCTTTGTCTTGCTCACATTGAGGGAGGGGTTGTTGTCCTGGCACCACACTGCCAGGTCTCTGACCTCCATCCCTATAGGCTGTCTCATCGTTGTCGTGATCAGGCCTAACACTGTTGTGTTGTCAGCAAACTTAATGATGGTGCTGGAGTCGTGCTAGGCCACGCAGTCGTGGATGAACAGGGAGTACAGGAGGGGACTACGCACAAAACCCTGAGGGGCCCCCATGCTGAGGATCAGCGTAGCAGATGTGTTGTTGCCGACCCTTACCTCCTGGGGGTGGCCTGTCAGGAAGTCCAGGATCCAGTTGCAGAGGGAGGTGTTTAGTCCCAGGGTCCTTAACTTAGTGATGAGCTTTGCGGGCACTATGGTGTTGAACGCTGAGCTGTAGTCAATGAATAGCATTCTCACATAGGTGTTCCTTTTGTCCAGGTGGGAAAGAGCAAACTATGACAGTGTGGAGTGCGATTGAGATTGTGTCATCTGTGGATCTGTTGGGGCGGTATGCGAATTGGAGTGGGTCTAGGGTTTTCAGGATGATGGTGTTGACGTGAGCCATGCCTTTCAAAGCACTATCGACATGAGTGCTACAGGGTGGTAATTATTTAGGCAGGTTACCTTTGCTTCCTTGGGCACAGGGATTATGGTGGTCTGCTTGAAACATGTAGGTATTACAGACTCGGTCAGGGAAAAGTTGAAAATGTCAGTGAAGACACTTGCCAGTTGGTCCGTGCATGCTTTGAGTACACGTCCTGGTAATATGTCTGACCTTGCAGATTTGTGAATGTTGACCTGTTTAAAGGTCTTGCTCACATCGGCTACAGAGAGCGTGATCACACAGTCGTCCGGAACAGCTGGTGCTCTCATGCATGCTTCAGCGTTGTTTTCCTCAAAGTGAGCATTAAAGGCATTTAGCTCGTCTGGTAGGCTCATGTCACTTTGCAGCTCGCGGCGGGGTTTCCCTTTCTAGCCTGTCATAGTTTGCAAGCCACATCCGACGAGCATCAGAGCCGGTGTAGTAGGATTCAATCTTAATCCTGTATTGACGCTTTGCCTGTTTGATGGTTTGTCTGAGGGCATAGAAGGTTTCTTATAAGCGTCCAGATTAGTGTTCCGCTCCTTGAATGTGGCAGCTCTAGCATTTAGCTTGGTGCAGATGTTGCCTGTAATCCATGGCTTCTGGTTGGGAAATGTATGCACGGTCACCATGGGGATGACTTTGTTGATGCACTTATTGATGAAACCGGTGACTGAGGTAGTATACTCCTCAATGCCATTGGATGAATCCCGGAACATATTCCAGTCTGTGCTAGAAAAACAGTCCTGTAGAGTAGCATCCGTTTCATCTGACCACTTCTGTATTGAGCGAGTCACTGGTACCTCCTGCTTTGGTTTTAGCCTGTAAGCAGGAATCAGGAGGATAGAATTATGGTCAGATTTGAAAATTGGAGGGTGGACCCAGGCTGAACACTGTGCCTGGACTGGACCTAGATGCAGAGGAAGGCTCCTTGGAGCTGGACTGGGCATCGGTGCAGAGGAAGGCTCCCGCCATGGAACGGGACTGGACGCTGTGCCTGGACTGGGCACCAACGCAGAAGAATAATCTGGCCTTGGAGCTGAACTGGACGCCGTGCTCGGACTGGGCATCGGTGCTGAGGAAGGCTCCGGCCATGGAGCTGGAGGTTCTGGACCGTGGAGCATCTCAGGAGGTTCCGGACCGTGGATCGTCTCAGGAAGTTCCGGACCATGGACCGTCTCAGGAGGTACCGAACTGTGGACCGTCTCAGGAGGTTCCGGACTGTGAACCGTCGCGGGAAGCTCTGGACTGGAAATCTTCGCCAGAAGCTCTTGACTGGGACCGTCCCGGAAGCTCTGGACTGGGGACCGTCGCCGGAAGCTCTGGACTGGGGACCATCGCCAGAAGCTCTGGACTGGGGACCGTCACCGGAAGCTCTGGACTGAGAACGTCGCCAGACACTCTGGACTGAGGAGGCGCACTGGAGGCCTGATTCGTGGGGCCGGCACAGTTCGCACCGGATTGGTGACACGCACCTCAGGGTGAGTGCGGAGAGCAGGCACAGGACGTACCTGACTGGGAACACGCACTTCAGGGAGAGTGCGAGGAGCTGGCACAGGACGTACTGGGCTGTGAAGGCACACTGGAGACCTGGTGCGTATAGCCGGCATCAATTGTACCGGAACGTTAACACACTTCTCAGGACGAGTACGGGGAGCTGACTCAGGTGGCATAAAACTAATTACACGCTCCTTAGGGCAACTGTCGTGCATCTTCCACCAACTTAACAACTCTCTCCGCTCTTTCTCCTCCAATAATTCCATCCACTCTCTGACGGTCTCTGACTCTCTCCTTTCACTCTCCTCCAGTTTCTCCCTCTGCTCTGGTTCACTCCTCGGCTCCGCCGACCACCCTTTCTGCCTCCCCCCTTAAATACTTTCGGGCTGTGTTTTGGGCTTTTTATGTGGCCATGAACCCCGGCGTTGTCGCTGTCCTCCCTTCTCTCCTGTCGTATGTTTCCACGGCAGGCTTTCGTGTCTTGCCAAGGCTTCCTCCCAAGTCCAGGATATTCTCTCCTCGATCTCCTCCAAATACCAAGATACCATCTCCTCCCGGACACGCTGCTTGCTTCCGTTTTGGTGGGATATTATGTCACGATCGTTGGAAGCATACTCGGACAAACGTGCAGCGTGATCTGGGTTCCACATCTTTTATTAGAAATAAGTGAACCACACAACAAAACAATAAAGACTCAACGAAACGTGACACCAATGGAGTGCTAACATGCAACTACACATAAACAATATCCCACAAAACACACGTGGAAAAAAACGCTACTTAAATATGATTCCCAATTAGAGACAACGATTACCAGCTGCCTCTAATTGGGAATCATACAAAATCACCAACATAGAAAAACTCAACTAGAACCCCACATAGAAAATATAAACTAACCCCCAGTCACGCCCTGACCTCCTCTACCATAGAAAATAATATGGTCAGAACGTGACGGTGACAAAGACATTTTTCCAACAATTGTTAACAGACAGATTATTTCACTTCAATTCAATGTTTCACAAATCCAGTGGGTCAGAAGTTTACATACACTAAGTTGACTGTGCCTTTAAACAGCTTGGAAAATTCCAGAAAATTATGTCATGGCTTTAGAGGCTTCTGATAGGCTAATTGACATGGTTTGAGTCAATTGGAGGTGTACCTGTGGATGAATTTCAATGCCTACCTTCAAACTCAGCGCCTTTTTGCTTGACATCATGGGAAAATCTAAAGAAATAAGCAAAGACCTCAGAAAAAAAATTGTAGACCTCCAGAAGTCTGGTTCATCCTTGGGAGAAATTTCCAAACTCCTGAAGGTAACACCTTCATCTGTACAAACAATAGTACGCAAGTATAAACACAATGGGACCACGCAGCCGTCATACCGTTCAAGAAGGAGACGCGTTTTGTCTCCTATTGATGAACGTACTTCAGTGAGAAAAGTGCAAATCAATCCCAGAACAACAGCAAAGGACCTTGTGATGATGCTGGAGGAAACAGGTACAAAAGTATCTATATCCACAGTAAAACAAGTCTTATATCGACATAACCTGATATGCTGCTCAACAAGGAAGAAGCCAATGCTCCAAAACCGCCATAAAAAATCCAGACTACGGTTTGCAACTGCACATGGGGGCAAAGATCGTACTTTTTGGAGAAATGTCCTCTGGTCAGATGAAACAAAAATAGAACTGTTTGGCCATAATGACCATCGTTATGTTTGGAGGAAAAAGGAGGAGGCTTGCTGCAGGAGGGACTGGTGCTTTGCTGCAGAAGGGACTGGTGCACTTCACAAAGTAGATGGCATCATAAGGGAGGAAAATTACGTGGATATTTTGAAGCAACATCTCAAGACATCAGTCAGCAAGTTAAAGCTTGGTTGCAAATGAGTCTTCCAAATGGAAAATGACCCCAAGCATACTTCCAAAGTTGTGGCAAAATGGCTTAAGGACAACAAAGTCAAGGTATTGGAGTGGCCTTCACAAAGCCCTAAACTCAGTCCTATAGAAAATGTGTGGGCAGAACTAAAAATGTGTATGTGTAATGAAACAGGATATGCGAGCAAGGAGGCCTACAAACCTGACTCAGTTACACCAGCTCTGTCAGGAGTAATGGGCCAAATTTCACCCAACTTATTGTGGGAAGCTTGTGGAAGGCTACCCGTAACGTTTGACCCACGTTAAACAATTTAAAGGCAATAATACCAAATACAAATTGAGGGTATGTAAACTCTGGAGAGGAGACCACAGCAAAAATACACAAAACAACACTTATTAAATTAGATTTTTAGTATTTTACCAAAGATAGGAAACCTTAATATCTGAAAAATATTAAACTGTTTGATAATACCTTGTGTTGTGTTGTCAGGGGGTTAGTTGAAGGTTCAACCAAACAGTTACATTTTCAACTTTGTGGTTCAATCACAGAATCTTCGGTTCATGTCAACACTGATGAAAATGCATAGCTCACTAGTGCCACCTAGACAAATGCACAGATGTTGCATCTGCGTGCGTGTATCCAAATATGAAGGATGGACACAACTACAATTAGTATTTCTGTAGAGAAAGCTGAAGCTTGTTTCAAGAATGATGCACAAAGTATTGCTAATGTAGTCTATTCATAGATCAAATCAAATCAAATGTATTGGTCACATGCACATGGTTAGCAGATGTTATTGCGAGTGTAGCGAAATTATTGTGCTTCTAGTACCGACAGTGCAGCAATATCTAACACGTAATATCTAACAATTCCACAACAAATATCTGATACACACATATCTAAGTAAAGGAATGGAATAACATTAGATATAGCCCTGGTTTTGTAGGCTATTATGCGCCTACTCACGCTGTTGTTACCAATGTGTATTTATGTGCGTTGCTCTACGTCGTAAATTGTAACAATTTACTACAATCAGATACAAACAAAATCACTGAAGAAAACAGAGCCAAATTACATTATATCAAATAACTGGTATGTAAATACATGATTTGAACTCACTTTCTACAATGTTGTATAGCAGCTGCGATGGCCGAGTGGTTAAGGCGTTGGACTTGAAATCCAATGGGATCTTCCCGCGCAGGTTCGAACCCTGCTCGCAGCGAATGCCGGTAACTTTTCATAAAAGCCAGTGTCATCGTTAACTTGCTGGTTTTTATGACTACACTTGAAAAAACTTGTACAGTTATTATGTTTTCCAGATTCCACTTCAAGAAAGTTTTAAAGTTATTACGTTTTCCAGACTACACTTGAAGAAGCTTTCAAATTTATAGACATTTTCCATAATGACTGACCTTCCATATTGACTGACCTTCACCTTCATATTAAAGTAATGCTGGACTGTCGTTTCTCTTTGCTTATTTGAGCTGTTCTTGCCATAACATGGACTTGGTCTTTTACCAAATAGGGCTACCTTCTGTATACCGCCCCTACCTTGTTACAACACAACTGATTGGCTCAAATGCATTAAGAAGGAAAGAAATTCCACGAATTAACTTTTAACAAGGCACACCTGTTATTTGACATGCATTCTAGGTGACTACCTCATGAAGCTGGTTGAGAGAACGCCAAGAGTGTGCAAAGCTGTCATCAAGGCAAAGGGTGGCCACTGAAAAATCTCAAATATAAAATATATTTAGATTAGTTGAACACTATTTTTGGTTACTACATGATTCCATTTGTGTTATTTCATAGTTTTAATGTCTTCACTATTATTCTACAATGTAGAAAATAGTACAAAAAAAGAAAAACCCTTGAATGGGTAGGTGTGTCCAAACTTCTGAATAATGTTTTGCATTACTCATCTCATACAGTTGAAGCCGGAAGTTTACATACACCTTAGCCAAATACATTTGAACTCAGTTTTTTTTTACAATTCCTGACATTTAATCCAAGTAAAAATTCCCTGTCTTAGGTCAGTTAGGATAACCACTTTATTTTAAGAATGTGAAATCTCAGAATAATAGTGGAGAGAATGATTTATTTCAGCTTTTATTTCTTTCATCACATTCCCAGTGGGTCAGAAGCTTACATATACTCAATTAGTATTTGGTAGCATTGCCTTTAAATTGTTTAACTTGGGTCAAACATTTCGGGTAGCCTTCCACAAGCTTCTGACAGTACGTTGGGTGAATTTTGGCCCATTCCTCCCGACAGAGTTGGTGTAACTGAGTCAGGTTTGTAGGCCTCCTTGCTTGCACATGCTTTTTCAGTTCTGCCCACAAATGTTCTATATGATTGAGGTCAGGGCTTTGTGAAGGCCACTCCAATAATTTGACATTGGTGTCCTTAAGCAATTATTCCACAACTTTGGAAGTATGCTTGGGGTCATTGTCTATTTCGAAGACCCATTTGCGACCAAGCTTTAACTTCCTGACTGATGTCTTGAGATGTTGCGTCAATATATCCACATAATTTTCCTACCTCATGATGCCATCTATTTTGTGAAGTGCACTAGTCCCTCCTGTAGAAAAGCATCCCCACAACATGATGCTGCCACCCCCGCTTCACGGTTGGGATGGTGTTCTTCAACTTGCAAGCCTCCCCCTTTTCCCCCCAAACATAACGTTGGTCATTATGGACATTTTTGTTTCATCAGACCAGAGGACATTTCTCCAAAAAGTACAATCTTTGTCCCCATGTGCAGTTGCAAACCGTAGTCAGGCTTTTTTATGGCGGTTTTGGAGCAGTGGCTTCTTTCTTGCTGAGCGGCCTTTCAGGTTATGTCGATATAAGACTTGTTTTACTGTGGCTATAGATACTTTTGTATCTGTTTCCTCCAGCATCATCACAAGGTCCTTTGCTGTTGTTCTGGGATTGACTTTTCGCACCAAAGTACATTTATCTCTAGGAGACAGAATGCGTCTCCTTCCTGAGCGGTATGACGGCTGCGTGGTCCCATGGTGTTTATACTTGTGTACTATTGTTTGTACAGATGAACGTGGTACCTTCAGGCGTTTGGAAATTGCTGAGGTCTTGGCTGATTTCTTTTGATTTTTCTATGATGTGAAGCAAAGAGGCACTGAGTTTGAAGGTAGGCCTTGAAATACATCCACAGGTACACCTCCGAATGACTCAAATGATATCAATTAGCCTATCAGAAGCTTCTAAAGCCATGACATAATTTTCTGGAATTTTCCAAGCTGTTTAAAGACGCAGTCAACTTACTGTATGTAAACTTCTGACCCACTGGTATTGTGATACAGTGAATTAGAAGTGAAATAATCTGTCTGTAAACAATTGTTGGAAAAATTACTTGTGTCATGCACAAAGTAGATGTCCTAACCGACTTGCCAAAAGAAAGAAAGAAATTTGTGGTGTGGTTGAAAAACGAGTTTTAATGACTCCAACCTAAGTGTATGTAAACTTCCAACTTCAACTGTATGTATATACTGTATTCTATCCCATTCTACTGAATCTTAGTCTATGCTGCGCTTACATTGCTAATCCAAATATTTATATATTCTTAATTCCATGCCTTTACTTTAGATTTGTGTGTATTGTTTGTATTGTGAAACTGTTAGATATTAGCAAGAAACACAAGCATTTCGCTACACCTGAAATAACATCTGCTTAACACGTGTATGTGTCTAACTATCTTAGCTGGCATTCCTGCTGGCAAGATTTCTAGACTTTAGAAAAGTAAGCAATTACTAAATGTACTGAAAAAGACTCACATCATTTCAATCTTTTACCCAGATTTTAGCAGAGATGCAGAGAAGTATATTTAGTTTCTTTAAAAAAATAGTAGCCACCTGTCACCAGACAGACAGACAGACAGACAGACAGACAGACAGACAGACAGACAGACAGACAGACAGCAAGCTCAAGGGGTATGCTTGGATATGCAGAAAAAAAAAAAATATATTAAATAGAATTAAGAATAATGGATATGGCTCTAAATAGCAGGAAAACGTTTTTTCAAGCTTACATTTTTTTTTAACTTCCTGACTGGGGACAGACACCACCTCCAGACCACTCCTCAGCCATCCTCACGTACTTTGTTCCCCTTCAGAGTTTCATAATGTCAAAGTGGAATGAGTCAATAAGTATTCAACCCCTTTGTTATGGCAAGCCTAAATAAGTTTAGGATGTCAAATGTGCTTAACAAGTCACATAATCACTACCTCATCTCTGTACCCCACACATTGAATTTCAAACACAGATTCAACCACAAAGACCCGGGAGGTTTTCCAATGCTTCGCAAAGAAGGGCACCTATTGGTAGATGGGTAAAAAAAAAAGACGACATTCAATAATATAGTTATTAATTATACTTTGGATGGTGTATCAATATGCTCAGTCACTATATAGATACAGGCGTCCTTCCTAACTCAGTTGCTGGAGAGGAATGACACCTTTCAGGGATTTCACCTAGACGCCAACAGTGACTTTAAAACAGTTACAGAATTTAATGGATATGATAAGAGAAAACTAAGGATGGGATCAACAACATTGATGTTACTCCACAATATTAACCCAATTAACAAAGTGAAAATAAGGAAGCCTGTACAGAATAGAAATATTCCAAAACATGCATCCTGTTTGCAGACAGTCACTAAAGTAAAACTGCAAAAAATGTGGCAAAGCAATTCACTTTTTGTTCTGAATACAAAGTGTTATGTTTGGGGCAAATCTGACACATTACTGAGTACCACTCTCCACATTTCCAAGCATAGTGGTTGCTGCATCATATTATGGGTATGCTTGTAATCGTTAAGGACTGGGGAGTTTTTCCGGATAAAAAAAGAAACAGAATGGAGTTAAGCACAGGCAAAATCCTAGAGGAAAACTTGGTTCATTCTGCTTTCCACCAGACATTGGGAGATGAATTGACCTTTTCAGCAGGACAATAACCTAAAACACAAGGCAAAATCTACACTGCCGTTGTTTACCAAGAAGACAGTGAATGTTCTCGAGCGGCCGAGTAATAGTTTTGACTTAAATCTGCTTGAAAATCTATCGCAAGACTTGAAAATGGTTGTCTAGCAATGATCAACAACCAATTTGACAGAGCTTGAAGAATTTTGAAAAGAATAATGGGCAAATATTGTTTATTCCAGGTGTGCAAAGCTCTTATAGATTCACCCAGAAAGATCCACAGCTGTAATCGCTGCCAAAGATGATTCTAACATGTATTGACTTAGGGGTGTGCATACTTATGTAAATGAGATATTTCTGTATTTCATTTCAAAGAAATTAGCAAACATTTCATCAACAAAAAAATAATTTTGTCATTATGGATTATTGTGTGTAGATGGGTGAGAGTGAAAAACCCCCAATTGAATCCATTTTGAATTCAGGCTGTAACACAACAAGGGGTATGAATACCTTCTGAAACCACTGTACTGACTGGCTTTGGCATTTCCTCTCTGGATATTTTAACCGTTTTAAACAAACAATCTGTAGAAACAAATGATCAATATCACAAGACAAGCAATAGTTTTTTTTTAAATTCCATTCAAGCCAATCAGAATTGACTATCTGATGCAATGACGTCAGAGCTGGTGTCTATCGTGTCAAATCAGAGAGGAAGAAACCTCTTTGCTCAAAGTTGAAGTGCACCATTGAGATTTGAACCTAGGATCTCCTGTTTATTAGACAGGTGCTTAAACCAACTAAGCCACGAGGCCTGTGCATGCTGCATTTATCATATAGATAACGTATTGTTCACTATTATGTAGCGCAAGGTTATCAATGTTTGTAGTTAAACGAATAGTTTGTATGAACGGACAAAGCCATTGATCACGTGACACCATTCATTCCAATGTTAAAACTCAATATCGCCCTGAAGCCAAATGAAAGGGCGTCTCATGGAGACGTAACATAAATATTGCCTATTATATTTACAATATATTCGAGTGAGCGCGCTAACAATGGAAATACAAATATGGAAGGCAGGCAGGAGGAGGCGTGATTAGATGATCTAGCCAATGAGAGGGATATGTGAACAACAGGCCGTAGAGATAGATAGGGGATTCCTCTTTGTAACTGTGCTATAGAAAAAACAGTACATTATGAAGTTAGGTCGAAACTGCCTCTCCAATATCAATCCCAGATCACACAGGCAAAGTCAGGTCGACATTGGCTAGCTAAATTCATGCTCAGAAACACTTAATCTACAGACAGAAGCAGTCAGTAATAAATATATTTGGTAATTGGCGTCTGTCGTCTGCGCAGAACTTTGATCAAAGGCGGCCTGCACATTTTGGAAAATGTTGATGAAATTTTGGCTAAATTGTTGTGCACTTGGCCTTTACTAGTTCTGTATTTGCAGACCTATATAGCTGTCTGTAGCGCATACTGCAAATTTTTTTTTCTTCAAATCAAATCAAATTGTATTTGTCACATGCACCGAATAAACAGACATTACCGTGAAATGCTTACTTACACGCCCTTAACTAACCAACAATGCAGTGTTTTTTTTTTAAGTAAGTCATAAAATATTTACAAAAATAAAACAAAATTCAAACAATAAAATAACATCATTGAGGCTATATCCAGGGGGTACCGGTACTGAGTCAATGTGCGGCTGAACAGGTTCGTTGACCTAATTGAGGTAATATGTACATGTAGGTGGGATAAAGTGACTATGCGTAGATAATAAACAGCGACTAGCAGCAGCGTAAAAACAGGGAGTCAGTGCAAATAGTCCGGGTAGCCATTTGATTAACTGCTTAGCAGTTGTATGGTTTAGGAGTAGAAGCTGTTTAAGGAGCCTTTCGTACCGCTTGCCATGCAGTAGCAGAGAGATCAGTCTATGACTTGGGTGGCTAGAGTCTTTGACCATTTTTAGGGCCTTACCCTGACACTGCCTGGTTGAGAGTACGCATTTTAGTGTCATCTTCACAACTATCTTGGTGTGTTTGGACCATGATAGGTTGTTAGTGGTGTGGACACCAAGGAACTTGAAGCGCTCGACCCGCTCCGCTTCTTCTTCTTCATTGGCTGATTGCTCCCAACTCATAGGAATCCTCACCTAGTTGACTGCTTTAAACTTCCACACCAGTAGGATTACACTTTTCGAGCTGATAGACAGAAGGCCAGAGCTGACGCATAAAGTTGCACGATAATTTTAAGTCAATAAATCATGATTTTAGTCAAAGTATGATATATTTGGGCTTGAAGTGACATATCCGAACTGCCCACTTTGTGGAAATTCCTGTGGAAGCGGTGTATTTTCCTATGATTATGACATACAAATCATTTTTAGCCTACGTTTGGTTGTAGTGTTGGGTTATATTTTAATGTTACCACCCACCAGTAATCGAAATAGTGGCGGCAACTTCCTCTGGGGGGGTCCTTTAAAATGGTAGAATGGTTAACATGTTTCCTGTAATATTGTATAGCTTTAGAATCGTGACATTACAGTATGTACTTTTGAGGAAAATAGGCAGGTTTCTGGACTCATTCCCTGACTTTGAGAATGGATTGCGTGACGATTAGCTTAGAAACCACATGACAACTTGAACGCAATTAGTCGACAGTCTGCTGGGTGAGGTGATATACGTTCCTCCATTCACTGCCCAATGGGATTCCTATCTCCTCCTTTCTCTAATATCTCTGTGGAAGCCCTCAATGGCAATATCCATTATATCCATGATATGTGCATCAACTTATATCAGTGCATTCAGATCAAATCAAACTTTATTTGTCACATGCGCCCAATAGACTTTACCGTGAAATGCTTACTTTACAAGCCCTTAACCAACAGTGCAGTACAAGAAAAGTTAAGAAAATATTTAACAAGTTGACTAAAATAAAAAGTAATAATAAAAAGTAACACAATAAGAATAACAATAACGAGGCTATAGATAGGGGGCACCGGTACCGAGTCAGTGTGCGGGGTTACAGGTTCATAACAACCAAACAATTACGAAACTATTAGATCAAATCAGCCTCAAGTAGCAAAAAATAATAAGACCTCTTGCTTTGCTTCTTCCTCTCTGATAACAGTTAGTGCTATGCGGGATTGTTGCGACATCCTACCCTAAAACCCTAACCCTAAACATAACCTTAACCCCTACCCATATCCTAACCCTAACCTGCTAATAATGCCTGCAGTACTGCAGTCGGCCTTGAACTTTTGTGGCTTCAATGAGAGGGGAGGGTGTTCTCCCCTGGTAAATCCAGATCATTTAAAGGGGCAGTGCAGTCCCCCATTTTTTTGACAGTATTTCCACACTATGAGGTTGTAATAATACTGGGAAATTGTGAACATTTTGATAATACACTTCTAGTGTAAAAGCTGTTATTTGGCTGGGTGTGATTTTTGGACCGCCTGGTGACATCAACAGTCAGTATAATGCTGCGTTCGTAACCAAGTGAGGAGTGGAAATATACCACATACGACCGGGGGAAAAATCTACTTGAACGCTGATCCAATTGGTAATTACTAGTGGGAAACTCATCTATCATCCTGAGCTCCCACTTCTCCAACATGCTGACCTCTGACGTCACTTACTAAGGAAATGACCTCGATAACAACATTTTTTGCAGTTAAATGCAACAACAAAACATTATATATAAAACGCAATATATCAATATGGTTTTTGAACAATATAATGTGTTTACAAGCACGATAAATGCCCCGTCGATGTGAATGGGAACGTGTTCAGGCCTCCTTTTCCTGTAGTCCACGATCAACTCCTTTGTTTTGCTCACGTTGTGGAGAGGTTGTTGTCCTGGCACCACACTGCCAGGTTATGACCTCCTCCCTATAGGCTTTCTGATCGTTGTCGGTGATCAGGCCTACTACTGTTGTGTTGTCAGCAAAATTAATGATGGTGTTGGAGTGGTGCTTGGCCACGCCGTCATGGGTGAACAGGGAGTACAGGAGGGGACTAAGCACACACCCCTGAGGGCCCCAGTGTTGAGGATCAGCATGGCAGATGTGTTGTTGCCAATCCGTACCACCTGGTGGCGGCCTGTCAGGAAGTCCAGGATCCAGTTGCAGAGGGAGGTGTTTAGTCCCAGGGTCCTTATCTTAGTGATTAACTTTGAGGGCACTATGGTGTTGAACGCTGAGTTCTAGTCAATAAACAGCATTCTCACATAGGTGTTCCTTTTGTCCAGGTGAGAAAGGGCAGTGTCGAGAGCAATCGGGATTGCGTCATCTGTGGATCCGTTGGGGCGGTATACAAATTGCAATGGATCTAGGGTTTCCGGGAGGATGGTGTTGATGTGAGCCATGACTGGCCTTTCAAAGCACTTCATGGCTTCAGACGTGAGTGCTATGGGTCGATAGTCATTTAGGCAGGTTACCTTGACATTCTTGGGCACGGAGACTATGGTGGTCTGCTTGAAACATGTAGGTATTACAGGAATGCACTGATATAAGGGAATATTGGCAACTTCGAAAAAAATATATTGTTGTTGCCAAATAGATAGAGGACTCATCATGGGTATAGCCCATTTTAGCATGGACATTGGCATTGAGGGCTTCAACCATTTTAAAGTAGTCAACTGGGTGGGGATTCCTATGAGTTGGGAACAATCAGCCAACGAATAACATATAGATAAGATTTATCACCCAGTTTCATGTAATATCACTTTTGTTCCAGATGGGGGCAATGTAGTCAAAGAAACTTTCCAACCTTGTAGTACTGCTGTGGTGGGATTCAACTATTATCTCTCTCTCGTTCTCTCTTTCTCACCCCCCCCCCCCCCCCCCCCCCCTCCCAACCCAACCCAACCCAACACACACACATACCCTGAAATCGTTTTTGAAGACCACCAACCATGCCTGATGCAACGGTGTGGCCGTTGATCAGTTATTTCCCAATATGAAACTCTCTCTTACTTTCCCTGGAGGTCTCTTACTAATCCAGATCAGAGACCACAAGCCTAACCCCAACTTCCCCTTGCCTAACTCTACCCACTAACTCTCACTGTAGACTAATGTAGCAAGAGTCATTCAGGAATTTCCACTATGTTCACTTTAACCCAGAAGATGATGATCATCATCACCTTCACCTAAATAGAATCAGATAAATAGCAGAATGTGTCGTATGAAGCTCAGAGAAATAGGGCTAGTGTGTTTGTTGTATTTGCATCTGAGAGACCAGGTGTATTGAATTTAGGCAATCACTGAGCTGATCAATTAGCATAGTTGGTCAGGTGTGGTGCCTAGCTGGATAAAAAATCTTGCAATGCTCTGTGTGATTTTAGGACAGACCTTGACCATTACGTTATTTACTGGTCCAATGTTCTGGGGAAAAAACATATTATTTATGTGACACACATAAAAAATCTATTATGGTGTTCTGTTCCAACAGTTCTGATATTGATGACAGAAAATAAACGAATTAGACCCTAGGAACAATTATTCATCGAACGTGTAGCCATGGATAAGGCATTAATCGTCTTTTTGCTGGGAAATTTCTTTTTTATTTTACCACAATCCCATAAGCCTCATTATGTTGTCATATATGTCGGTCCCACAGGCCCGTATGTTCTGGGGGAAAAACATGATCTTAAATAACTATAACTGCAGCGAACTGTTTGTTTGTGATACACTCATATTGGTCATGTACCCAATTCATTTTGTTGTTAATGTTCTAAAGGATTTTGTAATTATGAAAGAATTGGGTAGCCTACTTTTGTCACGCCCTGGCCTTAGTTATCTTTGTTTTCTTTATTATTTTGGTTAGGTCAGGGTGTGACATGGGGGATTTATGTGTTTGGCTGATCTAGGGGTTTTTGTATGTTTATGGGGCTGTTTCCTTTCTAGGTAGTTTGTATATCTATGGTTGCCTAGATTGGTTCTCAATTAGAGGCAGCTGTCAATCGTTGTCTCTGATTGGGAACCATATTTAGGCAGCCATATTCTGTGGGTACTTTATGGGTGGTTGTCTTCTGTCTTTGTGTCTATGCACTAGATATGACTGTTTCGGTTTTCACATTTGTTGGTTTGTATTTTGTCGTGCTCACGTTTATTGTCGTTATTAAATATGTTGAACACTAACCACGCTGCATTTTGATCCTCCTCTCCTTCAGCAGAAGAAAACCGTTACAACTTTCCATATAAAATAACAGTAATACTATTGGCTTTGGGCATTCTTTAGAATAATTATATTGTGTACATACTTTTCGTCCTATGTCAGGACATGTTTCTCTAATTTGTCGTGTGCATGATGCTCTTCCCATTTCCTGTGTTCGTCGTCATTTTGACCCCAGAATGCCAAAGGTATCATGACACACGTGTCTATGACTATGCTTCTATGTGTGTGTGAGCGCACACATATGTGCGTGAGTATGTGTCATATATATATATATATATATATATATACAATGCTATTTGGCATACCCCCGGCTTTCTCTTGGGCTATGTATAGACGATATGAGTCAGAAAATAAACGAATTAGACCCTGGGAACAATTATTCATCGAACGTGTAGCCATGGATAAGGCATTAATCGTCGCGCAGACTCGTTCTACCTGAATGACCCTTGGCCGATTTCCACTACAGCAAAAATATATTTTTCATTTAATTTTCTTGTCTCGAATTTCTCTCTCTCTCTCAAAAATACAGAGCCATAGATTTCTACTAGCTCTACGACTCTTTTATGTGTCAGCCTCATATGTCCCTGTATATGTCTTTACCATTCACTACTACAGACTCCCCAGCTGTTCAAATGAAATCTAACTTACAAAGTGACCACTACAACTGTACCCTATGAGGACATGATTTACTTGCTACTGTGACCTACAGTTAAAGTTGGAAGATTACATACACGTAGGATGGAGTCATTAAAAATCGTTTTTCAACCCCTCCACAAATGTCTTGTTAACAAACTATAGTTTTGACAAGTCGGTTAGGACATCTACTTTGTGCATGACACAAGTCATTTTTCCAACAATTGTTTACAGACCGATTATTTCACTTATAATTTAATGTATCACAATTCCAGTAGGTCAGAAGTTTACATACACTAAGTTGACTGTGCCTTTAAACAGCTTGGAAAATTCCAGAAAATTATGTCATGGCTTTAGAGGCTTCTGATAGGCTAATTGACATAGTTTGAATCAATTGGAGGTGTACCTGTGGATGTATTTCAAGACCTACCTTCAAACTCTGTGCATTTGCTTGACATTATGGGAAAATCTAAAAAAATAAGCCAAGGCCTCAGAAAAAAATTGTAGACCTCCACAAGTCTGGTTCATCCTTGGGAGAAATGTCCAAATGCCTGAAGGTAAACACATTAATCTGTACAAACAATAGTACGCACGTATAAACACCATGGGACCACGCAGCCGTCATACCGCTCAGGAAGGAGATGCCTTCTGTTTCCAAGAGATGAACGTACTTTGGTGCGAAAAGTGCAAATCAATCCCAGAACAACAGCAAGGACCTTGTGAAGATGCTGGAGGAAACAGGTACAAAAGTATCTATATCCACAGTAAAACGAGTCCTATATCAACATAACCTGAAAGGCCGCTCAGCAAGGAAGAAGTCACCGCTCCAAAACCTCCATAAAAAAGCCAGATTACGGTTTGCAACTGCACATGGGGACAAAGATCGTACTTTTTGGAGAAATGTCCTCTGGTCTGATGAAACAAAAATATAACTGTTTGGCCATAATGACCATTGTTATGTTTGGAGGGAAAAGGGGGAGGCTTGCCAGCCGAAGAACACCATCCCAACCGTGATGCACCTTGGTGGCAGCATCATGTTGTGGGGGTGCTTTGCTGCAGGAGTGACAAGTGCACTTCATATAATACAAGTGCACTTCACATAATAGATGGCTTCATGAGGGAGGAAAATGATGTGGATATATTGAAGCAACATCTCAAGACGTCAGTCAGGAAGTTAAACCTTGGTCGCAAATGGGTCTTCCAAATGGACAATAACCACAAGCATACTTCCAAAATTGTGGCAAAATGGCTTACGGACGACAACAGTCAAGGTATTTGTCACGACTTCTGCCGAAGTCGTTGCCTCTCCTTGTTCGGGCGGTGCTCGGCGTTCGACGTCACCGGTCTTCTAGCCATCATTGATCCTTTTTTCATTTTCCATTGGTTTTGTCTTGTCTTCCCACACACCTGTTTTCAATCCCATTCATTACCTGTTGTGTATTTAACCCTCTGTTTCCCCTCATGTCTTTGTCAGAGATTGATTTTGTTGTCTGTGTAGTGTGCTTGTTTGTATAGGTGCGCGTCTGGTCTTCGTACCCATGTTTTGTTTGTTTGTTTGTACATTTATTGTTATGGAGCATACTCGTGGAACTTTATTAAAAGATTCCATATTTAAACTCCATTTGACTCTCCTGCGCCTGACTTCCCTGCCACCTATTACACCTATGCGTGACAGTATTGGAGTGGCCATCACAAAGCCCAGACCTCAATCCCATAGAAAATGTGTGGCCAGAACTGAAAAAGCATGTGCGAGCAAGGAGGCCTACCTGACTCTGTTACACCAGCTCTGTCAGGAGGAATGGGCCAAAATTCACCCAACTTATTGTGGAAAGCTTGTGGAAGGCTACCCAAAACATTTGACCCAAGTTAAACAATTTAAAGGCAATGCTACCAAATACAAATTGAGGGTATGTAAACTTCTGACCCACTGGGAATGTGATGAAAGAAATAAAAGCTGAAATAAATAATTCTCTATAATTCTATTATTCTGATATTTCACATTCTTTAAAAAAAGTGATGATCCTAACTGACCTTAGACAGGGAATCTTTACCACGATTAAATGTCAGGAATTGTGGAAAAACTGAGTTTAAATGTATTTTGCTAAGGTGTATGTAAACTTCCGACTTCAACTGTATCTTAGACATTTGATATCTTGCATTTACTGGTCTAAGGCTGTGCCACCAGAGACTCTGGGCTCGAGCCCAGGCTCTGTCGCAGCCGGCCGCGTCCGGGAGGTCCATGGGGCGACGCATTATTGGCCTAGCGTCGTCCGGGTTAGGGAGGATTTGGCCGGTAGGGATATTCTTGTCTCATCGCGCACTAGCGACTCCTGTGGCAGACCGGCAGTGCACGCTGACCAGGACGCTAGGTTCAAGGTGTTTCCTCCGATACATTGGTGCGGCTGGCTTCCGGGTTGGATGTGCACTGTGTTAAGAAGCAGTGCGGCTTGGTTGGGTTGTGTTTTGGAGGACGCATGACTCTCGACCTTCGTCTCTCCCGAGCCCATATAGGAGTTGTAGCGATGAGACAAGACAGTAACTACTAACAATTGGATGCTACGAAAAAGGGGGGTAAAAATAAAATTTAAATAAATATGATTATGCTTATTTGGACAAATATTTTATCTCAGATTGTTCTGGCAACTCTCAACTCTTACTCCCAAATAACTTCATTGGGAGGAAGAATGTTTAGCATGCTTTTTACATTTATTGAAAAAAAATGTTGTTGAGAAAATCTTTTTTCTTAAAAAATGTGCAATTTTAGGCCCTTTTTAGACCTATACATTACAGGAGGTAAGACCCTATAATCAGTGAACTGTACATGATACAGACAACATGTTAGTGTCATTGTACTCCTTATACTGTGGTGTTCTCTCAAATATGGAGTATGTCTAGATTCTGAAATACAAATGTTCATGTTCATTTATTCAACATAAAAAAAATATAAATTGATTTTGATTTAGATGATTTTTTGACATTTTATTTGTAACAATATAATCTTCAAACACATCAAATGTCCAGAATGGGTTCTATGGTACTTTTAATAATATGACCCATAGGTCATCAATAACAAATCACAGCACTCCTTTAGGGTTGCACATTCAGCAAGTCACCAGCAGAGGAAGTTCCCTTTGAATCCATTTTCCCATTCACTGTGTTGGTGGTGCTCATAAAATGTATCACACATCAGAATTAGCAGGGAGCCCACTGTGTAAATGTGCTGTGCTTATAGAGTAAGTTGTTCAAAACAGTGTCTTACAATGAACAAAATCCAAAAGGGTAGTTGAGATATGAATATTTGGAATGTGTCAACATTTTTATTTCAGAATCTAGACATTCTGTATTTTAGAGCACATGGAGTATAATGACACTAAGATGTTGTCTGTGTCATACACGGTTCACCGGTATAAAAAAAGTTAAAATGTCCACATTCATCCTGATTTTCAAAAAAAAATTTGTGATACAAATAAAAAAAGCAAAAAAGTTTCTATGTGAGAATTGCCAGAACAATCTGAGATACCAAAAATATTTCTGCTCCCGCTGGCATGGAATTGCACTTTACAAGTTCCATCTTACAGTTAGTCTGACATATATGTCTCTCTCTCTCTCTCTCTCTCTCTCTCTCTCTCTCTCTCTCTCTCTCTCTCTCTCTCTCAAATGTTGGCTTGAAATGTTGCATCCATTTTCTCAGTGTGAACACCCTCACACTCCACTTCTTCTCATATGCAACAATGACAGACCATTAACAATAAGAGAGACTATTCACGCGTTCATGGGATGCGTCCCAACTGGCAACCTATTAACTACATATTGCACTACTTTTATTCAAGACATATTGCGCCATTGCCAGTTGGGACACAGACATCTCGGTCTGCTGGGTTAATGTCCATTAAAATAAAATGCCAAGCAGGATTTCACTTTGTGACCCCAATCATACCTTGCTTTGGGAGGGAGCCAAAGCAACATGTGTGAGTGTGTGTGAGGGAGAGAGGCCTCGGAGAAAGAACCCACAATCCTATTACTTTATTCTTTTATGGTTGCAGAACCAATGATTCTGCAAGTGCAAGGTTTCTTTAAAGATATGAATGCACAATGCAATGTTTTGAACATTGGACAGCCTGTGTTACAAGTGATGACCGTTTTGAGTTTTGTGTCTAGAGTTTTGAAAAATGACCACAAGGTTCTGAAATTAGTGCCAAAGGGATTGTAAAAAACTGTATCCTCATTCTAACATGTTTATTATATTCTACTGAACCATTTACTTTACGTTCGTATTCTTATCTTTTCTTATTTCTTATTGCTATTGCATTGTCGAGAAGGAACCTGCAAGTAATTTCTGCATTTGGTTGGACGGTGTGTACCATGTGTATCCCGTACATACAACTAATAAAACTTGAAACACACACACATACACACACACACACACACACACACACACACACACACACACACACACACACACACACACACACACACACACACACACACACACACACTAACAGGATTTAGAAAAGGCTACAATTTACACTTTAATCAAGACTGTTAAATTATCCGAGCTCCGTGTAGCAAAACAGATTTATCATGTCCACTTTCTTAACTCACAAAAGAATGTCATACTGTCCAACGCTGATATGAAATTATGCATTTTATCAGAAAGGGGCTCTGGCAATCCATTTACAAGCTTTACAAAGACAGAGAGGGGAGGGGGGGGCTGAGGTAGATGGAGAGAGAGAGAATAAAGAGTGGGAGAGAGGGGGGATAGGGAGAGAAATTGAAAGAGAGTGAGAAAATCACCAAGTAATTGCACCTGGTGTGAGTCATTGCAGGTGTTTTAAAGAGCTCTTTCCATTTAAGTCTTGACGCAACCATATGAATGGGCAGTATGTCGTGACACACACACACACACACACACACACACACACACACACACACACACACACACACACACACACACACACACACACACACTAACAGGATTTAGAAAAGGCTACAATTTACACTTTAATCAAGACTGTTAAATTATCCGAGCTCCGTGTAGCAAAACAGATTTATCATGTCCACTTTCTTAACTCACAAAAGAATGTCATACTGTCCAACGCTGATATGAAATTATGCATTTTATCAGAAAGGGGCTCTGGCAATCCATTTACAAGCTTTACAAAGACAGAGAGGGGAGGGGGGGCTGAGGTAGATGGAGAGAGAGAGAATAAAGAGTGGGAGAGAGGGGGGATAGGGAGAGAAATTGAAAGAGAGTGAGAAAATCACCAAGTAATTGCACCTGGTGTGAGTCATTGCAGGTGTTTTAAAGAGCTCTTTCCATTTAAGTCTTGACGCAACCATATGAATGGGCAGTATGTCGTGACACACACACACACACACACACACACACACACACACACACACACACACACACACATACACACACACACACACACACACACACACACACACACTACACACAGAGTCATGCTACACACCCATCACAACTGCTGCTACCAGACTTTTATTATGATTTCACAATACTGCACAATTTAAACCCTTGCCCTCCAATCCCCCAAACACACACACACACACACACACACACAAACAGGATTTAGAAAAGCCTACAATTTACACCCTTATCAAGACTGTTACATTTCCCCAGCTCCATGTAGCAAAACAGATTTCCATGTCCACTTCCTTAACCGTAGGCAGTAGTACACTAAACTTAAATACGCTGAAGTGGTGAACCAATCCAAATGCATGATGTGTAACTAAGAGCAGTGCTTTACATAATCAAGTGGAAAGAAAGCTGCATTTAGCAGACCATAGTTACACGTGCACACACACACACACACACACACACACACACACACGCATGCACACAGTTATCACTACTGTACACACAGCCCGAACACTCACTTGATTATGCAACAGACAGAGGAGGAGTTAGGGAGTGGAAGAGAGAGGGTAGGTAAAGAACACACAGTCATGTGTTTATTACTGACTCAGAGAAGAGCTGATGTACTAGGGCTTTCAGAAACAGAGAAGGAAATAGAGAGAGATGGGGAGAGAGACAGAATGGAGAGAAGGAAAGAGAGAAAGAAACAGCAATAGGCAGGGAACGACAGAGAGAGAGAGAGAGAGAGAGAGAGAGAGAGATGCTAGGAGACACATTGAGCCAGAGAGTGATAGTGTCAGAGGAGAGAAAGAGCAATATAGAGAGAAATACCCAGTAAGAAATAGTAAGAAAGAGAAATAAGAGACAGAGAGGAAGAGAGATATTGAGAGGATAGAGAACCACAGAGTCTGAGAGCCTCCAGTGAGAGAGAGAAAGTGAGTGAGCGAAAGAGAGATCAACAGTGAGGTCTCCAGTGAGAGTTTGAGTCAGGCTGAGGGACTCTGTGTACTCTGTGGCTAAAGGTCTCAGGACTCACAAGGATACTAAGTGACTCCCTGTCCCTGTTCTGACACACACACCCCAAACCAACCCTCTCTGAATCATGGGCACGCAGACACACACACACACACACACACACACACACACACACACACACACTGAATCCAGTTAACGTCATCCTCGGGGAGCACCCAAAGGAGAGAGGGGAGAGATGGGAAAATCTGATGCAGCACTCTAGTGTGAATGAGCAATTGAAGTCTCCTCTCTTCTAAAACCACAGCCTCTGGGCAATTCCATGCCAGTGTAGGCCAAAAATATTTTTCGTTTCTTAGGTTGCTCTGGCAATTCTCGCATAAAAACGTATTTTGTATCACAACCCATTTTTGAGAAAATCATGACGATTCTGGAAATTCTAGGCCCTTTTTAGCCCTATACATGCCTCCTGTAAGACCTTATGATCTGTGAACCTACATGATACAGACAACATCTTGGTTTCATTATACTCCTTATAGTGCTGTCACGCCCTGACCTTAGAGAGACGTTTTATTTCTCTATTTGGTTAGGTCAGGGTGTGATCTGGGGTGGGCATTCTATGTTGTGTATTTCTATGTTGGCCTGATATGGTTCCCAATCAGAGACAGCTGTTTATCGTTGTCTCTGATTGGGGATCATATTTAGGCAGCCATTTTTCCCACTTTCTGGTGTTGGATCTTGTCTACATTTAGTTGCCTGAGTGCACAACAGTAGCTTCACTTTTCGTTTGGTTGTTGTTTTTGTTCAGTGAGTTTCGGTTTATTAAAATTTTGTGGAACTCTACTCACGCTGCGCCTTGGTCTCATCATTACGACGAACGTGACAACTGCTCTCTAAAATATGATGTATGTCCCGATTCTGAAATACAATTTTCACATTCATTTACTCAAAATTAAACATATGAATATATATTTTTTTAAATGTACCCTTTTTGATTTAGTTCATTTTAAAACATTGTTTGGAACAATATACTCTACAAGTGTGTCACATTTCCATAGTGGGCTCTCTGGTAATTTATAAAATATTATACATTTAAGGATAACCACCAACACAGTGAATGGGAAAATGGATTCAAAGGGAACTCCTTTGTGCAACCCTAAAGGAGTGCTGTGATTGGTTAATGAACAATAATGTCAATTTCTATGTGTGAAATTAGTCATATCATTAAAAGTACCAGAGAGCCCACTATGGAAATTTGACAATGTAACATATTGTTACAAATATAAAATGTAAAAATATAGCTAAATCAAAAAGATTCATTTTGAGATCATATTTTGTATTTCAGATTTTGTATTTCAGAATCTAGAAATACTCCATATTTGTGAGAACAAAGGAGTATAATGACACCAATATGTTGTCTGTATCATGTACGGTTCACAGATCATAGAAACTCATAGGAGGCATGTATAGGTCTAAAAAGGGCCTAAAATGGCCACTTTCATGATTTTCAAAAAAATTGTTAGTGATACCAATGTAAAAAGCCTGTCAAACCCTTCATTCCAATGACGTTACTATGTGAGAATTGCCAGAACCATCTGAGATACCACAAATATTTCCGGACTACGCTGGCGTGGAATCACCACTGTCTGTATCACCACACACTTTTTCTGACTGGTCTAATAGAAAAAGTATGCTCTGTCACATCAGTTTATTGCAGTGGGTTTGGTGGATTTATTCTTGTAAGTTTCTGTCATGTGCTCACTGAAACTGGTATGGAATAGGAGTTTTGGGATCAAGTTGTAGCAGCAAGTAAAACAAGTGAGAGGAAACATTTCAACGGGTCGACCGTTTGCAAAGAGGCGCGAGAAATGAGTCACCAGGATGTATGATGGTGTTTTTAGGAATGGGTTGCCTATGGGTTGGAAAGGGGGTTAGGGTTTATCAGTCAGGGCTGATAGATAGGCAGGCAAAGAGACAGACCAATGTTTAAGAGGATAATTGTTTTCACAGCCCATATTACTGGCAGGTAGCCTTCCAGTCTCAAACATGATGTTTAATTTGGCTGCTTGCCATTGGATGCTTTGGTTAAGTCAAAGGATAATGGAATGCTGCGAGGGGTCTTTGGTTGGATGGTTGAATTGCTCTTAAATGCATGCTGTCACGACCTCCGCTGAAGTCGGCTCCTCTCCTTGTTAGGGCAGCGTTCGGCAGTCGACGTCACCGGCTTTCTAGCCATCGCTGCTCCATTTTTCATTGTTCCATTTGTTTTGTCTTGTTCCCTGTACACCTGGTTTTCATTCCCTAATCACACTGCATGTATTTATTCCTCTGTTCCCCTCCATGTCTTTGTGTGAAATTGTTTGTTGTTATGTGGTTATTGTGATGCGCCAGGCTATATTTCCATGTTCCGTGTTTGTGCACGTTGTATGTTTATTTGGTACATTAGCTTTGGTGAGTGATTTTTCGCGCTTTGCACTTTTGCCTTTTTGCTGGAGGTTTTGACGCCGTTTGCATCCGTCTGTTTGGCGGCGGATAATTTTAGGAAGAGACGGTCCAGATTGTCAATAAAGTGTGCGCCTGTTCACAACTCACTGCTCTCCTGCACCTGACTTCGCCACCAGTACACACACCCATGACACATGCTCTTCAACCGATTGCTTCCGGCATCCGCCCGCCTAGCATCACTACTCTGGACGGTTCGGACTTAGAATACGTGGACAACTATAAATACCTAGATGTCTGGTTAGACCGTAAACTCTCCTTCCAGACTTCTATTAAGCATCTCCAATCCAAAATTAAATCTAGAATCGGCTTCCTATTTCGCAACAAAGCCTCTCACTCATGCTGCTAAACATACTCTCGTAAAACTGACTATCCTGCCGATCCTTGACTTCGGTGAGGTCGTTTACAAAATAGCTTCCAACACTCTTCTCAGCAAAATTGGATGCAGTCTATCACAGTGCCATGTGTTTTGTCACCAAAGCCCCATATACTACCCACAAATGCAACCTGTATGCTCTCGTTGGCTGGTCCTTCCTACATATTCGCCGCCAAACCCACTGGCTCCAGGTCATCTATAAGTCTTTGCTAGATAAAGCTCCAACTTATCTCAGCTCACTGGTCACCATAGCAACATCCACCCGTAACACGCGCTCCAGCAGGTATATCTCACAAGTCACCCCCAAAGCCAATTGCTCCTTTGGCTGCCTTTCCTTCCATTTCTATGCTGCCAATGACTGGAACGAATTGCAAAAATCACTAAAGTTGGAGACTTATATCTCCCTCACTAACTTCAAGCATCGGCTGTCAGAGCAGCTTACCGATTGCTGCAGCTGTACACAGCCCATCTGTAAATAGCCCATCCAACCTACTATCTCATCCCCATATTTGTTTTTTTCTGCTCTTTTGCACACCAGTATTTCTACTTGCACATCCTCATCTACACACCTATCACTCCGGTGTTACTTGCTAAATTGTAATTACTTCAGCACTATGGCCTATTTATTGCCTTACCTCCTTACTTTATTTGCACACACTGTATACAGATTTTCTATTGTGTTATTGACTGTACGTTTGTTAATCCCATGTGTAACTCTGTGTTGTTGTTTTTGTCGCACTGCTTTGCTTTATCTTGGCCACGTCCCAATTGTAAATGTGAACTTGTTCTCAACTGGCCTACCTAGTTAAATAAAGGTGAAAAAAATAATCTATACAGACATGAGATTCGCCAAACCTGTCACACCCTGATCTGGTTCACCTGTCTTGTGCTTGTCTCCAACCACCTCCAGGTGGGAGGAGATATTTTCCTATTATCCCCTGTGCATTTATACCTGTGTTTTCTGTTGTCTGTTGCCAGTTCGTCTTGTCTCGTCAAGCCTACCAGCGTGTTTTTCCCGTATTCCTGTTTCTCTCTAGCCCTTGTTTTTCAAGTTTTGCCAGTTTTACCTACTCTCCCTGCCCTGACCCTGAGCCTACCTGCCGTTCTGTACTTGTCTGACACTGCCCTGAATTACTGACCTCTGCCTGCCATGACCCTGAGCCTGCCTGCCGTTCTGTACCTTTCTGACTCTGACCTGGATTACCGACCTCTGCCTGCCCTGACCCTGAGCCTGCCTGCCGTTCTGTACCTTTCTGACTCTGACCTGGATTACCGACCTCTGCCTGCCCTTGACCTGTCGCCTGATTGCCCCCTGTTTTGTTAATAAACATCTGTGATTCGAACTGTCTGCTTCTGGGTCTTATCCTGAGGTCTGATAAAACCCTTATCTAAGGGCTGACAGATGAGAGGCGTGGTACGGACAAAAACACACGGAAAGATGCGTATACACACAAGTTTGGGGTGACATACAAACACACACGCACTGTGACTCAGCAGTTCAATGGGTCATGCAATGCCAGAGGGACAATGACACACCTGCCGTACCCACAAAACACACTACTGGGTCAGAGAGAGAGGGGAGTGAGAGAGACAGAGAGAGCGGATTTGAAGGGAAATCCAAGGAGATAAGGATATGAATGAGGTTATAAGTTAGTACATATTTTAAAAACGGTCTGAGGCACACAGCGGTCCTTTTAATTTGAGTTCTTCACTAGACTATTACTTTCATTTCGGAAGAGTCTCTCGGTTTTGCTGGGGAAAAACATTTGCTCTGTATACTAGAAATATCAGGAGACCATCCTGATGTTAGTGTGCTATATGACCCCAGCCATTATCACCATGGCTGCTGTAGGTCAATTCACCTCAGTCGATCTACAAGCACATAGCCTATTAGCTATTCAATTGCAACGTTGTAGGCTACCCCTGAAAGGGGGGATATGAGAAATGATTCAGACCGAATGTAACATCAGCAACGAAACATATCTTGAAACATTTTGTCCAGCATTTTGTCCAGCATCTCGCAAACACACCGTCAGCAGCGCGTCTAGACTAGTTGCCGACTGCGAGCTGGGGTAGTTAGAGCTGGGGTAGTTAGTTTCATGTCGAGATGGAGGAGTTAGCCGTTTGAGAGTGTGGTGAATGTGCTGCTAAAATGGAAAATCCGGGGAAGCAAATCCGGGGGACGCAGGCGAACATAACGAACAAACCACTGTTCATTATTCCACTCCTTTGCAAAGAGGCAGGCGTTTTTAGAACTCAGTCAGATCAAGAATATAAGCATTCTGAGCTTTGATCAAAGCTGGGAGCAATATTTAGATGTTGACCATTAACAGTTTTTTTCTTTATTGTATACGTATATACACTACCGTTCAAAAGTTTGGGGTCAGATAGTAATTTCCTTGTTTTTGAAAGAAAAGCTCATTTTGTTGTCCATTAAAATAACATAAAATAGATTACATTTCTAAGTGAACCCAAACTTTTGAAAGGTGGTGTACAGCACCAGTCAAAGGTTTGGACACACTTACTCATTCAAGGGTTTTTCTTCGTGTTTACTATTTTCTACATTGTAGAATAATAGTGAAGACGTCAAAACTATGAAGTAACACATATGGAATCATGTGGTAACCAAAAAAAGTGTTAAACAAATCAAAATATATTTTTTGAGATATATACAGTGCCTTGCGAAAGTATTCGGCCCCCTTGAACTTTGCGACCTTTTGCCACATTTCAGGCTTCAAACATAAATATATAAAACTGTATTTTTTGTGAAGAATCAACAACAAGTGGGACACAATCATGAAGTGGAACGACATTTATTGGATATTTCAAACTTTTTTAACAAATCAAAAACTGAAAAATTGGGCGTGCAAAATTATTCAGCCCCTTTACTTAAGTTAATACTTTGTAGCGCCACCTTTTGCTGCGATTACAGCTGTAAGTTGCTTGGGGTATGTCTCTATCAGTTTTGAACATCGAGAGACTGAAATTTTTTCCCATTCCTCCTTGCAAAACAGCTCGAGCTCAGTGAGGTTGGATGGAGAGCATTTGTGAACAGCAGTTTTCAGTTCTTTCCACAGATTCTCGATTGGATTCAGGTCTGGACTTTGACTTGGCCATTCTAACACCTGGATATGTTTATTTTTGAACCATTCCATTGTAGATTTTGCTTTATGTTTTGGATCATTGTCTTGTTGGAAGACAAATCTCCGTCCCAGTCTCAGGTCTTTTGCAGACTCCATCAGGTTTTCTTCCAGAATGGTCCTGTATTTGGCTCCATCCATCTTCCCATCAATTTTAACCATCTTCCCTGTCCCTGCAGAAGAAAAGCAGGCTCAAACCATGATGCTGCCACCACCATGTTTGACAGTAGGGATGGTGTGTTCAGGGTGATGAGCTGTGTTGCTTTTACGCCAAACATAACGTTTTGAATTATTGCCAAAAAGTTCAATTTTGGTTTCATCTGACCAGAGCACCTTCTTCCACATGTTTGGTATGTCTCCCAGGTGGCTTGTGGAAAACTTTAAACAACACTTTTTATGGATATCTTTAAGAAATGGCTTTCTTCTTGCCACTCTTCCATAAAGGCCAGATTTGTGCAATATACGACTGATTGTTGTCCTATGGACAGAGTCTCCCACCTCAGCTGTAGATCTCTGCAGTTCATCCAGAGTGATCATGGGCCTCTTGGCTGCATTTCTGATCAGTCTTCTCCTTGTATGAGCTGAAAGTTTAGAGGGACGGCCAGGTCTTGGTAGATTTGCAGTGGTCTGATACTCCTTCCATTTCAATATTATCGCTTGCACAGTGCTCCTTGGGATGTTTAAAGCTTGGGAAATCTTTTTGTATCCAAATCCGGCTTTAAACTTCTTCACAACAGTATCTCGGACCTGCCTGGTGTGTTCCTTGTTCTTCATGATGCTCTCTGCGCTTTTAACGGACCTCTGAGACTATCACAGTGCAGGTGCATTTATACGGAGACTTGATTACACACAGGTGGATTGTATTTATCATCATTAGTCATTTAGGTCAACATTGGATCATTCAGAGATCCTCACTGAACTTCTGGAGAGAGTTTGCTGCACTGAAAGTAAAGGGGCTGAATAATTTTGCACGCCCAATTTTTCAGTTTTTGATTTGTTAAAAAAGTTTGAAATATACAATAAATGTCGTTCCACTTCATGATTGTGTCCCACTTGTTGTTGATTCTTCACAAAAAAATACAGTTTTATATCTTTATGTTTGAAGCCTGAAATGTGGCAAAAGGTCGCAAAGTTCAAGGGGGCCGAATACTTTCGCAAGGCACTGTATATTTAGAGAAATATTTGAGATTCTTCAAAGTAGCCACCCTTTTCCTTGAGGACAGCTGTGCACACTCTTGGCATTCTCTCAACCAGCTTCACCTGGAATGCTTTTCCAACATTTTTGCAGGAGTTCCCACATATGCTGAGCACTTGTTGGCTGATTTTCCTTCACTCTGCGGTCCAACTCATCCAAAACCATCTCAATTGGGGTGAGGTAGGGTGATTGTGGAGGCCAGGTCATCCGATGCAGCACTCCATCACTCTCCTTCTTGGTCAAATAGCCCTTACACAGCCTGGAGGGTCATTGTCCTGTTGGGTCATTGTCCTATTGTCCTATGATAGTCCCACCAAGCGCAAACCAGATGGGATGGCGTATCACTGCAGAATGCTGTGGTAGCCATGCTGGTTAAGTGTGCCTTGAATTTAAATAAATCACAGAACGTGTCACCAGCAAAGCACCCCCATACCATCACTCTTCCTCCTCCATGCTTCATGGTGGGAACCACACATGCGAAGATCATTCGTTTACCTACTCTGCGTCTCACAAAGACGGTTTGAAGCAAAAATCTCAAATTTGCACTCATCAGACCAAAGGCCAGATTTCCACCTGTGTAATGTACATTGCTTGTGTTTCTTGGCCCAAGTAAGTATCTTATTATTATTGGTGTCCTTTAGTAGTGGTTTCTTTGCAGCAATTCGACCATGAAGGCCTCATTCACGCAGTATCCTCTGAACAGTTCATGTTGAGATGTCTGTTACTTGAACTCTGCGAAGCATTTATTTGGGCTGCAATCTGAGGCTGGTAACTCCAATGAATATTCTCTACAGCAGAGGTAACTCTGGGTCTTCTTATCCTGTGGCGGTCCTCATGAGAGCCAGTTTCATCACAGCGCTTGATGGTTTTTGCGACTGCACTTGAAGAAACGTTCAAAGTTCTTGACATTTTCCAGATTGACTGACCTTCATGTATTAAAGTAATGCTGGACTGTCATTTCTCTTTGCTTATTTGAGCTGTTCTTGCCATAATATGGACTTGGTCTTTTACCAAATAGGGCTATCTTCTGTATACCACCCCTACCTTGTTACAACACAACTGATTGGCTCAAATGAATTAAGAAGGAAAGAAATGACACAAATGAACTTTTAACAAGGCACACCTGTTAATTGAAATGCATTCCAGGAGAATGCCAAGAGTGTGCAAAGCTGTCATCAAGGCAAAGGGTGGCTACTTTGAAGAATCTCAAATATAAAATATATTTGGATTATTTGAACACTTTTTTGGTTACCACATGATTCCATATGTGTTATTTCATTGGTTTGATGTCTTATTCCACAGTGTAGAAAATAGTGAAAAATAAAGAAAACCCTTGAACGGGTATATGTGTCCTAACTATTGACTGGTCCTGTATATATACTGTATATCCGGACCTCGGAGTCCTCATTATGTAGTTACGGCCATGATAGAGAAGTACAAATAAATGTATTGTCATACCCGTGGTATACGGTCTGATATACCAAAGCTGTCAGCCAAACAGCATTCAGGGCTCGAACCACCCAGTTTATAATGCAGTACACAGCAGGATCATGGAGTTAGATAGCTAACTTGCCTTGATATTTTTTAGAAAGATAAGCTTGAAATAGGCATGGTCTAATTGATTTAACAAATGAAAAGACATATGCAAGCTTTTTTATCCATATCAGTGCCGAGGCCCAAGCAAAAATCGACTTTTCATTTCATTTATCTGCATGACCAGCCCTTGTATTTAGTCGCACAATGAAGTGTTTCAGCGTGTTCTTTTCGGGACAACCAGGCTACAAGTACAACACAAAACAGATTGACATAAACAGTTGCTTGCATGAGTGTTAATTGACAAATGTCAATAAAAGAAGGTTTGCCAAAGCAAAAGCCAGGTAAAAATGAATTTATAATGATTTTTTTTACACCAGATACAAACATACACGTAAAAACATCAACTGACGGACGTACACAAACAACGACTACATCTCATCTGCCCCAGACATGCTCATTCTGTACCCCCATCCCTAGTTGCAACATTGTTTTTTGTCACATCGCCTTAAATTGTACCAATTTGTTTTTCTCTGTCGCCCATGCTATTTCAATAGTTCAATAATATTTATATGAACGCTGTAAGTACAGAAAATGTTTGCTCAGTGGGAAAGTAATGTCCAACTCGTCAGTGACAACTCTGTGGCGATTGGCGTTTGTGACAGCAACATTTTGAGCGTATTACAATATTATAGACACTATGTCCTGGGATTTCCTATGATCTTCTATGTAGACGGCTCTTGTGTAGCTTGTGAGTGTCATAGAGCAAAACAGGCGTTTTTGGAAGAAAGAAAAAAAGACCCGGCCCCGGTCCCCTTCCAGATCCGCCCTTATCTCACAAGCACCGCTAAATCTCGGCCCCCTCTAATCACACTAAAAAAACAATGTTTAAAAGAGGTTAGAAGTCCTAAATCACACCGGCTTGGGTTAATGAACCATAAAATCAATAGTTATTTCTGGTTGCTTATCAAAGTTAGCTGGCTATCTCATTGATCCTGCTTTGTGGTACTGTATACCCCTCTGATGTGTCAGGTCCGAATTGACTTAGACAGGTTACGTAAAAGTCTGGGTGTGTTCCGTCCTGTGTGTGAGTTTGTGTGTGTTTCGGTTTGTGTGTTTATACAAGCGTGTGTGCGTTAATACGAGCGCGTGCTGTGTGTGAACTGTGCGCTGTGTGTTTAAGATACAGTATCAGTCCAGAGTCTGTACATATTGTGGTTATAACCACCACAACCTCTCCCAATAACTTACCAGAACGACACCAACATGCAGGCTCACACTAGCCAGGCAGACACCAAATACAACATTTTCTTTCAGTAAATAAAAACCTGAATTGTTGCCAGTTGTGGTCAATTACCAAAGACACACCCCACGGGGACGTTCTTTTCACGCAGTCTCCAGAAGTGGAAACAAAAGCATGACGTTAATTTAACATTGATGCTGGTTTGTGTTTGTAGAACTGGTAACCCAGCAGTATTGTTGGCTAGAGGCCAAATATGACAAAGTTACAATAAATGTTGACTCTACCAGTTAGAGCTTTGTCTCTACTCTCTTCAATTGTTCATCCATTTTGACTGCACCTACACTTGAAGTGGCGATATGACCAGGAAAACTCAGGGCCCTACTTACAGCCTGTAATATAAACTAAAATAGTTATAAAAAATTTCCCTGGAGTGGAAAAACTCAGGGCTCAAGCTACTATTACTCCAAAATTGGGCAATCACACATAGACCAGGTTGAAATTACTCCAGTCGTTGGCCTGGCACTTTCTTTAAGAGTGAGTGGGTATGTCGGACTCGTCTAGCCAAATTCTTTACACGTTAGGCTCTGTCGGCCAGCCGCACTTATCAATGTCAAAACAATGCCTTCCCTCCTCTGTATCACCATTGTTTGTGTCCCAAATGACACCCTATTCCCTATATAGGGCACTGGGTCCTGGTCAAAAGTAGAGCACTATATAGGGAAAAGGGTCCCATTTGGGAAGCAGCCATTGATCAGAAAATCTTCCACTTTCCCATTCAAAACACAAGCACCTTCCCTTCCAGTAGGGCTGACACATCATTTCTTGGAATCTTCAACAGACAACGGTGTCCAACTGGAGAATTTGACAAAGTACACTTTGTTGACCCTCCAGTAGAATTCCACTAATTTCTAGCTATCTAGAAATGTGTGGGGACGTGTGTGCATTGCCATTTCATGCTCTTCCTTGTGTGTGTGTGCATGCATGTCCTTATTACTAACCACTGACACCATAGCTATTCTCTCTCTGGGGAGGGTTCAGGAAATGTTATTTTCCCCATGACAATTTCACCTCCTTATTCACTTCCTGTTGTTGAGTCTGGTTCGCTGGGCAAGCAACCACCGTTATCAGACAAAAATGAATACTAATGTCAGAAAAATGTGAATATTCCTGTAAGGGTCATCGGCACTGTCATTATTACAAAGCAGAATTACTGTAGGAAAAGTTTTTTGTTCAAACAGCAATTTCACAACTTTCATTGAAATGTCCTGTTTTCCACAATAATTTGTAACATACTTCGTAGCTAACTCTTAGTCACTTTCAATTTTCACATTTTTCATTGGGTAATTCATTTTCATTGGGTAATTCACTTTCATTGGGTAATTCATTGTCATCTTTATTTCTAAGTATGCCTGCTTGAACATTATTAGTGAATACTATGATATTACTGATTACTACTCCTGCAACTTTCTGTCACATCTTCGCTGCTTATGGATATCTGTTACTCAACGAGAGTCAGAGGATGAGTAGGAGTCAGGGAGACGGGGTCAGCATTTCTGACAGGATTGTCCTTTTTGAGGGAATGCCCATTCCTCCTGTTCGTCATGTGTCTCCCTCTAATCACCCTTTCCTCTAACTTCCCCTCCTTTCATTGTTTATCTAGTCATTCCTCCCCCGCACATCACATCCCTCCATTTCCCCGTCCCCCATCCCTCGCTCCCAGACCATCTGTCCTTAGACCTATGCCCACGATCTCTCTCTTCCTCGCTTCTTTTCTCAGTTGTTTATTTATTTGCCATCACGACCACAACAATAATAATATCCAGATTTCCTCTTGGTTACATAACAGTGTAGGCTACTTTATGTGTATATGTGTTATCTTGACAACTAGCCAAAATAAGCACAGACCAAATAGATAAGTCTATTTTAGTCTTCATTTGGATGAACTATTGTCACTTTCATTGTCGTTTTCTTCTACGCTTTTAGAAAAAAAGGGTTCTGAAAGGGTTCTCCGGCTGTCCCCATAGGAGAACCCTTTTTGGGTTCTATGTAAAACCGTCTATAGAAAGGGTTCTACATGGAACCCAAAAGGGTTCTACCTGCAACCAAAAATGGTTCTTCAAAGGGTCTCCTGGGGACAGCCGTAGAACCCTTTAAGGTTCTAGATAGCACCTTTTTTTCTAAGAGTATACCACACCCATAAAGTAAGAGTTCAGAAAAGGGATTTAACAGTGAATTGTGATAGAAGAACAAATAAAGAAATAACTTTTTTCAATTTTCATTCAGAATAGGTTGGCCCGTTGCGCAATATATCTTTTTGGCCTTGCCCAAGCTGTTCTCTTCATTCTTGAGTCATTGTGTTTTTCTCATACCACTGTCATTGCTTAATTTATCCTTCTTTACTTATTTAAGAGATCATATTGTTAGAGTTCAGAAGCTGATTCATTGAAATACATTAAATAGCTGTTCCATTGCAGTAGCAAAGTCAAGTGGATTGATTGGAAAAGGTTGAGCATAGAAGTTTTTAAACAGTTAGTCATTCTTTCTAAATGTCTAGGAGTTGTTATACACAGCATACATATGGAAGTTTAAAGTGACAACAGATGGATTGCAGTTATTACTCTACAGCTGATTCAGGTTGTATGTGAGACCCCTGTCACGCAAAATTACGGCAAGAAAATTCCACAGCGGTTGCTTTTGATCATTGTCATGTTGAAATGTGAACCATCTTCCCATTTTCAACTTCTTGGCAGAGGGCTGCAGGTTCTTCTCAAGAAAATGTTGGTATTTTGCACTGTCCATTTTCCCTTCTTTCCTGACAAGTGCTCCTGTCCCTGCTGAAGAAAAACACCCCCACAACAGGATGCTGCCACCGCTGTTGTCACGACTTCCGCCGAAGTCGGGTCCTCTCCTTGTTCAGGCGACGCTCTGCGGTCGGCCTTCTAGCCATCATCGATCCACTTTTCATTATCCATTTGTTTTGTCTTGTGTTTCCACATACCTGGTTTCAATTCCCTCATTTACTTGTTGTGTATTTAACCCTCTGTTCCCCCCATGTCTTTGTGTGGGATTGTTTATTGTAGTGCTTGTGCATGTTCTCCGTGAGCGCACAACAGGTTATTTTGTGCCTATTTATCTTGTTGTTCTGGATGCCGTTGGTTTTGCTTAATAAGTCTCTGGTTATTACCCAGTTCTGCTCTCCTGCTCCTGACTTCTCTGCCGCCAATTGCGCACCCCGCTACAGCTGTGCTTTACTGTAGACATGGTGTTCTTTGGGTGGAAGATGTATTGAGTTTTTGCCAGACATATCGTTTTGCGTTCAGACCAAAAAGTTCAATTTTGGTCTCATCTGACCACAGCACCTTTTGCCACTTGGTCTCAGCATCTACAATGTGCTTTTTGGCAAAGCTCAAACGAGACTTGATGTGACTTTTTTTGAGAAGTGTTTTTTTTCTTGCCACCCTCCCATAGAGGCCAGATTTGTGGAGCACTTCTGATATTGTGGTCCCATGCACACATTGACCCGTCTTTGCCATAAAGGCCAGAAGCTCCTTCCAAGTCGCATTTGGCTTCTTAGTAGCCTCTCTGATCCGTCTCCTCCTTACCCAGTCATCCAGTTTGGAGAGAGGCCTGATCTATGCAGGGTTTGGGTGGTGCCATACGCCTTCCACTTCTTAATAATGTAAGGCAACATAAGGTGAACATTTTGAAAGGGGGTGGTGACTTTCTGTGTTTGTCATAATGTGTGGGTGTATTTTGTACTGACGCTTAATGGTTTTTCTATGCAATATACAGTATATCATACGTATGACAGCTTTTTTTTTCTCTTTCCACATTACTCTATGACTGTCCCTAAAACTTTTCCTTAAAACCACAGAAGCTTAGCCGTTTCTCTTTCTCTGTGGTATAGTAGAAACAAAACACATTGTCACAGATTCTTTCTCAATGCATATTTACATTTACATTTAAGTCATTTAGCAGACGCTCTTATCCAGAGCGACTTACAAATTGGTGCGTTCACCTTAAGACATCCAGTGGAACAGCCACTTTACAATAGTGCATCTAAATCTTTTAAGGGGGGGTGAGAAGGATTACTTTATCCTATCCTAGGTATTCCTGAAAGAGGTGGGGTTTCAGGTGTCTCCGGAAGGTGGTGATTGACTCCGCTGTCCTGGCGTCGTGAGGGAGTTTGTTCCACCATTGGGGGGCCAGAGCAGCGAACAGTTTTGACTGGGCTGCGCGGGAACTGTACTTCCTCAGTGGTAGGGAGGCGAGCAGGCCAGAGGTGGATGAACGCAATGCCCTTGTTTGGGTGTAGGGCCTGATCAGAGCCTGGAGGTACTGAGGTGCCGTTCCCCTCACAGCTCCGTAGGCAAGCACCATGGTCTTGTAGCGGATGCGAGCTTCAACTGGAAGCCAGTGGAGAGAGCGGAGGAGCGGGGTGACGTGAGAGAACTTGGGAAGGTTGAACACAAGGTGGGCTGCGGCGTTCTGGATGAGTTGTAGGGGTTTAATGGCACAGGCAGGGAGCCCAGCCAACAGCGAGTTGCAGTAATCCAGACGGGAGATGACAAGTGCCTGGATTAGGACCTGCGCTGCTTCCTGTGTGAGGCAGGGTCGTACTCTGCGGATGTTGTAGAGCATGAACCTACAAGAACGGGCCACCGCCTTGATGTTAGTTGAGAACGACAGGGTGTTGTCCAGGATCACGCCAAGGTTCTTAGCGCTCTGGGAGGAGGACACAATGGAGTTGTCAACCGTGATGGCGAGATCATGGAACGGGCAGTCCTTCCCCGGGAGGAAGAGCAGCTCCGTCTTGCCGAGGTTCAGCTTGAGGTGGTGATCCGTCATCCACACTGATATGTCTGCCAGACATGCAGAGATGCGATTCGCCACCTGGTCATCAGAAGGGGAAAGGAGAAGATTAATTGTGTGTCGTCTGCATAGCAATGATAGGAGAGACCATGTGAGGTTATGACAGAGCCAAGTGACTTGGTGTATAGCGAGAATAGGAGAGGGCCTAGAACAGAGCCCTGGGGGACGCCTGTGGTGAGAGCGCGTGGTGAGGAGACAGATTCTCGCCACGCCACCTGGTAGGAGCGACCTGTCAGGTAGGACACAATCCAAGCGTGGGCCGCGCCGGAGATGCCCAACTCGGAGAGGGTGGAGAGGAGGATCTGATGGTTCACAGTATCGAAGGCAGCCGATAGGTCTAGAAGGATGAGAGCAGAGGAGAGAGAGTTAGCTTTAGCAGTGCGGAGGGCCTCCGTGATACAGAGAAGAGCAGTCTCAGTTGAATGACTAGTCTTGAAACCTGACTGATTTGGATCAAGAAGGTCATTCTGAGAGAGATAGCGGGAGAGCTGGCCAAGGACGGCACGTTCGAGAGTTTTGGAGAGAAAAGAAAGAAGGGATACTGGTCTGTAGTTGTTGACATCGGAGGGATCGAGTGTAGGTTTTTTCAGAAGGGGTGCAACTCTCGCTCTCTTGAAGACAGAAGGGACGTAGCCAGCGGTCATATTTCAAATGTAGGACGGTTTTAGATCTATTTTCTTACTACATAACTCTATGACTAAAACTTTTCCTTCAAACTGCAGCTTTTTGGTTTCACTTTAGATCTGAGTAGCCTTGGGCCTGAACAGCCTGAGTAGAAATGTTGAATTAATTTATCTGAGAAAGTGGTTGGAAGGGAATTTTTTATATTGCATAAAAGCTGTTTGTCTTTCATCCAAAATGTATTTTGGGTTCATTCCTTTTCCAGAGTACCCCTAGTCTGTTTCCCGTAGTAACAGAACAGTGAGTTCCCATTCCCATGCTCATTTTATCTCACCTCAGAGAAAATGGAGTGGGCAGGTCAAACCAGATTTCCATTGCCAAACTAATAAGGAATGTACCAAATGAAGGGGTCTGGGGGTTTGTGGGTGGGATGATATTTTTAGATTTTTTAAATGTTTACATTTGATTAATTTAGCAGATGCACTTATCCAGAACATATTATAGGAGCAATTAGGGTTAAGTGCTTTGCTCAAGGGCACATCGACAGATTTTTAACCTAGACGGCTCAGGGATTTGAACCAGCAAGCTTTCAGTTACCGGCCCAACACTCTTAAACACTAGGCAACCTGCCGCCACGTAGCGTCATTATACAAACAAACATGACAGTAGCTTGGTTTCCATCCGATTGCCAACAGATTTCCGTTCAAATACTCTGAAATCCGCATAAAGAAATGCGAATTTTCCCAACAGTGGTGTGTTTCCACCAAAGGGACTTGTTGCCAATCAAAATAAGTGAATTCATCAGTTATTCTGCGCTCTGTCACACTCAGAGAGAGTGCTCTGAAATCGGAGAAGGTAGCCAGAGATACATTTGCCAACGCCAGAGATATGCTAACAAGTCGTTCAAAATCTTGCTAGCTAACCAAGTGACACCCGCATCTCTAGCTGTGTTGACAACCGAAAAATGATATGAGAGGGGAAAAGTAAATAATTCACCTCATCCAATGACGTCAGCTTACTAGCGGCTACCTAGCTAGTTGCTAACGTTAGGCTCCGTGCTTTTAGCTTGCCACATAAATAGATGAAACTGAAACGGTGCATCCCGAAATAAGGAAACAAACAATGTACCAGGCCAGATGTGATTTACAACCTGATACCAATATTTTTTGGACTACCAAGGAATGTATTGGTGAAATATATGAATCATGCATTGAACTGCATCCATGTATTCTGCCAACAATGCATTAGTGTACGTCATGGAACGTTGAGTCAAATATAACCTAATTTTAAAACCTCTTATAAAGTTGGTTTTGTTGCATAAACTGGGAATGTGATATTTTTTACTGATATTATGATTGCCTGTTTGTTTCACATCTGAAAAGTAGTTTGCCACCAGAAATGTGTTAATTTGCTGTTTTCAACATCCACTGAAGTAGATAGCAAGTTTACAAGATAGCTACAGCAGTTGCTATGGTAACCAAACAAACATATTTGCTTGTTTAGCTAACCAAACCATCAGTCATAGCTTGCTATTATGAAAATCGAATTCAACAATTGCAATACTGTTTTCAAAAGCAGCTCAAAGAAAATTTCTAAAAATAAACTATAGCCATGGAATTTTCCAGTGCAAATATATCGTGCCTTATAGGGAAGTAATGCACGCTCTAGAATGCCCTTCAAGACAATCAGAAAGGAGTATTAAAAAATGCCATGGTATAAATCTACAATACACTATCAACATGCTGTGTGCAACTAGGCAGTTAAGCTCATGTGAACAAGCAGCAACAGCAACTATAACACATCTAGGTTCAAAAACAACAATAAAACTTTAACAGCCTATGACATCACAGAGTCAAAGGGACCCCAAATTTACTACCATGTTGCCTCAAGTTCAACCCCCCTCCTTCTCAGTTACTGTGGAAACCGTGGAGTTACAGTAAGATGCTTGAGGGAGAGTGGAAAGGAACAAGAATTCTGGGAGACCATCCAGCTTGACAAAACCAGTTTTCCGTTTTGTTATGTTTTGGCCTCAAAGGCTTCTACTGCAGTGGCGGTTCATTTCAGTTTTCACACCTCTTAAACACACATAGCTGTTGGAGAAAAGGAAATACATACAGTGCCTCTCAGCAAAATGAATACGCACACATGCATGCACACACCTTAATCTATAGGATGGGTGTCCCTATACCGGGACGGTTGAGCTAACGTGCACTAATGTGATTAGCATGACAGCTTTAAGTAACAGCAAACTTTCCAGGACATAGACATGTCTCATATGGGCAGAAAGCTTAAATTTGTGTTAATCTAACTGCACTGTCCAATTCACAGTAGCGATTACAGTGAAATAATACCATGCTATTGCTTGAGGAGAGTGCACAGCAACAAAACACTTTTATCACGGCAACTGGTTTGATACATTCACCTCTGAAGGTAAATAATGTAAGCACAAGGACTATAGACAGCAGGTGCGATGGGGTAATGGTGTGTGTGTGTGTGTGAACATTTTGTGAATACGCGGCCATGGAATGCTGGCAGCTACAGAACCAAATTTGGAATTCTGATGTGTCAGATCTGTGTTTATGTGTCACCCCTCTCTGACAGGAGAGTGAGAGAGAGGAAGGGAGAGAAAGAGGAATAGAGAGAGAACTACATGGGAAGAGCGGGGATGGACGAGTAGACACAGAGACAGGTAGAATTGGAACCACCTGACCTTTGCCAGACAATGGGAGCTCCAAACTCCCCTGAGTAAACAGCATGACTGACCCCCCCCCCCTCTCTCGCTCTCTCTCCCCAAGTGCAAAAAGAAACAAAGAGAAAAATGTTCCTGAGTCTCTGTGTGAGGTAGAGAGTGATAAAGAGGACATAAGTGAGTGTGTGTGTGCCAGAGTGAGAAAGAGAGTGAAAGCATGTGTGTGTGTGTGTGTGTGTGTGTGTGTGTGTGTGTGTGTGTAACAGTCTCGCTAGGGAGTAGAAGCCTGTCTAGGCAGTAAGGGATGTCGACCTCATAGTCACAAGTAACTTCCTCTCTGCACATGTCTACTGGAATGGGGCCTAGAGGGAAGAGGGAGGGGCCTAGGGAGCCATGCCGCTAGTCTACGCTATATAAAGCAGTAGAACTCTTACACACACACTCACACTCAAATGATGCTTCTCTAATAACTCACAGGGAAAACACTGAAAGACTGAGCTATTACTATTCCAGCAACTCTCAAGCAACTCAAGAGCTACATCAAGCTAATCTTCATCAAGTTCGTCTACATCTTTCAACACTTCAACTTCAAGGTAAGAGTGCGTTTATGATTATATTCTTTCGAGCAAATGTGAAAGTTCTTGGAAATATGCTCATAAGGCAAACTTAGTCTTGTTTTCCATTTGTTGTTATTATTATGAATCAAATCATCAAATGGATACATATATTGTCTGTGTGCATCACTAAACAAACTCAGAGGTTGTAACAATTGCACTGCAATTTGCATACAGACAACATGTTGTATGAGTCAATATTTGAACCCTGAACTTCTGGGGGAAAAAACACTGTATATTTTCAAATTCTACAACAGAAATGTGTGTTTAAAGATGTATGAACTCAAATGACCACCGCTGCACTAAAGCCTTGAGGGCAAAATTAACCATTCTGTTTCAAATATGTTTTATTATGAAGCATTATGGTCCAATTATACAATTAAACAGTCTGATTAAAAAATTAAGAAGCATACTTTTTTACATATATGAAAACAAATATAGGACAACAACAAATGACAATAGCATGCAAAGTTGCACCCCAATAAACACTTGTTCAATTTGGTTTTTATTTCTCTCCCACACACTCACTTTCTGTCTGTCTCTCTCTCTATCTCTTTCTGTTTCTCTCTCTGTGTGTGTGTGTGTGTGTCACGCCAACATGTCCAAGGTTGGCACCTGGGTCTTGTCTCTTGTTTTGTCTCACCCATGTCTGTACCACAGTAAACCAATGCCAGGGTCACTGTGCCATGGTTTGTTGTCCATTGAGAACCAGGGTCATATTCATTAGTAGACACCGTAGCAAAATGTTTTGCTACAGAAAACAAAGATGTTTTTTATTGGTCGATTTGCTGCATAGACCCTCCCTGTTTGAGTCAGTTTTCTTCCATTTGCTGCCTGATGAATATTACCATATAAACTATTTTGATTTACTATCCTTCATCCAGAAGTGTAGTTACATACCTCTGTCTGTGATGTCTATACTGGTCCGGTGGAATAGAAAATATCTTTGAAGGTTGCCCAACAAGAAACAGATTTATAAACACACTGTGGAATGCTTTTTAAAATGGTTCTAAATTCGAATGGCTAGTAAGCAGCAACTGTGCCAAATAATTTATGCAACTGAGACCGAAACGGACCTGTGTATTTGTAGAGAACATACGATTTTAACAACTATGGTTTTAAGTAACCCCTCGGGTAACACTCTTGTATGTACCGCAGCAATGCATCTGAAGGATCTTTTCATCTTTCATCTTCTTGTTCAGTCTTTCTTTGATCCTTCTATCATTTGACTCATCTTTCTCCCCTGTCCTCTCCCGATTTTTGAATATTGTTGAATCTCTATAATTTCACAAATCTCTCTCTCCTCGCTTCCCTCTCTCCTAGGATTCTTTATCTTTATTCTTGTTCAATCTTCCCCATCTCCCTAGAATGCTTTACCTGTATACAATGTTGTTAGATTCCTTTAACCCTCTCTCCTCCTCCTTTGCCCAGGCTGCTTTGCCGTTAGATAATGTTGTTAGAGGTGTCTAACATTCCACTCATCCCTCCTTCCTCTCCCCAGGATGCTGTGCCTGTACGTGTGCTTCCTCCTCAGCCTCTCTGGAGCGGCCCTCTCTAACCTCCAGGAGAAACAGACAGACTTTGGGATGCGGGTCTTCTCCCATGTGGCCCAGACCTCCAGGGGCTCTAACTTGGCCTTCTCACCCTACGGCGTGGCCACCATCCTGGGCATGGCTCAGCTGGGCGCTGGGGGCAACACCCGGAAGACACTCAACGCCAAATTGGGCTTCTCTCTACAAGGTAAGGGTGGGCTGTTTTGTAGCCTCTTACCACAGCTGTGATGTATAATGACATCAAATCAAACTTAATTTGCCACAAAAAAGTGCAGTTCAAAAAGAAGAAAATATTTACCAAGTATGCTATATAAAATGTAATAATAAAATGTAACACAAAAATAATAAGAATAACGAGGATATATACAGGGTGCACTGGTACCGAATGAGTGTGCAGGGGTACAGGCTAGGTGAGGTAATCTGTACATGTAGGTGGGGAAGAAGTGACTATGCATAGGTAACAAACAAACAGCGAGTAGCAGCAGTGTACAAGAGGGGGGGGGTGTCAATGTAAATTGTCCGGTGGCGAATTTTATGAATTGTTCAGCAGTCTAATGGCTTGGGGGTAGAAGCTGTTGAGGAGCCTTTTGGTCCTAGACATGGCGCTCTGGTACCGCTTGCCGTGTGGTAGCAGAGAAAACAGTCTATCACCTGGGTGACTGGAGTCTCTGACAATTTTATGGGCTTTCCTCTGACACCACCTATTATATAGGTCCTGGATGGCAAGAAGCTTGGCCGCAGTGATGTATTGGGACATTCGCACTACCCTCTGTAGCGCCTTACGGTCAGATGCCGAGCAGTTGCCATACCAGGCGGTGATGCAACCAGTCAGGATGCTCTCGATGGTGCAGCTGTAGAACCTTTTGAGGTTCTGGGGGATCATGCTAAATCTTTTCAGTCTCCTGAGGGGGAAAAGGTTTTGTCGTGCCCTCTTCACGACTTTCTTGATATGTCTGGACCATGATGGTTTGTTGGTGGTGTGGACACCAAGGAACTTGAAACTCTCGACCCCCTCCACTACAGCCCCATCAATGTTAATGGGGGCCTGTTCGGCCCGCCTTTTCCTGTAGTCCACGATCAGCTCCTTTGTCTTGCTCACATTGAGGGAGAGGTTGTTGTCCTGGCACCACACTGCCAGTTCTCTGACCTCCTCCCTATCGTTGTTGGTGATCAGGCCTACCACTGTTGTGTCGTCAGTAAACTTAATGATGGTGTTGGAGTCGTGTTTGGCCACACAGTCATGGGTGAACAGGGAATACAGGAGGGGACTAAGTACACACCCCTGAGGGGCCCCTGTGTTAAGGATCAGCGTGGCAGACATGTTGTTGCCTATTCTTACCACCTGGGGGCGGCCTGTCAGGAAGTCCAGGATCCAGTTGCAGAGGGCGGTGTTTAGTCTCAGAGTCCTTAGCTTAGTGGTGAGCTTCGTAGGCACTAAGGTGTTGAACACTGAGCTGTAGTCGATTAACAGCATTCTCACATAGGTGTTCCTTTTGTCCAGGTGAGAAAGGGCGGTGTGGAGTGCGATTGAGATTGCATCATCTGTGGATCTGTTGGCGACGAGCGTCAGAGCCGGTGTAGTAGGAGTCAATCTTAATCCTGTATTGATGCTTTGCTTGTTTGATGGTTTGTCTGAGGGCATAACGGGATTTCTTATAGGTGTCCGGATTAGTGTCCCGCTCCTTGAAACTGTCAGCTCTAGCCTTCATCTCAATGTGGATGTTGCCTTTAATCCATGGCTTCTGGTAGGGATATGTACGTACGGTCACTGTGGGGACGACGTCGTCGATGCACTTATTGATGAAGCCGATGACTGAGGTCGTATACGCCTCAATGACATTGGATGAATCCCGGAACATATTCCAGTCTGTGCTAGCAAAACAGTCCTTTGGTGTAGCATCTGCGTCATCTCATGCAACTACATAGGGTAGTTGAATGAGTTTTGCAAAGTGAGACAGATGGTAGACTTGGTTTTGTCTACACAATGAGGCCTTGACAATAACATAACTCCAGGCTGACATAATCAAAACAAAAAGAGCCATCCTAGCCGGCGACGAGCAACATCCACACTTTCTCACCATCTCTATATGCAATCGTGACTCATTCATTCTCTCATTCTTTTCATTCCACTTCTCCTCCTTCTCTTCCTCTCCAGACTTTTTGTACTTTTAATCATAAATTAAAATAAATGATTCCTCTCCTCCAGAGCGAGGGATGTCACGTCAGCAGCGTCTGCTACAGCAGAACCTCTCCAGTGAGGAGGGAGTGGAGTTGGCCAGTGGCATCATGGTAGAGAAGAAGATGGCTCTGGAGAAAGGCTTCAGGAGGGGGCTGGGGAAAGCCTTCCAGGCCTCCCCTCACCAATTGGACTTCTCCAGGCCAGACCAGGCCCTGGAATTCATCAATGCCTGGGTCTCTGACCACACCGCGGGTGAGATACAGTAGTGTAGTATTGGCTCATACCTTCAATGTCATGCACATCACCACATATTGCAAGTGTGCACTTTGTTAAAATCGATGAAGTTGTAGTAGCTATAGCAACAACAATGCATACAACACAACCAGTGACAGACAGAGAGGATACAAGTTGCTTGTTTTCTCCAGAAAATCTAATTCTTTGTGGGATGAGACAGATTTATAATCAAAACAAACCTCCCTAACACTCTCTTTCCTCTCTTCTCTCTGCTCCAGGTACCATCCCTTCATTCCTGTCGTCCGGTGCTCTGACCGACAAGACTCGCATGGTCCTACTGAACGCTCTGCACTTCCAGGGGTTATGGAAGGTGCCCTTTGACCCCAAGATGACCGAGGAGAGGCTGTTCCATTGTGCCAATGGCAGCTCTGTGCCCGTACCTATGATGAGGCTCACACACCACTTCAACTACGGTGGGTACCTCAGGATGTTTTTCAAGTGTAGAATTTTCCCATGAGACATTTTTACATCCCCTTGACATGAGTACAACCTCTCTTCTTTTTAAATACTTTAGAAGTTAACTTAGAATACCTCATTTTGGCAGAATCCTAACATGTGATCTGTAAATGTAACTCAAGTTTTCGTGTCTTCCATCGATATTATTTACACACATTTAGTTAGGACTTGGTCCTTAAGGCATGCATTCTTCAAAAGTGATTCAAACGAGTCCGCCGCAGCCCAGCAGCCAGTGTTTAAAACAGACATGACTACAAGTACTACCTCCACCAATCAAACTGAAACTAATCCAACCTCTCCTCTCTTCTCCTCTACAGGTGAGTTCGTGACCCCCGACGGTGTGGACTATGATGTCATCGAGGTTCCGTACGAGGGAGAATCCCTGAGCATGCTGCTGGTCACCCCCTTCGAGTCCGAGAGGCCAGTGAGCGTGCTCAGTAGCGAGTTGACCACCAGACGCCTGCAACAGTGGAGAGAGGAGCTGAGGAGCGTCAAGCGTCAACTGGCTCTGCCCAAGTTTACCCTGGACACTGAGGTGGATCTGAAGTCTACACTGACCAGCATGGGGTTGGGGGACATGTTCAACCTAGCCAAAGCAGACTTCACTCGCATCACCAGTGAGTACCCTACCATTCATCACTTAGGAACTGGTGTCTGAAGTGGCACCCTATTCTTTATATAGTGCACTACCTTTGACAGGGCCCAGGCCTCTGGTCAAATGTAGGGCACTATGTAGGGGATAGGATTGGCTCTGTTGCAATATCCACACTACTAGCATTTCACTTTAGAATGAAGGAATTGGGCATACATTGGGCATACATTCTGTGGTATGAAAGTATGGACATTGGAAAGTGACAGACTTGGTATGATCAGTTTGTGTGTTTAGCAAATACAGAATACTGCATGCTTCTCATTATTTTTAGACAGCTAATTTAAACTCCCTCTCTTTATTTCTCTGCCAGCTGAGGAAAGGCTGTGTGTGTCCAAGGTTCTGCAGAAAGTCAAGATTGAGGTGAACGAGAAGGGAACCAAGGGATCATCTGCCACAGGTACATTACAAGACCAATACTTATTCCTGATGATTTAACCAATAGTATAAAGAAGTGTTTTGACTTGTCTTTTATACAGATGTACATAAAGACAATACATTTATGATGAATTGATGATAGCATAGGCTACAGGGTTGTGTTTTGACAGTGCTTGTTATACGGATGTACATAACAATAATTAATTGATGTTAAAGTGATGTTACTGTACAGAGTTGTTTTGACTGTATTGTCTCCTCTCTTTACCACTTGCAGCTGCCATTATGTTCTCTCGTATGGCAATAGAGGAGATCACCATGGACAGGCCCTTCCTTTTCCTCATCCAACACAAGTCCACAGGTGAGCTTCCTCTAATGTGCCTACACCACCATCTATGTTAAAAACTACATCATGTTAGCCTTGGTTATCCAATGTCTCAAATCACCACAAGTCTAGCTAGCTGTGCCCTTTTTATATAAGTGCATACACTTTCAAGTAGGTTCAGGGGAAGTCCTGCTATTTTGTCCCTGCATATACTGAATGATCTTGTATGGAATTCTCTTTGTCCCTCAGACACTTTGACATAATTCCTACCTTGTTCGTCCTCTAATATAAAATATGTTTGTTTTCCCCTCCCAGGTGCTGTACTGTTCATTGGTCAAGTCAACCAACCCTAGCAACACTAACAGACCAATATACCAGAGAGGAAGAAGCGAAGCGAGAGGAATAACGGCCCAAAATCTGTCTTCTCCAGCGAGGAGTGTTTGTATGGAGGTCAATGAGAGTGTCAAATTTGGTTAACAAAAAAATGAATGGCTTGTCTTCTACATGTGGCTTATTTTATCTAATACATGTTTCTTGGTGCTTAGGTTGTTACAAGTGTATTGATATAAATATGATATGATGATATGACATCCCGGCAACTTTGAGAAAAAACACTTTATATCGGAGTTGTGACTGTTTTTCACACGCATATCTGCCCTCCCATTGGCTAGCTAGAATGGTCCCCCCTGATCTTGCCTCCTCCCTACTGCCTTCCATTTTTGAAGAGATTGACCTGAGTATCTGTTCAATATAATGGATTATCTGTGCTGTTATACAACAACCATGAAAATTCCTTTCATTCCATTGACAGGGACACCTGTCAATCAACTTGCTACTGAAACTGACCATAGTTAAATCTATGAACTGGACAATAACTGTAACTTAAATTATCCTTAATCTGTATATTACCAAATTGGCAAAATGCATATATTTTGATAAGTGAAAGTTTATATATCTATTATTTGCGCTGATGGGATATGTTTTTTTTTATTATTTGTGAGCAATGGGTATGGTTGTTAATGCCTGATACTGATATGAAGGGAAAATTATTGAATGGGTAAGAAATATTTTTATTTTGCTGTTGAATTTTTTGTCTGTAATGCTCTGTTTGTTCCGACAAGTCTTATTTTTGCAGTATTTATATATTTATTCAAATGAAAACCTTTTTAAAAACCTTACATGTTGTGGACTACAATTTATTAGTTTTGACCTCTGGTGTTCATAACATGAATAGTGACTTAGAAAAACAATAATTTAGTGGTTGGACTAGTTGGATCCAGAAATATCGGTTTTAATTCAGATAAATATACAATAAAATATGCCCCACTAGGTGACATAAGCTGTCTGTAACCTACCTGTTGTGGTTGCAGCCACTTTAGGCAACAGAGTAGGCTTAAATGTAATATTTCAAGCAATTATTTGTAGAGCCTATGATAAAACTGGCATGCTAAATTGTGTAGAAATCTATAAAAATCTCTATCTTGCTGACTGAACGCACACTTTTTGGCCATCACCTCGTAAGAACTCAGTTTCCATGGAAACCACATCGACCGTCTTGTCATGGCAACAACATCCGAACATACTGTACTGATACGAGAGACACATGATCCCCCCCCCCTCATCCTCCAAGAATCTTAGAGCACCAAGAATCAGATTTCAAATGTAATATAATCAACTCCTAAACTCAAACGACACAGCGTTGTGTCTACATACATATTTAGTTTTAGTTATGAAATTGTTTGAAATAGACCTAGTAGATCTAGCGAGTTCGCCTCGGTTGGCTTGGTTACGAAACTGACTTGACCGGTTGCCTCAAAATGCGCAATGCGCATGTTCACTGAGGAGGGGAACAGCTGACGTCTGTCACCGGAATCGCTCCTACTAGCTAGCTGGTTGAATGAGTTGCTCGCTCGAGCCGTAGTATTCTGAAACAGACATGGAATGTTGACGTTTGCTGTGTTTAAAACGAAAAGAAAAATCAAGTAATTCATATACGAAGATCCAAGTTAATATTTGCGTTGTGAGCCTGATAAAATGGTAAGTAATTTCGCCATAAAGAGCCGGTTAGCTCATTACCTTAGCTGCAAGCAAGGTGTATGGTTTCAGGAAGCAGAGTGAAGCAAGCTGGTTGGCCACCTGTGTTGGCTAGCAAGGTACAGTGGCTAATGCTAACATAGCTACAGGTACAGTAGCCAACTTGTTTGCTAGTGGACAGGCCGCACATTAGAGTTTTGCCTAGTCTAAATTCTAACTTCGCTAGGAAGATGTATGTTGAGCTCACTGGCTAACAAGTTATCTTCGAAGGTAACCTTGCATAACTAAGCCTTTTGACACTTGTTTAGCTAGCCAGATGTCGTGATTAGCCAAATAGCTGGCTTGCTAGCTGGTTTTGTTTGCTTTCAACGAAATGTACACTTGAACTAGGTAGTTTGACATGTTCCTCCGGTTACTGTCATTGTTAGTGTGTGTATATAGTTGGTGTTAACAGCTGTAAAGTTGGCTGTTGACTGCCTACACGTTGCAGATACTCTGTGACCCTCAACACTGACCCTGCACTAGCTACATTGATATAATGATCGATGTGTATTGATAAAATGGTGTTAAACTATTCAGACACCCCTTTCTCTTTTGCTGATCTGGTTGTCAGTTAGGCTGCCTCTTGTATTGCTGCCTGTTTACTGCACCTTTACTGTGGACAAAATGATAAACTGTTGACTATTAGACAATTGCCACCTTTGTCAACTTGAAGGGTGTCCAATCAAAACACATATTTTGACCAATGGGTAAAATAATATTTTAAGTGTGTGGATAATCCTTTAAGAAAACCATTGGTCCAAAACTCATGTCTCGATCACAATATGTTAAAAAGCTATTGATTGGAGTTTTTGCTGTCCTACAAGGGTCAGAATTAGGGTGACTAAATCAATGGAGTCCAGAAGGGGGAAAAAGTGTTCAAATATCAGGAAAATTGCATCGAGTCAGCTGGGCTGGATTCTGGGCAAGAATTAAGGATACTGGTTACCCGACAGGCTAACTTTACCATTGAACTCATCTTTCTTCTCGAATCTGCAGTTAAGATGGATATCAATTTTGATACGACATGCAGTTTTTAAATATTTTAGCATATGATTTTCATTTTAATACGAAATTCCTCTTTTTCAAGATTTCTCACAAAAACAAGCGTATCTCTTGTGAAATGTCCACGAAGCACTGAGCGTATACCAAGCTTTTTATTTTCTTAGCCTATTACATTTAATTCCGTTTGTCATGCATTTTTAATTTTTTTTGACCCGCAGTAACAACTTGGAAGACCACAAAATGTAAAATCCTCAGAAGTTGTTACAAGAAACCTGACCGCTATGTCAACAGAGCTCGGTGCTAATTATCAGATGTATTAAGTTACGAAATCCAACTTTTTGCAGATAGTGTTAATGATATGTTAGAGAAAGACCTCACTGAACAATTCAGAACACTAATCTTCATATTTATCTTGGTAAAATGTATTTTAGAACATAAGGATCTGAAATGTCATCACCAAATCACTTTTCACTCTGGACAATGTTTGGACACCCTGCAACTTGGTAAATACTACCTACACTCCCTTCCTTCACCACTACTCTCCAATATAGGGTATTGCTGTCCTCACCAGTGTCCTTCTACAGAACATAAAACCCCTTCCATGTCTTCTCCTCTCTGTCAGATTAACACTAGAGAGAAAGCACTGAGTGGGTTCGACTGTAAGTAAAGTGGAACTAGCAAAGCAGTTGACTGTAAATTGATTGGTGTCAGTAGAGTTTGTACGGTCTGTCCAGTTCTGTGTTTTTAACCTAAAATAATGTGTAGCTCATCTTTGCATCTATGTTTCGTGGTCACCAACTAACTAGCTAACTAGCCTGGAGTGACAATCTGTTTGTACTATCATGTCAACTTCTTGTTTGGCATGACAAGGAGTTGGCATGGCATGACAAGGAGTTGGCATGGCATGACAAGGAGTTGGCATGATTACACAAATAGACTCCCACTTGCTGTCAGTCATATTTGATTACCAGTACTGTACTAATATTTGTGGTTGGCTGGCCATTGCTTCTTGAAGAGGGATGGTTTGTACCAATATTTGTGTTTTAGATATAATGTACATAGTCCTGTATACTGTGTTGGCTAAGTTGAATAGTGTTAGCCTGGTCTCAGATATGTTTGTGCAGTGTGACAATGACCATAGGAGTTGGCAAGACAGCACAAACAGAGCTTGGCCCAGGCTAGAATATGGTGGGTCCTTTGACCATAGAAGTGAGGCAAGACTGCACAAACGGATCTGGGCACAGGCTAGAATATGGTTGGTCTTTTGACTGCTTTATAACTAAGTAGGACTGCTGCTGCTAAATCACATCACATTGTAGGATCTGACACAGATGAGCTTAAGCATAATCTCCCAAAAGGAAGCTAGTCTATTCTTATACACATCATGGCCTTCTTTACTTCACACTCCCTTGTCACATGTCCTCCTCTCTTCTCTCAATTCCAGTTCAAAGGGGCTTTATTGGCATGGGAAACACATGTTTACATTGCCAATTCAGGTGAAATAGATAATAAAACATGTACAGTAAACATTACACTTACAAAAGTTCCAAAATAATAAAGACATTTAAAATGTCATTATGTATATATACAGTGTTGTAATGATGTGCAAATAAACATAAATATAGGTTGTATTTACAGTGGTGTTTTTTCTTCCTTGGTTGCCCTTTTCTTATGGCAACAGGTCACAAATATTGCTGCTGTGATTGCACACTAGTATTTCACCCAGTAGATATGTGACTTTATCAAAATTTGATCTGTTTTCAAAGTCTTTGTGGGTCTGTGTAATCTGAGGGAAATGTGTCTAATATGGTCATACATTTGACAGGAGGTTAGGAAGTGCAGCTCAGTTTCCACCTCATTTTGTGTTCAGTGTGCGCATAGCCTATCTTCTCTTGAGAGCCAGGTCTGCCCTCGGCGGCCTTTCTCAATGGCAAGGCTATGCTCACTGAGTCTGTACATAGTTGAAGATGTCCTTCATTTTGTATCAGTCACAGTTAGGTTTGCATAGGGTCGGAAACTTTCCGGTAAATTTATGGTAATTTTCCATGGGAAGTTAAGCCTGGATATTTTGGGAATTTTGCTTAAATTCATCAAAAAAGTTAGCTTATAACAGTGAACCTTTTTTTGTGGGATACACAAGGCATTTCTGGGTCTTGTGGCATATTTTGGTTAAACTATCCCCAATTCAATGGAATTGCAGCCCTTTGCATTCTTCCATCACATGTACAGCTGATTCTCAAGATCTTGCACACTAATGAGATGCTATTGAGCCCACGCTACTACACTGTCTGAGCTAAGGACTACATGCTTTCTGGTAAGTTTTGATTACAATACTGGGTGGGGTGAATATATTTTATGACTTACATGATTGTTTTGTTAACTAGTAAATGGTAGCCTACAGCAAAGTGTGTTTTAAATAATTTCTAACTTGTTAACAATTTCTGCTAGTTAGTTTTTGCTACCATGTTAATTAATCTGTTCCCATACATGTTTCATTTAAAAAAAATTATCTTGCAAAGGAGTTGTTTAACCTGTTGCTTCTACCCTCTACTTTTTTGAACATTCTGTTAAAAATCGCGCAACATTTCAGCGCCCTGCTACTCATGCCAGGAATATAGTATATGCATTTGCTTAGTCTGTGTGGATAGAAAACACTCAGACGTTTATAAAACTGGTTAAATCACTGCTGTGGCTTTACCAGACCTGTCACGCCATGGTCATTATATTTTGTGTTTTTGGTATATGTTTGGGTAAGCCAGGGTGTGACATGGGTTTATGTGTTGTGTTTCGTATTGGGGTTTTATAGGATTTGGGATTGCATATTATTAGGGGTGTGTCTAATTAGGCTTGGCTGCCTGAGGCGGTTCTCAATGAGAGTCAGGTGCTTCTCTTTGTCTCTGATTGGGAACCGTATTTAGGTAGCCTGAGTTCGCGTTGTATTTCGTGGGTGATTGTCCTGTCTCTGTGTTGTAGTCACCAGATAGGCTGTAATTAGTTTCACGTTCCGTTTGTTGTTTTGATTCACAGTTATTTCATGTATCGTTCATTTTTCATTTATTAAAGATCATGAGTAACCTACACGCTGCATTTCGGTCCGACTCTCTTCATTCAACAGACGAACACCGTTACAGAATCACCCACCTCTCACGGACCGAGCAGCGTGTAAACTGGCAGGAGCTAAAGGACGACGTTATGGACAGCAGAAGTATGGAGTATACTACGTGGGAAGAAATTGACAGGTGGGCGGCCGATCCAGAGCGAGTGCAGGAGCCCGCCTGGGATTCCCTACAGCAATGCGAAGAGGGCTATAGACGAATGGAGTCGAAAAGGAAAGCACGGCGGCGCAGAGCGAAAACGGAAAGTAACGGGGGAAAGCGCAGAGAGAGAGTGGCTGAGTCAGGAGTCAGACCTGAGCCTACTCTCCCTGTTAATCGTGAAGAACAGTTGCAGTGGGAGAGACTGCACCATTTGGAGATTTGGACATGGGAGGAGGAATTAGACGGTAAAGGACCCTGGGCGCAGCCGGGAGAATATCGCCGTCCCAAGGAGGAAATAGAAGCAGCTAAAGCGGAGAGGCGCAGGTATGAGGAAGCAGCACGGCGACTCGGTTGGAAACCGGAAAGTCACCCCAAAAAATGTATTGGGGGGGTGGCTAGAAGGGAGAATAGTTATGCCAGGTAGGAAACCTGCGCATACTCCCTGTGCTCACCGTTGGGCTAGAGAGACCGGGCAGGCACCGTGTTATGCTATGGAGCGCACGGTGTTTCCAGTGCGGGTGCAGAGCCAGCTGCGACACATACCAGCTCTTTCTATTGGCCGGGCTAGAGTGGGCATCGAGCCAGGTAAGCTTGGGCAGGCTCGGTGCTCAAGAGCTCCAGTGCGCCTGCACGGTCCGGTCTATCCAGAGCCACCTCCACACACCAGTCATCCGGTAGCAGCTCCCCGCACCAGGTTTCCTGTGCGTGTCCTCGATCCTATACCACCAGTTCCAGCACCACGCACCAGGCCTTCAGTGCGCCTCGCCTGTTCTACACAGCCAGAGCCTTCCTTCCCTTCTACGCTGTCGGAGTCTCCCGCCTGTTCAGCGCAGCCAGAGCCTGTCTCCTCTCCTGCGCTGTTGGAGTCTCCCGCCTGTCCAGCGCAGCCAGAGCCTGTCTCCTCTCCTGCGCTGTTGGAGTCTCCCGCCTGTTCAGCGCAGCCAGAGCCTGTCTCCTCTCCTGCGCTGCCGGAGCCTCGTGCCTGTTCGGAGCAGCCTGAGCTGCCAGTCTGCAGAGAGCTGTCAGTCTGCATGAAGCAGCCAGAGCTGTCAGTCTGCCCAGCGCCGCCAGTGCTCCCAGTCTGCCCAGCGCCGCCAGTGCTCCCAGTCTGCCCAGCGCCGCCAGTGCTCCCAGTCTGCCCAGCGCCGCCAGGATCCGCCAGAAGTGCCAGACAACCAGTCTCTTCCAGATCTGCCAGACAACCAGTCTCTTCCAGATCTGCCCGACAACCAGTCTCTTCCAGATCTGCCCGACAACCAGTCTCTTCCAGATCTGCCCGACAACCAGTCTCTTCCAGATCTGCCCGACAACCAGTCTCTTCCAGATCTGCCAGACAACCAGTCTCTTCCAGATCTGCCAGCCAGCCAGGATTTACCGGAGCCTACTACCTGCCTGAGCTTCATCTATGTACTGGGCGTCCTCTCAGTGCTGGGCGTCCTCTCAGTACTGGGCTTCCCCTCAGTCCCGGGCTGCCCCTCAGTCCCGGGCTGCCCCTGTCCCGAGCTGAGCCTCTGTCCCGAGCTGCCCCTCTGTCCCGGGCTGCCCCTCTGTCCCGGGCTGCCCCTCTGTCCCGGGCTGCCCCTCTGTCCCGAGATGCCCCTCTGTCCCGAGCTGCCCCTCTGTCCCGAGCTGCCCCTCAGTTATGTGGGGATCTGGGTGAGGACTATTAGGCCATGGTCGGCGGAGAAGGTGGATGATCCCAGGACGCGAAGGGGAGGTACTAGGACATTAATGGAGTGGGGTCCACGTCCCGAGCCAGAACCGCCACCATGGACAGACGCCCACCCGGACCCTCCCTATGCTTTTGAGGTGCGTCCCGGAGTCCGCACCTTAGGGGGGGGGTTCTGTCACGCCTTGGTCATTATATTTTGTGTTTTTGGTATATGTTTGGGTAAGCCAGGGTGTGACATGGGTTTATGTGTTGTGTTTCGTATTGGGGTTTTATAGGATTTGGGATTGCATATTATTAGGGGTGTGTCTAGTTAGGCTTGGCTGCCTGAGGCGGTTCTCAATGAGAGTCAGGTGCTTCTCTTTGTCTCTGATTGGGAACCGTATTTAGGTAGCCTGAGTTCGCGTTGTATTTCGTGGGTGATTGTCCTGTCTCTGTGTTGTAGTCACCAGATAGGCTGTAATTAGTTTCACGTTCCGTTTGTTGTTTTGATTCACAGTTATTTCATGTATCGTTCATTTTTCATTTATTAAAGATCATGAGTAACCTACACGCTGCATTTCGGTCCGACTCTCTTCATTCAACAGACGAACACCGTTACAAGAACGGCATTTACATCGAAAAGCACAGGAAAAACTGATCACTGAAAATGGGAAAATATATCCATGCGCTACTTGAACCCATTGATAAAGGTGAACCACAATTAATTGACTGAGGTTGCAGTACCTACAGCTTCCACACGGTGTCTAGAGTCTTGTCATTTCCCTTCGAGTTTTTTCTTGGTCAAACACATGCAGGGCACCGTATTTCTTCAGGTCTAGGACCGGATATTTTCGTTGAGTTTCTAGCCGGACATTTTTCCAGACGGACAGCTAATGATCTTTACATCGCCTCCTGATGAATTTTATCGCTTATTAACGTTTACTAATACCTAAAGTAGCATTACAAACGTATTTCGAAGTGTTTTGTGAAAGTTTATCGTCGACTTTTTGAATTTAAAAAATGACGTTACGTTTTGAAAACGCTGTTTTTTTGTTTATCACACAGTCTACATATAACATTATCTTGGCTTTATATGGACCGATTTAATCGAAATAAAGACCCGATAGTGTTTATGGGACATCTAGGACTGCCAACAAAGAAGATGGTGAAAGGTAATGACTGTTTTCTATTTTATTGTGCGGTTTGTGTAACGCCGAAATGCTAATTATTTTGTTTACGTCCCCTGCGTGGCTTTTGTGTTGTAGTGTATTGGTGCATGCTATCAGATAATAGCTTCTCATGCTTTCGCCGAAAAGCATTTTAAAAATCTGACTTATTGCCTGGATTCACAACGAGTGTAGCTTTAATTCGATACCCTGCATGTGTATTTTAATGAACGTTTGAGTTTTAACTAATACTATTAGCATTTAGCGTAGCGCATTTGCATTTCCAGAGCTCTAGTTGGGACGCAAGCGTCTCAGGTAGAAGCAAGAGGTTAATCTAACTGCTTAACTATTTGTCTGTACATGGAATTGTACTTTTTTTTACTCATTTTTTTCTAATCCTTTTCAGGAAAATTCCACAGGCACTAGCTGATGTGTGGAGACATTTCACTGCACCTAATGTATAAGGAAAAGCTGTGTACATTTGCAAATACTGTGCCAAATCATATGTGAAAAGTGCAGCAAAGATGCAGAATTATCTGGCCAAGTGCATAAAGTTCCCTCAGCGCTCACAACAAACAACCTCTGACAAAAGCCGCTGTACTTCTATTCGAGGGGAAAATTAGGAATCTGACACCTTATCGATAGTAATAGCTCATGGTCCTCCTGGAATCAGAATTTTCACTCAATGAAGGAATGTAGTCGGAGAAATGCGGATGAATGTCTTGCTTGAGCTGTGTATGCAACTGGTTCACCTCTGATGCTCACAGGCAATGTGTATTGGAAGAGATTTCTGGATGTTCTTCGCAAAGCATGCACCCCTCCAACTAGACATGCTTTATCTACTAATTTGCTGGATGCAGAGTTCAACAGAGTTCAAGTGAAGGTCAAGCAAATCATAGAGAAAGCAGACTGTATTTCAATCATCTCTGATGGGTGGTGGAATGTTCGTGGGCAAGGAATAATTAACTACATCTCCAACTCTCAACCAGTATTCTACAAGAGCACAGGACACACTGGTCTCCACATTGCAGATGAGCTGAAGGCAGTCATCAATGGCCTTGGACCACAGAAGGTATTTGCACTGGTGACAGAAAATGCTGTGAACATGAAGGCTGCTTGGTCTAAAGTGGAGGAGTCCTACCCTCACATCACACCCTTTGGCTGTGCTGCTCATGCATTTAATCTGCTCTTCAAGGACATCATGGCATTGAAAACAATCAATACACTCTACAAGAGAGCCAAGGAAATGATTAGGTATGTGAAGGGTCATCAAGTTATAGCAGCAATCTACCTCACCAAGCAAAGAATAAGATCACCACATTGAAGCTGCCCAGCAACACCTGTTGGGGTGGTGTTGTTATCATGTTTGTCAGTCCCCTGGAGGGGAAGGAGCCTCTCCAAGAAATTGCCTTATCACAGTCTGCCGATATGGACATCCCCTCAAGGGGATCCTCCTGGATGATGTATTTTGGGAGACTGCTATGCAGCCTGAAACTCCTGAAACCTGTAGCAGTAGTCATTGCATGGATCGAGGGAGACAATGCCATCCTATCTGATGTTCAGACTCTGCTTGCAGAGATGTTGCTCCAAGCAGAGGAAACTGCAGTTCTGAGTATGCTGGCAAGAGCATCCTGTCTGGTGCAGAGATCAAAATGGCCTATGGTGTCATCACTACTGTATCTCGCCACCTTGGCCTGGATGAAGGCAAGGTTGTTGGCAGTCTGGCTTTGGGGTGGAGATGCAATATGGCAGTCGTGCCAACATATCTCATCAGCCACCCGATGGAAGGAACTTTGTGGATCTGAGGCTCTTTCCATTGTTGCCTCCATCATCCTCCAAATCCCCCCAACATCAGCCGCCTCAGAGCGCAACTGGTTCTTGTTTGGGAACACACACACCAAAGCTCGTAACAGACTGACCAATACAAGGGTTGAAAAATTGGTGGTCATCCGGGCAAATTTGAGGCTTTTTGAGCCTGACAATGAGCCATCCTCAACAAGGTTGGAAAGTGACAGTGAAGATGAGGCCTCAGAGTCAATGTTCAAGAGGTGGACATTTGAGGAGGTCCAGGGAGAAGACATGGAAGCCTGAGAGGAAGAAAGTCTAGAAAGTAAAGCTTTGGTTATCATTGTGCAGATGTATGTTGAAAATGGTTTTGGGAGATGCAATGGATCATTGGGGATCATTCAATATTCCCTTTTGTTGTTCAGTGAAATTTATGATAAGGTAAAAGGTTTAAGTTTCTGTCTCCATATGATATGGTAAATATATCCAATGTAAAAAACATCTACATTTAAATGGCATTAATATTAATTTGCATATATTCCCATTAATTCCCACGGAAAGTTTCCACCTCTGGATATTCCCCAAAATGTGCAACCCTAGTCACAGTGGTCAGGTATTCTGCCACTGTGTACTCTGTTTAGGGCCAAATAGCGTTCTAGTTTGGTCTGTTTTTTTGTCAATTCTTTCCAATGTGTCAAGGAATTATCATTTAGTTTTTTTCATGATTTGGCCGTGTCTAATTGTGTTGCTGTCCTGGATCTCTGTGGGGTCTGTTTGTGTTTGTGAAGAGTTCTAGGACCAGCTTGCTTAGGGGGCTCTTCTCCAGGTTAATTTCTCTGTAGGTGGTTTTGTTATGGAATGTTTGGGAATCACGTCCTTTTAGGTGGTTGTAAAATTTGACGTCTCTTTTCTGGATTTTGATAATTAGCGGGTTTCGGCCTAATTCTGCTCTGCATGCATTATTTGGTGTTTTACATTGCACACTGAGGATATTTTTGCAGAGTCTCAAATTGTTTATTGTCCCAATTTGTGAATTCTTGGTTGATGAGCAGACCTCAAACATAAAGGGCAAAGAGTTCTATAACTGATTCAAGTATTTTTACCCAGATCCTAATTGGTATGTTGAATTTTATGTTCCTTTTGATGGCATAGAAGGCCCTTCTTGCCTTGTCTCAGATCGTTCACAGCTTTGTGGAAGTTACTTGTGGAGCTGATGTTTAGGCCAAGGTATGTATAGCTTTTTGTGTGCTCTAGGTCAACGATGTCAAGATGGAATTTGTATTCGTTGTCCTGGCAACTGGACCTTTTTTGGAACACAGTTATTTTTGTCTTACTGAGATTTACTGTCAGAGCCCAGGTCTGACAGAATCCGTGCAGAAGATCTAGGTGTTTCTGTAGGCCCTCCTTGGTTAGGGAAAGAAGAACCAGATAATCAGTAGATATTTGACTTCATATTCTAGTAGGGTGAGGCCAGGTGCTGCAGACTGTTCTAGTGCCCTTGCCAATTCGTTGATATACACTGCTCGAAAAAATAAAGGGAACACTTAAACAACACAATGTAACTCCAAGTCCAATCACACTTCTGTGAAATCAAACTGTCCACTTAGGAAGCAATACTGATTGACAATACATTTCACATGCTGTTGTGCAAATGGAATAGACAACAGGTGGAAATTATAGGCAATTAGCAAGACACCCCCAATAAAGGAGTGATTCTGCAGGCGGTGACCACAGACCACTTTTCAGTTCCTATGCTTCCTGGCTGATGTTTTGGTCACTTTTGAATGCTGGCAGTGCTTTCACTCTAGTGGTAGCACAAGACGGAGTCTACAACCCACACAAGTGGCTCAGGTAGTGCCGCTCATCCAGGATGGAACACCAATGCGAGCTGTGGCAAGAAGGTTTGCTGCGTCTGTCAGCGTAGTGTCCAGAGCATGGAGGCGCTACCAGGAGACAGGCCAGTACATCAGGAGATGTGGAGGAGGCCGTAGGAGGGCAACAACCCAGCAGCACGACCGCTACCTCCGCCTTTGTGCAAGGAGGAGCAGGAGGAGCACTGCCCAGAGCCCTGCAAAATGACCTCCAGCAGGCCACAAATGTGCATGTGTCTGCTCAAACGGTCAGAAAGAGACTCCATGAGGGTGGTATGAGGGCCCGACGTCCTCAGGTGGGGGTTGTGCTTACAGCCCAACACCGTGTAGGACGTTTGGCATTTGCCAGAGAACACCAAGATTGGCAAATTCGCCACTGGCGCCCTGTGCTCTTCACAGATGAAAGCAGGTTCACACTGAGCACATGTGACAGACGTGACAGTCTGGAGACGCCGTGGAGAACGTTCTGCTGCCTGCAACATCCTCCAGCATGACCGGTTTGGCGGTGGGTCAGTCATGGTGTGGGGTGGCATTTCCTTGGGGGGGCCGCACAGCCCTCCATGTGCTCGCCAGAGGTAGCCTGACTGCCATTAGGTACCGAGATAAGATCCTCATACCCCTTGTGAGACCATATGCTGGTGCGGTTGGCCCTGGGTTCCTCCTAATGCAAGACAATGCTAGACCTCATGTGGCTGGAGTGTGTCAGCAGTTCCTGCAAGAGGAAGGCATTGATGCTATGGACTGGCCCGCCCGTTCCCCAGACCTGAATCCAATTGAGCACATCTGGGACATCATGTCTCGCTCCATCCACCAACGCCACCTTGCACCACAGACTGTCCAGGAGTTGGCGGATGATTTAGTCCAGGTCTGGGAGGAGATCCCTCAGGGGACCCACCACCTCATTAGGAGCATGCCCAGGCATTGTAAGGAGGTCATACAGGCACGTGGAGGCCACACACACTACTGAGCCTCATTTTGACTTGTTTTAAGGACATTACATCAAAGTTGGATCAGCCTGTAGTGTGGTTTTCCACTTTAATTTTGAGTGTGACTCCAAATCCAGACCTCCATGGGTTGATAAATTTGATTTCCATTGATAATTTTTGTGTGATTTTATGTGAAAGTATTTAATAAGAATATTTAATTCATTCAGATCTAGGATGTGTTATTTTAGTGTTCCCTTTATTATTTTGAGCAGTGTATATGTTGAAGAGGGTGGGGCTTAACCTCTCTGGGATCGTTCGGGACGCTAGCGTTCCACCTCGCCAACAGCCAGTGAAAGTGCAGGGCGCCAAATTCAAAACAACAAATCTCATAATTAAATTTCCTCAACCATACAAGTATTTTACACCATCTTAAAGATACACTTTTCGTTAATCCAACCACAGTGTCCGATTTCAAAAAGGCTTTTCGGCGAAAGCAGAACATATCATTATGTTAGGTCAGCAACTAGTCACAGAAAGCATTCAGCCATTTTCCAACCAAAGAGAGGTTTCACAAAAAGCAGAAATATAGATAAAATTAATCACTAACCTTTGATGATGTTCATCAGATGACACTCCCAGGACTCAATGTTACACAATGCATGTATGTTTTGTTCGATCAAGTTCATATTTATATCCAAAAACCTCTGTTAAAATTGGCGCCATGTTCAGAAATGCCTCCAAAACATCCGGAGAAATTGCAGAGCCACATCAAATAACAGAAATACTCATCATAAACTTTGATGAAAGATGCATGTTTTACATAGAATTAAAGATCAACTTGTTCTTAATGCAACCGCTGTGTCAGATTTCAAAAAAGCTTTACGGCAAAAGCACAATATTCAATCATCTGAGAACAGCGTTCAGCCACAAAAGCAAGCCATACAGTTACCCGCCAAAGTCCATAAATAGCATTATTAATCTTCACTTACCTTTGCTGATCTTCATCGGAATGCACTCCCAGGACTCCCACTTCCACAAGAAATGTTTGTTTTGTTCGATTACGTCCATATTTGTCAAAATACCTCCGCTTTGTTCGCGTTTAGTTCACTATTCCAAAGACACAATGCGTGAGCGCAAAATATAGACTAAAAGTCAAGAGTTCCATTACAGTTTGTAGAAACATGTCAAACGATGTTTACAGTCAATCCTTAGGGTATTTTTATAATAATTCTTCAATAATATTCCAACCGGACAATAGCGTATTCATTACAGAGGAAAAAAAAGGAACGGCGCACCCGCGCAGTAAACAACTGATTGGCCACAACCTGGTCCACTTGTTGAAACAGCTCTTATTCGACCTCCTTCCACAATAGAAGCCTCAAACAACTTTCTAAAGACTGTTGACATCTGCTGGAAGCCTTGGGAAGTGCAATCTGGCCCCATAGACACAGCATATTGGATTGGCAATCACTTAAATGAAACTACAAACCTCAGATTTCCCACTTCCTGGTTGGATTTGTCTCAGGTTTTCTCCTGCCATATTAGTTATGTTATACTCAGACATCATTCAAGCAGTTTTAGAAACTTCAGAGTGTTTTCTATCCAATACTACTAATAACATGCATATATTAGCATCTGAGGCAGAGTAGCAGGCAGTTTACTCTGGGCACCTTATTCATCTAAGCTACTCAATACTGCCCCCCCAGTCCCAAAGAAGTTAAGGAGCTTTTTTTGTACTTATTCCATGCAGTGTTATGTTTTATATCCATGGGGTACTGTATTGTAATGACCTCTGCACAGGGATAAGCAATGGGGCTTCAATGGCCTCTGCATTTGGGTAGGGAATCTCTCCTGCCATTGTCAGGCTCAAGAGTTTTCAGACCTCTCACTTCACACTTAAGTGCTAATTGAAGTTGCAGCCAGGTCAGTTCTGTCCTAGCAGCTTGGTAGCCTTATTCAACTTTGTATAACAAAATTACCTAGAGGTTCTTTTTTTTGTAGGTTCAGACTCAACATTACTCACTCAGTTTTGTGTTGGATTGTATTTTTAGGTTGCGCTGTGTTTCTTCTGCAGGTTTTGGTTTGTTAGTTTTTTTTTCTTGATAGTCCTTGGTAGTAATAGACCATTCAGGTAATTTTGTCCAAAATCAATGTTTTAGGTATGGAATTTGGATTCAAGGTTTTGATGTTGAGGTTAGTATCCTGTATAAACTACAATTTATACAGGTTTATCGGGCTTATCTACATTTATCCAACTCTAATTCTATATTTTTTTGCAGAAGAACCCAGGAGCCCATGAGCTCACTACCCTCTCTCGCCCTCTGAAGTGTTTTTGAGAACACACACACTGAATGCAAGTAGAATGATACTCCTTTCAAAAGGTGACTTTCACAGATGATTTTGTAGGATGGCACTGATGTTAGTAGTCTAGTTTAACATTAGAGTATGTGCTACATTTGTGGCCAGGCAGTCTCTAGGAGATTGACTCTCCACCACACCACGTGGTGCCAGGGAGTTTAAAAGCAGAGATTGGCGATTGTGTTCCAGGGAGGGTCTCGATAACTAGGACAAGTCCGGTGGGAGATGTAGTCTGTTACTGTACTTTTTCCACCATGTCAATATTAACACGGTTGATATGTAGATCTAGACACACATGTAGGCCCTACTAAACTTGTGACATAGAAAGTATGGTCTGTCTGTCCTCCCCTCTCTCTCTCCCACTGACTCTCTTTCTCTCGCTCATAATCTTTCTCTCTCTTTATGCAGATCTGATGGTCGTTTTTTTTTTTTTGTCTTTGTACATGGAGCAATATCTCTTTCCCCATCATACTTATGATCCCCCTTTTCCTGTTTTGTGACCCAGTCCAGGTTGCTAATATATGAGACTTGCTGCGCCGGCGCGAAAGCTTAACCCCGTGTGGCGTGTCCAGAATTAGGTCTTACTGCTTACTCTCTGTTAGCTTGTGTCTGCCTAATATGTGTAGGCCTACATATCACGACCTCTCTGCCCTGTCTGCTGTCCCACCACCTCCTCTCTAGATGCGTTTCATGTTGCTGTTCAGTCGACAGTGGAAGCTGCATCTCCAAAAGTCCTCCCGCTTTATGCGGAACTGTCTATTTCAGTCTCTTTGTTTTACCCTCTATGTTCTGTCTGTTGTACACACTAGTTCATCCTGAAGTTACCTGGTACTAATGTCCCCTGGTCTCCTTTCTGTATGCTATTGATCCTGTTTCCGATCCTGTCTTTCTCCCCACCTGTTTCCTCCCCCTGTAAACTGACATTAACTCTCCCTGGTCTCCCTCCTTTCTAGATGCGTTTCATGTTGCTGTTCAGTCGGCAGGGGAAGCTGCGTCTCCAGAAGTGGTACACTGCCACGGCCGAGAGGGACAAGAAGAAGATGGTGAGGGAGCTCATGCAGGTGGTGCTGGCCCGCAAGCCCAAGATGTGCAGCTTCCTGGAGTGGAGGGACCTCAAGATTGTCTACAAGAGGTACTGGAATACACTCACACACCAGGGATTTTTCTGCCATTGAAATCCTTGAAAAGTGTTTTTTTTTCATGGTTGTGTGAGACGGCATGTAGCTGCTACACACTCTGTTCACACAAACACACACTTGAAAAAGTGCAACAAAGGGTACTGTGTGCTTTACATAAGTGTCTGGAATTGTAGTCACACACACATACTCTCTCTCCCACTGTCTCTCACTCACACAATAATTGAATGACTTCTTTTTTTTCAGAAAGAACTTCAGTTGTGGCAGGTCGAATAAGATAAAGATGTATAGTAGACATATAAACGGCAACGTTCACACGTGACCTTACCAATGTTTACAAGGTTTAGGCCTATACAAGATACACGTAAACCACACAACTGTTATGATTTAAAAGCCATACTGATGCCGGTACAAAGCTGTTAGTGGCTCTCTTGGTTTTAAGAGGTCCTGAGTCTGTTCCCTAATGGCAGAACTGGCTCTTACATTTACATTACATTTAAGTCATTTAGCAGACGCTCTTATCCAGAGCGACTTACAAATTGGTGCATTCACCTTATGACATCCAGTGGAACAGCCACTTTACAATAGTGGTGGCGGTGTAAGATCCAAAATGATTTATTTGCCCCTTATGTTTGCGCTCTTTGTAAATGTCTCGGAGAGCCTTTTGCTTTCTCCATTCAATCTTCTTACCACAGACCTGTACAACTCTCACAATGGTATTCAGACTTGCCCATGTGAGGGAGCCAAACCAGGCAACTACACTAAATGTTAAGATGCCCCCCCCCCCCCCACCCTTCCCTCTACTGGTAATAATTGTTCTTCAAAAGTGGCTCCAGGGGGCCATTAAAAGAGACAGACCTGTCACACACACACACACACTTGACATTACTGTGTGTGTGTGTCCCGACCTGTCTCCTGGCATTATCACCCAGGCTGTCTCTGAAGGGTGTTTGGTATTGTTTCCCCAAAACACAGATTTGACTTTCCATTCCAACTGATGCTCAGTGACTCACCATTTGAACACTCATTCCACCTCCCACATCTCATACAGAAGCCATCCACACACAGCACTCGGTGTAGAAGTTGCCCAGAGGATCCTACAGTAACCTACACCACAGTGAATCTGTGCAAGCTTATCATATGCTGCACTTCCACCTAAGACTGCGTGTCGCCAGTGTTCTTATGTTAATTAGGCTCGGGCTGTATACCGGGGTATTTGGAAATAGCCACGGGATGGTTTTTAATACCTTTGAAACTATTTATTTAAAGTTTTTTTTTAAATATGTGAATATTTTTTGGTACTTTTAAAGTAAATACCTGCAGTCAACTTGTGCAATACGTTAGGAGATAAAGGAGATTGCGTTCTTCATTTCAATATGACACTTACTGGTAGTCCCCTGTAATGTTGTATTTGTTTACAAGCACACAACAACCAGAGAACGGAGCCTTGTGAGTCACTCACTACTGTGCAGCATGTGCCAGGTGATCTAGTTACAGTATGGAATTCACAATGAAATGTTTGCCAGCTAGATATAATTTGACTTAAGTTAACTGTCTAAAATCTGGTGAAGGCTCTGCAGTTGCACATTTGGTTTGCTAACTTAGTATCTAGTTAGCTACCTAGCTAAGTGGTTACCTTCTTCCCAAGTCCAGCTTCGCTTTGTAACAGCAGAGAATCCCTTCCTGGATAAAGATCCTTGCTGTCTAACATTTTGTTTTGTGAGTAGCAAGTTACTTTGTGATCTGGGATGTCCGTCCTGAAAATGGTTTAGGTCAGAGACTGTATAAAATGTTTGCAATGTTAGCATTCTCTATGGGATTTGACATGTACTTGTTAGCATTGCTAACCTTCGTATTACAGAGGCGGTGGGGTTAGAAAATAGTACCCCTGGTGTTCTGTGTCGGTATTACAGGATATCCCCATATGGCACAAGGTCTGTATGACAATATGGATACCGCCCAAGCCTAGTGTTAATGTTGTGCTCTAGTGTAATTGTTTCCACCAGGAGTGTGACACTAAAGACTTGGGGTGTGCCGAATCAACAACCTCTGTATCAAGTTGCTCAGTGAGAAGGTTTTAAAGTTCACAGTTAGCCATTCTTATGTAAATGCAAGCTGAAAAGTACCAGTGGCTTGGCCTTGGCCCCAAGTCAGAGCATGTTTGCAAAAAATGTGGCAAAGCAATTAACTATTTGTCCTGAATGCAAATTTATGTTTTTGTGCAAATCCAATACAACACCTTACTGAGTACCACTCTACATATTTTCAAGCATAGTGGTGGCTGCATCATGTTATGGGTACTGTATGCTTGCAATCATTAAGGCCTGGGGGGTTTTGAGGATAGAAATAAACGGAATGGATCTAAGCACAGGCAAAATCCTAGTGTTTTTTTCAGTCTGCTTTCCACTAGACACTGGGAGATGAATTAACCTTTCAGCAGGACAATAACCTAAAACACTAAGCCAAATCTACACTGGCATTGCTTACCAAGAAAACATTTAATGTTTCCGATTGGCCGAGTTAGTGTTGACTCAAATCTGCTTGGCAAGATTTATTGCAAGACTTGAATAAGCCAAGACTTGAAAATGGTTGTCTAGCAATGATCAACAATCAATTGGACAGAGCTTATTTAATAGAATTGAATAGAATAGTGGGCAAATATTGTACAGTCCAGGTATGCAAAGCTCTTAGACTTACCCAGGAAGACTCACAGCAGTGAGCGCTGCAAAAAGGTGATTCTAACATGTATTGACTCAGGATTGTGAATACATATGTAAATTAGATATGTATTTTATGTTCAATACATTTGCTAAAATGTCTAAACAGGTTTTAAATTTGTCATTATGGGGTATTGCGTGTAGATGGGTGAGGAAAAACAATTGAATCCATTTTGAAATCAGGCTGTAACACAAGAAAATGTGCATTAAGTCCAGGGCTATGAATACTTTCTGAAGGCAATGTAGATGGAAATAGGAAGAACTGAGGTAAATCTGATGGAAACTCAACAGTGCTCTCTGCGGTGTATTGCAGTACCTATTTCTGGCCAGGTGAGTGAGCCAAAGAGCTGACTTCGCTAATGCTCTAATACAGTGTTTCCCAACTCTGGTCCTCAAGTACCCTCGACAGCATACATTTTTGTTGTAGCCCCAGACAAAAAACACCTGATTCAACTTGTCAAGGGCTTGATGACTAGGTGACAAGTAGAATCAGGTGTGCTTGTCCAGGGCCACAGTTGGGAAACAACACACACAACCTTACACACAACCCTACACATGGTATAGTGCACAACCCTTGAGTTGCCAAGCACACTGCATAGACTGGCATCATACACATCAGCATAACAAGCTTGTCTGTCAGTAGTTATTAGTTGTCTAAGGGCGCGTTCAGTAGGACGCAACGTTTTGGAACATTCAGATAGAAATATGCTTTGTAGAAGAAGCATGCCCTCTTCGTGGCATTCTATCTACGTTTGGCTACAGAACATGGCCCTGGGTTACTGACTGGCAGGAGATCCATGGATTCCCCCTTTTTAGTTCTGAGCTGAACCTCAATGAAGAAGGTGTGGGTGTGTTGAACCTCAATAACCCAAAGACAGTGTGGGGGTTTTCTGGGTTCCTTCCTTCCATTCCATTCCGCCTCTGCATGCTGTTTGCACTAATAAGGTGTGTGTGTGTGTGTGTGTGTGTGTGCTCTATAGGTATGCCAGTCTCTATTTTTGCTGTGCGGTGGAGGAGCAGGACAACGAACTCATCACTCTAGAGGTCATCCACCGCTTCGTAGAGCTGCTGGATAAGTACTTTGGCAGCGTGAGTCTCTCGCGCTCTCTCTCTCATTCCGACTTCTCCAGCCAACTCTTTCATTATCTCTTCTTTAGCCAACTGCATTCTCTCTCCAACTGCTTATTTCTCACCTCCACTCGTTGGCTTATCATATATTTTCCGTTTCATCCTCCCTGCCTCTCTTCCATTTCATCCTCCCTGCCTCTCTTCTATTTTACTACCGGACAATCGAAGGATTTTCATGTAAGTCTCGCATCATATGCTGTTTATTCTCCCTCACGGTCCCTCTATTGATCTATTGAACTCTCCATAGTCTTCTCTCCCTCCCCCAATATTGTCCACTAGTGCTGTCTGCCGGCTTTGTAGACCATTTTTAGACACATTTTCAGCCGGCTACTTTTTCCACTTAAATGAACTAGGCTACTTTTCAATTTGTTAGTCAGACAAAGTCTGCCGAGCCCTCTCCCATTAGAATGAACGACATGCATCTTCCAGCCATCTATTGATAGGACAGGCTCCTGTCAGTCACAAAGTGAGCGATGACAGGTAATTGTGTGTGTGTGTTGTGTGCGCTGTGGTTGCAGTCAAATGTATTTACACGGAGAAAGAGCGCATGAATTTGCACGTCCCATAATAATGTTGTAACCATGACTCAAAATCCACTTAGCCTATTTTCTTCTGTCACATACATTTTTTTTGCGTGCAGAGCCCAGCATTAACCAATCAAGTCAATCACGTGTATTTATAAAGCCATTTTTACATCAGCCGATGCCACCAAGTACTTATACAGAAACCCAGCCTAAAACCCCAAACAGCAAGCGATGCAGATGTAGAAGCACGGTGGCTAGGAAAAACTCCCTAGAAAGGCAGGAACCTAGGAAGAAACTTAGAGGAACCAGGCTCTGAAGGGTATCCAGTCCTTTTCAGGCTGTGCCGGGTGGAGATTATAACAGTACATGGCAATTAAGGACAGATCATTCGTTCAAGATGTTCAAACGTTCATTTTAATGAACAAAAATATAAACGCAACATGCAAAGTGTTGGTCTCATTTTTCATGAGCCGAAATAAAAGATCCCAATAATGTTCCATACGCACGAAAAGCTTATTTCTCTCATTTTGTTCACAAATTTGTTTACCCCTTTTAGTTAATATTTCTCTAGGTGTGGCATATCAATAAGCTGATTAAACAGGATGATCATTACGCAGGTGCACCTGGTGTTGGGGACAATAAAAGGCCACTCAAATGTAAAGTTCTGTTACACAACACAATGCCATAGATGTCTCAAGTCGAGGGTGCGTGCAGTTGACATGCTGTCTGCAGGAATGTATACCAAAGCTGTTGCCAGATAATTGAATGTTAATTTTTCTACCGTAAGCCACCTCCAACGTTGTTTTAGAGCCATCCAAACGGCCTCACAACCGCAGACCACGTGTAACCACACCAGCCCAGGACCTCCACATCCGGCTTCTTCACCTGCGGGATTGTCTGAGACCAGCCACCCGGCAAAACTGAGTATTTATGTCTGTAATAAAGCCCTTTTGTGGGGAAATACTCATTCTGATTGGCTGGACCTGGCTCCCCAGTGGGGGGCGCCTGTGCCCTCCCAGGCGCACCCATGGCTGGGCCCCTGCCCAATCATGTGAAATCTGTAGATTAGGGCCTAATGAATTTATTTCAATTGACTAATTTCCTTATATGAACTGTAACTCAGTAAAATCGTTGAAATTGTTGCATTTTATATTTTTGTTCAGTAGGGATGACCATCAGGGTCAAATAATAATCACAGTGGTTATAGATGGTGCAACAGGTCAGCACCTCAGGAGTAAATATCAGTTGGCTTTTCATAGCCGAGTGTTCATAGGTTGAGACAGCAGGTGCAGTAGAGCGGGGGAGAGATGGCGTCGAAACAGCAGGTCCAGGACTGGGGATAGCCAGGAGACATCAGGTCAGGTAGTCCTGAGGCATGGTCCTAGGGCTCAGGTAGTCCTGAGGCATGGTCCTAGGGCTCAGGTAGTCCTGAGGCATGGTCCTAGGGCTCAGGTAGTCCTGAGGCATGGTCCTAGGGCTCAGGTAGTCCTGAGGCATGGTCCTAGGGCTCAGGTAGTCCTGAGGCATGGTCCTAGGGCTCAGATCCTCTGAGAGGGTGAGAAGATGGGAGAATTAGAGGGAGCATACTTAAGATCACACAGTACACCAGATAAGACTGGAGAATTACACCAGATATGACAGACTGGCCCTAGAGCCCCTCACATAGACTATTAAAGCATAGATACTGGAGACTGATGTCGGGGACACTGTGGCCCCATTCGACGATACCTCCGGACTGGATATAACCCCACCCACTTTGCCAAAGCACAGCCCCCAGACCACCAGAGGGAAATTAACAGACTACCAACTTACACCGCTTTGTCTCCGGGTAGTATGTCCCACTAAGATCTCCCCCCACCGCATGAGCCCGAGGGGGCGCAAAACCAGACAGGAAGATCACGTTAGTGACTCGACCCACTCAAGTCAAGTAGAACTATCCAGCTCCACTCCACATTTAATTCTAAATGCCTAATTGCTTGCAAAATTATTTTTTTTACAAAGGATTGTCCTGAATGTCTGAATTTCTTCACCTTGCTTTTCTGGTTGGCTGGCAATTTTCACCATCCAATTATTTCAGATCTACAGGAGTGTAAGTTTCACCATGGCACAGACCGTGGAGATATGTTGGCACATGATATTATTAGAATATGGAAAATATTAGTCAATCATTGCATTTTATCCATGCTGGCTTTCGCAGGCTACCTGAGACAACCGATACCTGTCATACCTGTATTGTAGATAGCTGAGAAAATGACTCTTAAAAGGAAGCTGAAAGCCTGTGAATGTCAGCGGACTCTTACAGGGTTCTTTAAAGGCCCAATGGCAGTCAAAATGTTGTTTTCCTATGTTTTATATCATATTATACAACAGCTGATGAAACGAACACTGTAAAAGTGCAAATAAAATTAGATCAGTGTTATTACCTGATTGGTGCAGGTTGAAAATACAATCTAGCGTTAGAATGTACCAGAAGCCGCCAAAATAGGGCTTGTTCGGCAAAAATGTCTTAACCCCCCAGCCCAGGGGAACTTGGCTGGCTCCTTTTTCTATATGGCTGGCTCCTCCATGTACTTGTGGAAAACACTGCTCTCCTCTCGCTCAAGCTTCTCTCCTTGTATATCCTCAACTATAAATGTGCTTATACTCTTCTATCGTGTAATTGGTGTAGGCTTCCTGTATATACTGTACGTAGACTGTGTCAATTCCTCTGTCTATTTTGTCTATTGCTGTTGGCACCATTTCACCAAGTCAAATTCCTGATATATGTAAATGTGATTGGCAAATAAAGGTGATTCTGATTGCTCCCTGTCTGTGTGTGTGTGTGTGTGTGCCCTGGCAGGTATGTGAGCTGGATATCATCTTTAACTTTGAGAAGGCCTACTTTATACTGGATGAGTTTCTGATGGGGGGGGAGATCCAAGACACGTCCAAGAAGAGTGTTCTCAAGGCCATCGAACAGGCCGACCTACTACAGGAGGTAGGATTCAGATTGAAAAAACGTCAATGTCCTCAGTGAGGCAATTCATCTAGCAGCAAACATAATGCATACAGACAAAAATCACATTTCAAAACGGATGGCAAAGGATAAGTACTGAATAGGTGGTTTAAAGTTCATTTTTTTTTTTAAATGTCAAAATTAGGCTGCATGTATATGATAGGAGTGATCTCTTTAATTAAAAAGGAAAAACTCCAGCACACCAGTCTGGCGACCTCTATCGGGTGTCTCTATCTCACTATGGACCCTATTCAGGCTTGAGATAAATGTATTTAACACAGACTTAAGTAAAACCATTTTTTAACTTAAGTCCATGTTGAGTCTGTTATATAAAAGTCTGAATCGGGCCTTATGACTTAATACCTAACCATTATTAATGTAGTTTTATTTGTCACCATGTAGTCTGAGCCATCTGTTCCCCGTCTCCCCCTTACAGGAGGACGAGTCTCCGAGAAGTGTTCTAGAGGAGATGGGCCTGGCGTAGTGACAGCAGGGTACTCTGATCACAGCACTTTTTAATCAGGCAACAGACAGGCGAAGAGACGGAGGACTTTGGGTTCCATGTGCAACAGGGTGGAGGAAAGGGGGTTTGATATGGAGGGGGTTTTGGGGGAGGCTGGGAAGGGGGTAAGGGCTGGGGTGGAATCTGTTATCTAAGGTGTGTCTCAAGTGGCACCCTATTCCCTACATAGTACTCTAGGGCACTGGCCAAAAGAAGTGCACCTTTTTTAAGTAAAAATAGGGTGTCAATTGAAATTCACACGTTGACGTTCGGGTACTGAATTCCAGACATTGCTGACATTGGTTGTGTATTATGATGATGATGATCCACACCCTATTTATATTAGCTCTGTGAAAATGGTGCCACTTTTGGCCGAAGGATTTAGCTACTACTACTGTTGTATGACCCAGACTTGGGATCAAATACTATCTGAAATTGTTCAAGTACTTCTAGCGTTTTGCTTTAGCCTGCACGGAGGCCATTCTATTGGTTCCGTTCTGCCAGGACGCTCAAGCAAGCTCAGTTTGAAGTATTTGAAATAGTATTTGGTCCCCGCTCTGATTTGACCTTGGAACTTTCCCTCGAGAGGCAGGTCAGAATACGTCTTAATGCTTTTTATTTTTTTAGCAGGTGATGAAATAAAACAAACATTTTCCCCAACAGATTACGTTTTATCAGATTAGAATGTGTCCCAAATTGCACCCTATTCCCTATATAGTGCACTACTTTTGACCAGGACCCATAGTGCGTTAACTTTCACCAGAGCCTTATGTAGGGAATAGGGATTTGCTTTTAAATTAATGGTCGTCCAATATTTTGTATATGTACCACACGTTATGAGAATAATATAATACGTTTGCTGTTTTTAAGGGACCACATTGATTGTCTGCATTGGTGAGTTCTGTTGAACCCGTAGGATATGTTGTAGGGGTACAAACAAAGAACACATTCTTGCCCTTCCCATTTATGTCAATCTGAAGAATGATTCTTCCCAAGTTCTGGTTCCATCCAGAATTCCATAGAATTTAGAATTATATTTCTGTGTTCTATTCTGCAACTGTTTTTCTCGCTCTCTCTCGATTTCCTCCATCTCTCAACCCCCTCGCTCTCTCTCGCGTATCGAGCAAGTAACCTATGGGGAAGTTTGATGTGATCTTTTAGCCTGTGTGTGGCTGTGCTAGCATTAATGTGTTTTATGTGGAAAGGGCTCAATGTCATAGTATGCAATGTAGTGATGATGATGATGATGATTTCAGATGAGACTAACCCAGGGCACAAAAATATAGGCAGAGAGGGAGAGTTGTTTTTGAGCAGCAACGTACAACGAAAGGCAAACCAACTACTTTGACATACACGTGACTTTTTAAATAATGGACCTAGCTACCTACCATTCCTATAACATCACAAACATTAAATGTAGTACATTTTACGCCGATCAAATACCCACTTTCCAAAGAGTAATAATGTTTGTGTCTGCAACAAGAGGGAATAGACCAATAGGAATAAAGTGCAACTAGAAGAGAGTTTGGCTTCAGACTGTAGACATGCATTCTTATTACATGACTTTAGCTTTTTGATTTAAATAAGATACGTTCCAACATTTATACTAGTGTACTACTTGCTAGTGTGCATTCCCAATACATTGCTTCACTCCAATTAGTATCAATACATAGGCTACATTCCGATATCCACACTAGCGTACCACTTAGGGTGCCATTTGGGACACCAGCTATATAGTGCAGTTCTTTTGACCAGAGGCCCTAAATATGGAACAGGGTGCCGTTTGGGATGAAGCCTTTGGATGCATGCCCAATATATTGCTCCATTCAAAGTGGTATACTAGCATGGTCAATGGGACAGAACTATTGCTTCGTTATTAGTAGTGCGCTAGTGTGGATTATTGGAACTGCGCCGAATAAGAAGTGAGGAGATATTTTGATTCACGTTTTTTCAGGGACTCCAAAAGGTGTGTGTGTGTAGGGTTTTATTCATTTGGGATTCAGCATGAGGGGTGGGTGGCATGTGATAAATGACTATTGAACAGCGGTCCAGTCATGGCACCCTATTCCTTTTATAGTGTGCAATCTTTGCTTTGACCAGGGTTCTGGTCAAAAGTAGTGCACTATAAAGAGAGAAGGGTACCATTTGGGACGCAGACATATTATCAAAGGGAATTGTGTGAATGTAATTTTATAATGAAAATAAAATGCCATTAGAAAGGACTTGTGTACTTATTGTCATTTTTACCTTAGTTGAATGTACTGACAGTAACTTCTGGTCTGGATAAGAGCGTCTATTCTCTCTTGAAAATGTAAATGTAGCAAGTTATTGTTTAAAAGGGTATGTTGTGTTAACTATGAATGCCCATGCATGTTTTAACCTGTGAATTTCCATAGTAGGAAATGTCAGTCTATAGACAAGTTTGGACACACCAACTCATTCCAGGGTTTTTCTTTTCTTTTTGCTATTTTCTACATTGTAGAATAATAATGAAGACATTAAAACTATGAAATAACACACATGGAATCATGTAGTAAGCAAAAAAGTGTTAAACAAATCAAAATATAATTTATATTTGAGATTCTTCAAAGTCCATATTAGAGGCTGGTAACTCTAATGAACTTATCCTCTGCAGCAGAGTCTTCCTTTCCTGTGGCGGTCCTCATGAGAGCCAGTTTCATCATAGCGCTTGATGGTTTTTGCGACTGCACTTGAAGAAACTTTCAAAGTTATTGACATTTTCCAGATTGACTAACCTTCATGTCTTAAGTAATGATGGACTGTCATTTCTCTTTGCTTATTTGAGCTGTTCTAATATGGACTTTTCCCAAATAGGGCTATCTTCTGTATACCACCCCTACAACACAACTGATTGGCTCAAATGCATTAAGAAGGAAAGAAATTCCACAAATGAACCTTTTACAAGGCACACCTGTTAATTGAAATGCATTCCAGGTGACGACCTCATGAAGCTGGTTGAGAAAATGCCAAGAGTGCAAGGCTGTCAAGGCAAAGGGTGGCTACTTCGTAGAATCTCAAATATAACATGTATTTTGATTTAGTTGAACACTTTTTTTTTGGTTACTACATGATTCCATGTGTTATTTCATAGTTGATGCCTTCACTATTATTCTACAATGTAGAAAATAGTAAAAATAAAGAAAAGCACTGGAATGAGTAGATGTGTCAACTTTTGACCGTTAGTGTGTGTGTGATATACACAGTACCGTTCAAAAGTATGGGGTCACTTAGAAATGTCCTTGTTTTTGAAAGAAAAGCACTTTTATTTGCCCATTTTTAAAATAACGACATTGATAAGAAATAGTGTAGACATTGTTAATGTCCTAACTATTGTAGCTGGAAACGGCAGATTTCTTTATGGAATATCTATATAGGCGTACAGAGGACCATTATCATTATCGCGTAATGCACAGCTACCAGTTGATGTAGCTACCGTTTTTAATTCCGAGAGAATCCAAAGCCCCAGTGTAGGAAGCTTTATGTCAGAGAGAAGGTTGTTGTCTTTTGTTTATGAACATTTGTTGCATTAAAGAGGCAGTCTGTGATTGGTATATAAATTTTTTGTCTTTTAATATACACTCCCCTCCATATGTATTTGGACAGTGAAGCTAACATTTTAGTTTGTTAATACACACTTAGTGTGTTAAAGTAGTCAAGTTTTGGTTCCATGTTCTTAGCACGCACTGAGTACATCAAGCTTGGCTTGTGACTACAAACCCGTTGCGTGTATTTTTTTTTTGGGGGGGGGTATGACCTTTTGTGCATCTAACTTTCTCACTCATTATTCACAATTTATGAGTATCCACAATCATGGTAGAATCCACATTTATGTAGAAGTGGTGAGTGTACTCTATACCCATTGAGAGTAAGAACCTCATTTTATAAATGCCTCATGAGCGTAGTTCAACTGTCATACCCCATCAGAACCCAAAACAATATTTTCTTACGCAATTGTTTGTAAACAAAAGAATTCTAAACAAACACTGTATAGCCTCAAAACATGGTTTAAAACTGTGATTTGATTTACCAAAACAGTGGCAGGTGACTGCCTGGTTGTCGTTTGAACTGCAGATTGCCCCTTTAACTGTGTCTTACCAGGACTTTATCATTTGTTGACAGTTGTTGTGTTCAAAAGTGGATGCATGTTTTAGTGGGAAATGTCAAGTCTATAGGTGTAAATAGTGTAGCCACTGTTTGAAATTCAGAGAGAATCCTAAAGCCAAAGCTGTTTGTGTGAGATAGGGGAGGGAGGAGCGAGGGAAAGGGGGAAAAAAACGAGAAGAGAAGCAAGATGGAGCATTTAAGTGTATGAGTCACCGTTCCTTTGTGACAGTGTTGCAGTGATGCGTGGCCTTGCCATACAGCGGAGGGGGAGAGGGAGAGAGAGAAACGAGGGAGCGATGGAGGGATGAGATAAAGGAGGAGAGCTCAGTAAATAAGTGCAGAGAAAAATGGTAGTGACAAGGTGGAGAGAAGGATTATTCAGGCAATGAATAATCTACTACAAACTATTCAATGTTTTCAGAACTGCACAAAGTAGGTGAGATGAACTGGGCATTCAGGGCGGGCGCCATGTTGGCTGGCCCAGTGCTCCTGTTGGGATGTAGCAGTGGCCACCGCCAAGCTAGCGGATGGAGATATGGGGCGCGTTCAGCAAGACACAACGTTCTGGAACTTTCAGATACAAATATGTATTGTTCAACAAACATGCCTCTCTGACATGTAAAACAAGGAATCATGACGGCTCTATTCGTGGCATTTCTATCTGCAACGTTTGTCAACGTGAACATGGCCATGGTTTTGTTTTATGCCAACAGTATCCTCTGCTGGACCCTCCTCCCCTCACATGGCCTATGCTGGACCCGGCTCCCTCGCAACATCCACTGAAGATATCAACGTTGGTCTTTCAAGCACACTTAAATGAACACACTTCCCCTGCATACTAACTAGATGCATACTTCCTACAACACTAGATATACCTTAAAGGCTTTATGCCACTCCCTTGCCTGTCCCCCTCCTACCCTCCGTTGCCCTCTTCCCATCACATGGTCCTACTTTGCTCCCCTACTGCCAGAGACCTCTATCTAACCCTCTGCATCACAAACAGACTGTTGTTCTTGCTGTTATGAAAGAACAGCCTTCCTGCCCTCAATTTCTCTTTCTCCTCTTCTGTCCCTCCCTCCTTTCATCCTTGCCTTATAAATGGCTGTGATTGGCCCATACCTTCTCGGAGAACGCTACTATATTTGGTGACGGTATGGGGCCCTTGTGTGTGTGTGTGTGTGTGGGGGGGGGTGCTTGTATGTGCATCTGTTTACCGTTGTTTGTCATATCACTCTTTCCTGTGTTATTGTTTTTTTGGAGTCACGCATCAGCCGCGATCAATAATGTTTGATACTGTGAAATAATGTGCACTTAGAATGTTAGAATGCTGCTCCATTAGGTTTTCCATCTGTCTATATCCCAAATGGCATCCTATTCCCTATATACTGCACTACTTTTACCTATGGAGCCCTGGTCAAAAGTAGTGCACTATATAGGGAATCGGGTGCCATTTGGGATGCACGGCATCAATACTTTATCAGTACACAGATGGACAATTACTGGGAACATATCACAATTAATGATACAGGTCGTAGGTGCACACTGTGTGTGTGTGTGTGTGTGTGAGAGAGAGAGAGAGACTGAAAGAGAAAGAAATAGGGAGAGGTGTCTGTTTTTGATTATGTGGGTGTGTATTCGATTTCCTGATATGGCCTGGCTGTGTGTGTGGTTATAGATGGTTGGCTGATTTGACAGAGGTGATGCAGTAACTGTGGGCGTTTAAGTGAATGTACACGTTTATACACGTAACTGCCAAAATAATGGAAACATGAGGGATACAAAGTATATTGAAAGCAGGTGCTTCCATACAGGTGTGGTTCCTGAGTTAATTAGGAAATTAACATCCCATCAGGCTTCGGGTCATAAAAATGCTGAACAGGCCATTATTTTGGCTACTATGGCTATGCCCCCAGAGGATGGCGATGCCTGCCTCCACATAATATGAGTGGTCACGGAATGGTTTCATAAGCATGAAATAGATGTAAACCATATGCCATGGCTGCCTCAGTTCACCAGATCTCAACCCAGTTGAACACTTATGGGAGTGTTCTGGAGTGGCACCTGAAACATCGTTTTCCACCACCGTCAACAAAACACAAAATGATGTTTATTTTGAAAGAACGGTGTCGCATGCCTCTAATAGATTTCCAGACAGCTGTGGAATCTATGACAAGGCGCATTGAAGCTGTTCTGACTCATGGCGGCCCAACGCCCTATTAAGACAATTCATGCTGGTGTTGCCTTGATTTTGGCAGGTACCTGTACATCTATCTCTGCATATGTTGACAGTATGTGCATGAGTGTGTGTAGTAGGCCCTCTCTGCAGTGTGTGTGTGTGTGTGTGTGTGTGTGTGTGTGTGTGTGTGTGTGTGTGTGTGTGTGTGTGTGTGTGTGTGTGTGTGTGTGTGTGTGTGTGTGTGTGTGTGTGTGTGTGTGTGTGTGTGTGTGTGTGTGTGTGTGTGTGTGTGTGTGTGTGCGTGCGTGCGTGCGTGCGTGCGTGCGTGCGTGCGTGCGTGCGTGCGTGTGAGGAGGCTGGGCTGACTGCCTAGGGGTTCTGCAGTGGCTCTGCATGGAGATGGTGGCGCGAAGGATGACTCACCCAGCAGAGGAGGGAGGGAAAGGAGGGAGTCACATGACCAATGAATCACTGCTCCTAACCCTCCATGGGCTGGCTGAGCTACACTCATCATCCTCTCCTCTCCTCCTTTCTCCTCTCCTCATCCCTTCCTCTTCTCCTTATTGTCTTCTTCCCTCCTTATCCCATGCCTACCTCCCTCCATCTTCCTTCCTTCCCTCTCTCGTCTCCTCTCCTCCCTTTTCTCCATATCTCCTCCCTCCATCACTCGCTTCCTTCACTCCTCCTCTCATCCCTCCTTCCCTCCATCATGCATCCATCCATCCATCCCTCTCTCCTCTCCCCTCCTCTCCTCCATCGATCCCTCCCACTCACCAACCTATCCTCTATTCCTCTCATTTATTTGCAATCTATCTCTTTATTTAGACTGAGTGAGTGAGTGAGTGAGTGAGTGAGAGAATAACAATACAAATAATGATGAACTAGCTAACTAACATAAATTATTGTATCAGAAACACCAACAAATGGAACTCTGTATAAATACTCACTCCACTCACACTTCACCCATCAATTTACCCCATGCTTCCATAGCCATATGATTGAATAACCTTTGACAGTGTGAGTCTCCATTATATCTCTATCATTGCCAGCGGGCTCCAGAGGGGGCAGCCCACCTGTTCGACAAGGGGGAAACAGGCACTCCTTACAGAAGAGATCAAAGCTTCCAGCCGACCCCTTGTGCTCTGGATCTCAGCGTGACAGTGATGCATGTTTGAATCTCCCCAGTAACAGTGGTAGGTCCCTGACACAGCGGCACCATGGGACTTTGTTGGTACATATAGTCTGACATGACTTCCTTTCCTCTCTTCCCTCGTTACCCCTCTTCCTTCTCCCTTCCTTCCCTCTCTTCTCCTCCTGTTCCGTTGCTGGATACATGGGGTGAATGGATGGGTTGTGTGTGTGTGTGTGTGTGTGTGTGTGTGTGTGTGTGTCCGTATCCATCCCTCCAGTGAGCAGAGATCAACCTCTCCTCTGATCACCCATTAAATCTCAAACAGCTCCCTGAACACACACACTCCAACCTTTCTTCTCCCCTCTTACCCCTTCCTTCCCTCCTCTGCTTTCTCCCCCTTCCTCCCCACTTCTCCCTCCTCTCCCCTTAGGTGCATGTGTTATCAAACCAACACAACCATTCTTCTGCCCTGTATCCCTCTTCTGCTTCCTCTCTCATCCCCCTCTTCTTTCCCAGTCCCTAACATCCCCTCATCCTTCACTTCCTTCTTCTTTCCCACTCCCTAACATCCCCTCATCCTTCACTTCCTTCTTCTGCTCCACTCCCTAACATCCCCTCATCCTTCACTTCCTTCTTCTGCTCCACTCCACCTCTTCCTTCCCTCATCTCTTCAGTCAGTACAGAATTAACAAGGCGACATGGTTTGAATTGAAGAGGGGAGTCCATGAGTGCAAACAAAGGATATCAAGGACCTGGAAGGATTCTGTATGGAAGAATGGTCTATGATCCCTCCCAATGTGTTCTCCAACTCATATGAAACTATTTAGAAAAAGGTGAGGTATTGAAAACAGGGGTGTAAATAATAACCTTTTTGAGACTTGTTAAACAAAATCTATTTCTCTGAGCAATTGTATTAGTGTAAAATAATATAATTTCAAAATTTTTGGGAGCATTAAGAACAAATGCTCTTTCCGTGACAGACTGACCAGGTGAATCCATTATCCCTTATTGATGTCACTTTTTAAATCCACTTCAGTCAGCGTAGATGAAGGAGAGGAGACAGGTTAAAGAAGGATTTTTAAGCCTTGAGACATGGATTGTGTTTATGGGCCATTCAGAGGGTGAATGGGCAAGACAATAACTGCAAGTACTTTTTGAACAGGGTATGGTAGTAAGTGCCAGGCGCACCGGTTTTGGTTAAGAACTGCAATGCTGCTGGATTCTTTTAGGCTCAACAGTTTCCCGTGTGTATCAGAAATGGTCCACCAGCCAAAGGACATCCAGCATCCCTGTGGAACGCTTTCGACACCTTGTAGAGTCCATGCCCCGAAGAAATTGAGGCTGTTCTGAGGGCAAAAAAAGGTGGTAGTGCAACTCAATATTATTATACTCCGTGTAGCTCAGTATATGAATTATTTATTTTACACAGTAATTTTGGCTGATCTTTGTCAATGGTGTCAATAATTTCCGACCCCACTGTATGTACAAAACGTCATGACTGGAGACAAACAGGACAGGACATATGCTTGTTCAAAGTTTGTATTTCAGTTGATTACTATAGTGCCCCCTTGGGCCAATCAGTGTAATTTTGTAAATGCTGGATCTTTATTGCAAGATGCATCATTCACCCAAGTGGTGTCTGAAATATCACTTGTGACTAAAGTAGGTACGAACGGACGGAGACAGATCCATAGTTCCCATGTGATTTCGTTGCGGGGGACAATAGGTGGTGTGTTGGCATCGATTGGCTGTAAGTCTCATGCAGGTTATGCGCTAATCACTGTGTTATAAAGGAATACATTGTAGCTGTATCAGCTGTATCAGTTTTGTCTACGGTTGCAAAATTCGAGTAACTTTCCCAAAAACGTTTCAGAAATCCTTGTTGGAAGATTCCCGGAATCAGAAGGGAATAAGCAAGAAATCCCTATCAAACATAGTGTGCTGTTTTCATGATGGTTTGTCCCATTGTTGCTGCGTGTGATAGGTGAGAAAAGGAGTCAAAGTCAAGAGCCAATAGAACTTCACACAAAATTTTAAAAAAAGGCATTTCACTTTCATAATAAAAAATAGTTCATTTTATTTATTTCTCTCTGTGTAGCAAAACTAGTCATCATGGATACATGCGGTTATTTACAATCAGCAACACGCATGTTTATTACGACATAGGTACAAGGTACATCTAGAAATAGAGCACATAGATCAGAACATCCTCATACAAGACTTCAACAGGGTTTTTTTTCCCGGGTACTTCGTACTTCTATAAAGTCATCTTTTAGTTCTCCTTTGAGATTTTTTTTTATACTTTTATTTAATGCTCGTTAAGTTCATCAAAAAGAAGCAACACATTTTAGATGCAGGCACACAGAAACGTGCAGCAGACGGTCTTCTATCTTGTCTTTCTTTCTCATCCCTGTAAATGTTCTCTTTCCCTCCCTCTCTTTTTAGAAAAGAAACAAAAAAACTAACAAATCTGTTTCAAAGTGGAAGTAATGTTTAGGTATACCTTCCCCACTTTTCACGACCTTCCATATAATCTCTCTGTCTCTCTCTCTCTCTCTCTCTCTCTCTCCTACAGCAGATATCTTACACTTCAGTATTGATTAGGAGGTTTGAAAGGCCAATTCTGTCCCCTTAGATCAGTGTTTCTAGTGGACCCACTCAAATGCCAAAATGCAATGAGTTCAGTTGAGTAAACTGAAACAGTACTAAAGGTATGTCCCAAATGGCACCGATTCCCGATATAGTGTGCTCCTTTTGACCAGAGCCCTATGGTCTAAGTCTAAATCGCAGTTAAGCAGAACACACATGTCAAATCAAACACCACTCCCAATGTTTTCCCAGTGTTTCTCCCCTCGTCGCTTCTCTAAAAGAATGGATTTTTCATTGGTGTCTGTGGCGTCAGTCACATTGAAAATGGTTTCACTTTGAGATTGTCTCTGCTGTGTTTGATTGAGCTTTGATGCTAGCCACGCCAATGAGTGCATCCCAAATGGCACCATTTTCCCCATATGGTGCACATAGGGCTCTGTTCAAAAGTAGTGCACTATTAAAGGGAATAGGGTACAATTTGGGACACAAGCCCTGTCATCGGCTACAAGATTGCCACATGGTTATTTAAAGACATGAGGGTGGGTTCACGCCCAGGCTCTGTCGTAACCGGCCGCGACCGGGAGGTCCGTGGGGCGACGCACAATTGGCCTAGCGTCGTCCGGGTTAGGGAGGAGTTGGCCGGTAGGGATATCCTTGTCTCATCGCGCACCAGCGACTCCTGTGGCGTGCCGGGCGCAGTGCTCGCTAACCAAGGCTGCCAGGTGCACGGTGTTTCCTCCGACACATTGGTGCGGCTGGCTTCCGGGTTGGATGGCGCTGTGTTAAGAAGCAGTGCGGCTTGGTTGGGTTGTGTATCGGAGGACGCATCACTTTCAACCTTTGTCTCTCCCGAGCCCGTACGGGAGTTGTAGCGATGAGACAAGATAGTAGCTACTAAAACAATTGGATACCACGAAATTGGGGAGAAAACGGGGTAAAAAAAAAAACATTTGTTGGGGTTTCGTTTACAAGGAAATATTGAACGAGTAAGGATTTGGAGATGATTAGATATTGATTTCCAATAACACAATGATTTTTTTTGTTTGTGGTGAGATCCTGAATCACAGTCCTTTCCAGCATCTAAAGGCATAAACACAGAGACATATTGGTTTCTCTACAGTAGCACAGAGTGAAAATCCTGGACTGTTTTCAGTTTCTTTTCCCTTTTCTCATTTCATTTCACTCATTCAACGGGAGTATGTGAGGGACGATTCCATTTCAAATCAGGTCCGTTTCATTGAAAAATTCCCAAAACATTTTTTAATTTGTGAATCGAATTTGAGATTGAATGGAATTGTGATCACAACCCCATTTCTCTACAAGGGCTTAACTCAATTCTACCCCCTTTACAAAGTCAACAGTCTTAGAGGGGGGAATCATAATAAGGCAATATAAAACTGTATTTCAGTATTTTTAGTTTCTTTCCTTTAAAATCACTTTGTCTTACAAATATCTGGAATGTATGAATGTGTAAATCTTAGCACTGCTTTGTATAAAAACAAACAAGTACATTACAAGTACATGAAATAAATAAAATCATATATTCATAAGTTAATCAAAAAGTGTGCAGACGGGGCAATTGACATAAAAATGTAACAGTTTTTTGTTGTTGGAACAACAAAACAGAAGTGATTAAAAACAGACGAGTAACAAATAATCAAAAAACAAACAATGTATTTGATTAATAAATAGTGACTGCATTTGCGTACAGTATGGCACCGTATCATCAAGCGTATCGGTAACAATAACAATGACTTTCTCTGTCCTTGACGATAACTGTTTGTTATCTGTGAGTTCTTGAAAAGGACCAATTCTATATATATTTTTTTGCAAGCTTCATTTTCTGTAAACAATCAATGACGTATAACTGAAATGGTGACAATGGAACCACCGATAACAATAAAACACAACAGATACACATTGGTAAGGCTTTATATCCATTGGGGCCTCTTCTCCAATAGCGATGCCTAGTCTTTTGGAATATAAACACACTTGACTGTGCATTTTGGCTCCAAACATTGACATGTGTGTATTTGTTAACAACTGTAAGTCTCTTGTATGAGTTTTGGATTTACAGGCAACATGATAGTCAGCCTGAGTCCCAAATGGCACCCTATCCCATATATATAGTGCACTACTTTTGACCAGAGCCACATGGACCTTGGTCAAAAGTATTGCGCAACATAGGGAATAGGGTGCCATTTGCAATTTCCCCTCAATGTTGGTCTTCTGAACGATGCCGACGCTCCCTCATATTTTCCAGAATCCCAGGATGTTGGAGATGAGTCTATAGAGTCAGTGTTCTATGGTTCTGTATGTTCTATAGTTCTTTATGTGATTGGTTTAGTGCCCCTCTTTCAGTCATTTTGGACAACAGCTTCAGTTTCATCTTCCAAAGAAAAGAGCAAGAGGAATGAATGGATGTGTGTCATCCTGACTCCCTCACTTTTCTATCTGCAAGTTCATTTTTACTCTATACAAAAAAAAAGCTACATGTAATTTGTGTTGCTCTTTGACAAAAATCGAACAGTACATTAAAGAGACGAAACCAAGGCAAAACCTGAAATCAAAAGTAAGTGGTGTAAAAAAAAAGAAGAAATCCATTGTTCTCTCTTCCTCCCCTTTTCCCCTCCCTCCTTCCCGCCCCCTCTCTCTCTTTCCTCTCTTTTCACTGAAACATCCTAGGCCTGGGTTTCATAAAGACCTGTTGAATGTAGTTCTCCAGGTCTTCATTGCTATCTTGCTGCTGCGGCCCCATCCCTATCCCCTGCATCCCATAGTAATCTTGGTCCCGGGTCACCAAAGGTGCTGAGGGCGCTTGGTAATAGTAACCATGTCGATGGCGAGGCTGAACCTGACCCCTGGGTGGGGACGAGCGAGGTTTAGGCATGGGGACGGGGACGGGTAGGGGGTTGTATGTCCTGGGGTGTGGGGGGAGGAGGTAGTTGGGATAGTTGGAGTAATTTGGGTAGTAGAGGTTCCGCCGAAGTGCAGCGGGGGGCTTCCTCGGGCGGGGCTGTACCCAGGGACGGTACCTCCTCTTGGGGGGGAAATCAAAGTCGTAGTCCAGAGAATTCGACAGGAGGTCGTTGAGCATGTAGGAAGGCTTGGCATAGAACAGGGGCTTGGGCTTGGGAGGGGGGAAGTAAATTGGGTAGTAGCCTCGATAGGGCTTCTGTTGGTAGAAGGGATACGTAGGATAGTTGGAGGAAGTCCGAAAGGACTGTTGAGGTTTGATCCAGAGGTCTTGTTTTGAGGGTTTGATGGAAGATTTGTCCTTGAACCAGGCCTTGAGGGGATTGATGGCCGGGAGAGGCTGCTTCAGGGTGGGGTATCGGGGGTGTGAAGGCTGGGCATCGATGGCTTTGGCTGCTGGGTAAACCAGGGGTCTTTGCTGGGGTCGTTGCCAGGGCAATGTCTCAGGAGCGTCTTTCTTCTTCTTCTTCTCAACGTCGCTGATGATGTCAACGACGTCGTCCGCGGGGAGGTGGAGCTTACTGGAGATCTCGATGAGCTTATCAATGGTCTGAGGATCAATATCATCGTCCTCGCTGACGACCTCCTCGTCAGAGCGCTTGTCCTCCGCTGCGTTGGACAGCAGGGTCTTCTTGTTCTGGTACTTTCCTTTGTCCTGTTTGACCATGTACTGCAGGAGCATGTCCGAGGCTATGTCCGCCAACTTCTCCTCTTCGGCTTTGGCCCTCTGAGCTTCCATCGCCTGCCTCCTGACCTCCTCCTGCTCCTCCTTTGCCCTCCTCTCTTCCTCCTCGGGGCTCAGCATTTCCTCATCATCCTCCTCAGCCGCCGGTCGAGCCAGATTGTCAAAGTCGTCCATGAAGTTGCCTCCTCTATAAGTGGGCATGTTCAGGGCTTTCTGCATCTCCTCTTGCCATTTGAGCTTCTTCGACATGGCTCGGGGGTATCCTTTAGCTTTGAGTTTTATCTGGTTGTGGATCAGGGCTTGGTCTGTGTCGTCTTGGCTGTAGGCCCTGCTCTCTCTCCCTCTCTGCTCCTGGGCCTCCCTCTCTCTCTTGTTAGCTGTGTTGTAGTTCTGCAGTTCCTCCAACACGCTCTGGAGGTTCTGCAATTCATCTGGACTTAGTTGCTCCTCTTCCTCCTCTTGCTGGGTCTCCTGTGAGGTGGGTGGTCCCTGCTGCGCATCTTCTCTGGCCCCCATTTCCTTCACTCCCACCTCCTCCCCTCTTTCTCCTTCTGCCGGAGGTCGTTTCTCCTTTCCAGGAATCGTCTGGCTGGTGGTGTGGCTAGTCACTTTCTCTGTTAGTCTTTCCTCCTCCTCCTGTGCTCTCTTCCTCTCCTCCTCCTCCTCCTCATTCCTCTCTCGCTCCTCCTTGCCCTGCGCCGCAGCGGCCGCCATCACCAGCTCAAGCTCCTCGCGACCATCCCTGTCTCGGTCTGCTCCCTCCTCATCCGATGCGGCTCTCACCTCCTCTCCCTTCTCCTCCTCCTGCCTCTCTCTCTCATTCTCCTCTTTTCCTCTCTCCTTTTCCTTGCGCCCATCCTCCACACCGTTCCTCCTTTCCCCGTGTGGCTTATTCATCGCCTCCAGCAGAACGGCTGCTAATGTTTTGGGGTCCATGCCTCCAAAAAGCTCGTCCTCCTCTTCTGCTCTCTCTCTCTGTGGAAGTCCGCCCTTCCTCCCTTCATTCTCTCCCTCGGTTGGCCTAAGTCCAAGAGGGGAAGCAGCATGGCTGTCGCCGGGGCTGTGTGTCTCGGTCGCCACGGAGGCGGTGAGCGGGAGGGTTAGGGTGAGTCTCAACAGGACAACCAGTAGGATAAGGGCACTTGTGGCGAAGTGGGACCACATCATGACCACACAGAAAGGACAAGAGGGGGTGAGGGAAGGTGATGCTCCTGGTGAATGAGAGACAGAAAATATAGATTTGTTAGATAAAATAAGAAAAATGGGTGAACCCACGTAGAATTTTTATTCTATGGAACCCCCCTACACAATAGAAAGCATTTTCTTTTTATATACCTATAATGAAAAGTTTCACAGGATGGTGCAAATTGTTTAATGAGCATATATATATATATATATATATATTATATATATGGCCAGTTGTGATACAGCCTGGATTCGAACAAGGGTTTCTGTAGTGACACCTCAAGCACTGAGATGCAGTGCCTTAAACCGCTGCACCACTCGGGAGCTGCATATACAGTTCAGTTAAAGTACGTGGTGTCACTGCCAAGAAAACCATTAGCTCATAGCATTATTAAAGTGAAATGAATTAATGGACGTGAGTCAGCCTGTAAAGGAATGAGGGATATGAACCAAATAATTAGCACAAATGGAGTAGATGACGTCATCACTCATCTGCATGTGAAAACAATTCTCAACCTAGAATCATGATGAAACACTAGAGTAGGTTGCTTTGACAACGGATGTCATTTTCTCAGTACACACTATCAGTTTCCCCCATAAATATAACATACATAATAGACAAAATACTATATTCATTCACCTTCATCAATGTAGATCATGCACCTCTGTGCAGGTCACAAATAACATCAGTTGAGCATAGGGACCCACACAAAATGGCTGACCAGTATTAGGCCAACAGTTTGAAATGGTTTCTCAACGACTTCCTAGCTTTTCGGGCTATTTCCATGGTTCATATTAATTGCTTTCACAACAATGCCTTTAAATCCAGTTTGTCCAATTTGGACTTTTCCTCAATTGAATTGTTCTGCTCCACAGGCTAAACTAGAATACCTGTAGGCTATTTGCTGCAAGGTGTCAAGATAAATTAAACTCTTGTGCGTCGATTTGTGTTTAAACCGTTGGATTTGGCACATGCTATACAGTATTTAGTATTTTCTCGCGCCTCCACTGAGCTGATCTAACAAAAGGTTAATTGGCTCAGCGTCTCGAGCTAGTGCTGTTCCCTGCGTGTGTAATGCTCCCTTCGCATGTGAGCGCTCCAGGCACGTGGTAACAGGGCGGGTGGCAATTGGCAAGAAAGCGTGCTACAGAGAAGAAGTAGGTGCTATTTGTAAGGTCAGCTATATCAGTGGCCATGGCAACAACCGATTTCACATTGATCGCTACAGTATAATACCTACCCGTAACTAACTCCACAATGATTTCGGATTTTTTTTCTCTCTCTTAAAAATTCAATAAGTAGCATGAATAGACTGATGAAATAATCAATCGCAATTGATCATCTCCTTCATTACAGCCACAACAATGTCAAACATAAACCCATTGGATTTAACCACTGACACAGGTCTGTACTCACTGCAGATATCATCCCAGAATGTAGATGAGATTGAAAATAGACATGAGATTAGATTAAAAGATCATAATACCGCATTGAGGCTGCATCCCAATTGGCAGGCTATTCCCTACCCAACAACAAGAGCCCTATGGGTCCTGGTCAAAATAGTAGGCCAACAGTTAATAAGCTGCCATTTGGGATGCATGATATAGGTTTGACCCCTGGATAATCATAACACAGATGGATCAGTGTAATCTACAGAGTGAGAGATTAGGAGACAACCTACCTGGCCTGGATGATGCACCCGTGTGTGTGTGTGTGTGTGTGTGCGTGGATGACGTGTGTGTGTGTGTGTGTGTGTGTCTGTGTGTGTGTGTCTGTGTGTGTCTGTGTCTGTGTCTGTGTGTGTGTGGATGACACACCACAAATCTCACTTTCTCCCAATAGAGTGATCTTTCCTAACATGCCCAAGTCATGCGTAGGCAAACTGTATAGCAACAATCTATTTCACTTTACAATTATTCCATCTCTTTGGTTGGCTTTATTGGTCCCACTTTTTCATACTTAATTCTTTAGCTGTATAATGTTTGGTAAACGTTGTACCTCGTGTGGTACAGGTATTAAAAAGCTTCTGGAACCCCATATGTCTGTCTCACCCGTTCTCATAATTCTATCTGCAAATGCCCATCCACGAGGGCAATATACGTAGGGTGCAGTCTCTCCACCAAAGCACATTTGCTTTTAAGAAGCCCTATCTAGCCACAATCTGCTCAGTCGAAACGCCACACGACCTGGGAGAAACGCTCTGTTGCCTCAAGATTAAACGTGCAAGAACTCTATCACCACAGGAACTCTAGTATGCATGAAAGTATCGAAGAAAGCAGAGCACTTATACACATAATTAATGCATGTACAGAAATGTCTCAACTAACTATTAAAAAGTCGCATCAAAATTGGTTTGACATGCAAAACCACTCTTTTACGCAGCCAGATGCAGCTGTTTAAGGTGTCCTTTTCACCCTTTGTCTTTATTTGGTCTCCCTGGGTTTATTCTTGGCAGTTGGTGACGCCATGGTGATGGCAAAGATGATGGAAGACTGGGAAGAGGCGTGGCTATGATGATGATGATGGTTATGATGATATGACAATTATCATGATCTCCGGTAATCCCTGTCAATATGATTACCACAATCATTAGCCAGCCTCAGTCATTCTATCATTCGATTATTTCTCTTCTCATAATCCACACCCATTTTCTTGTAGGCTATTTATACTGAGAGATAGTAATCTCTTACAATTTACAAAGATTAGTATTGAAAAATATGTTGAAACACGTGAAAATACATTCCTTTATGTTGATCTTTTAAAACACTTATTATTTCTTTTAGGGTGTAGATCATCTTTAATATTGCAGATAGATTGTGGCTTCTATCAATGTGTGTATATATATTGAAAATTAGAATTTGTTCTTAACTGACTTGCCTAGGTCAATAAAACATTTAATATATATATATATATATATGCCTTCGGAAAGTATTCAGACCCCTTTTCCAAATTTTGTTCGCTTTATTCTAAAAATGATTTAATTGTTTATTTTTCTCAATCTACACACAATACACCATAAGGACAAAGCAAAACCATTTGTTTTTGTGCAAATTTATACATTTTTTTTATTACATAAGTATTCAGACCCTTTTCTATGAGACCCGAAATTGAGCTCAGGTGCATCCTTTTTCCATTAAGCATCCTTGAGATGTTTCTACAAGTTGATTGGAGTCCACCTGTGGTAAATTCAATTGATTGGACATGATTTGGAAAAGGCACACACCTGTCTATATAAGGTCCCACAGTTGACAGTGCATGTCCGAGCAAAAACCAAGTCATGAGGTCGAAGGACTTGAAGTTTGGAAGCACCAAGACTTTTCCTAGAGCTGGCCGCCCCGCGAAACTGAGCAATCGGGGGAGAAGAACCCGATGGTCACTCTGACAGAGCTACAGAATTTCTCTGTGGAGGTGGGAGAACCTTCCAGATGGACAACCACCCCTGCATCACTCCACCAATCATGCCTTTATGGTAGAGTGGCCAGACGGAAGCCACTCGTCAGTAAAAGGCACATGACAGCCAGCTTGGAGCTTGCCAAAAGGCACCTAAAGACTCTCAGACCATGAGAAACAAGATTCTCTGGTCTGATGAAACCAAGACTGAACTCTTTGGCCTGAATACCAAGCATAAAGTCTGGAGGAAACATAACACCATCCCTATGGCGAAGCATGGTGGTGGCAGCATCATGCTTTGGGGATGTTTTTCAGCGGCAAGGACTGGGAGACTAGTCAGGATCGAGGCAACGATGAATGGAGCAAAATACAGAGATCCTTGATGAAAACCTGCTCAATAGTGCTCAGGACCTCAAACTGGGGTGACAGTTCACCTTCCAACAGGACAACAACCCTAAGCACACAGCCAAGACAAAGCAGGAGTGGCTTCGGGACAAGTCTCTGAATGTCCTCGAGTGGCCCAGCCAGAGCCCGGACTTGAACCAGATCAAACATCTCTGGAGAGACCTGAAAATAGCTGTGCAGCAACACTCACCATCCAACCTGGAGATCTGCAGAGGAGAATAAGAGAAGCCCCCCAAATACAGGTGTGCCAAGCTTGTAGCGTCATACTCAAGACTTGAGGCTGTAATCACTGCCAAAGGTGCTTCAAACAAAGCACTGAGTAAAGGGTCTGAATACTTATGTAAATGTCATTTCATTTTTATTCCATTTGCTAAAATGTCTAAACATGCTTTTTCTGTGTTATTATGGGGTAGATTGATGAGGGGGAAAAACATTTTAATCAATTTTAGAATATGGCTTTAATGTAACTTTGTGGAAAAAGTGTAGGGGTCTGATCACTTTCTGAATGCACTTATATATATATATTATTTTTTCTCTCCCCCTTACACTATCACCTCTCCCCTAATTGGAGTAAACACATTCAATATATTTTCCTTTATTATTAAAACACTTTTGTTACTATTTCTTTTAAATACGGTCTGTCTAACAAAATGCAAGGTGGAATCCCATACAAACTCTCAAATACATTACCATAGCTTTAGTTTTCAATCGTTCATGCCACAGGATCAATCAGTTTGATCACTTTTTAAATAAGATATATTAAAGTAGTTAAGACTTACCTGGTGTCTTGCGGTGAAACCAGATAGGCTACTTTCTCCTCCTTGCCACTCCTCAAATCTCTCTAATTCAACGTGTTACTCTAACTCAACACACCAATGTCTACTTAACACAAATAAAGCTCGGTGTTATTTGGAAGTGTACATAAAGTAGAAAGTTATTTCTCCCTTTTGGTTTCCCTACTGTTGCCTCATTCGCTGTGCGTCTGTTTCAGTGAGTATTATCACGGACAGCACCGCAGGTTTTCTTACTGTTGCCTCTTTCGCTGTGCTTCTGTTTCAGTGAGTTATCACCGGCAGCACCGCTTCTTTATACGTCCCCCCCTCCCTGCCTACGTGACCTGACGTCAGAGTTTTCCCCTAGTGACGGTCCCAAGCTTTCATTGATAAGAATTTTCGCTTCGCTCGAATGAACCACGAGCGTTCTGGCTCTGCCACACTGCAGTAGCCTGATGAATGAACGGAAACGGGGTGAATTAGATAGTATTTCTCCCGCCAGGGGGGAGCATAGCCAAAAACACACCACAGGAGAGGGAGATAGGTGAACTAAGCCGCGGGATGTAGTTTGGGGGTGGGTGCTGCGTTAGTTTCCAGACAGGAGGGGAGGGGGGGGGGCAGATTTTTGTTTTTGTTGCCTGCACTGAAGACACTATAATCGCTAACTATTAAAGGGCCAGTACACTACTTTTGTGATAAAAAAACTAAATGTATTTGAATCTTTACCAGCATTTGTAACTTGAGTCTGATAATGATCTGTACAAAATAGTTCATCTGATCTATTCTGGTCTAACATTTTCCATTTTAGTAGATTTATCCTGAACAATTTACAGAAGTGAGTACATACCTTTTCATACAGGTCCCCTGTGGAATTGAACCCATAACCCTTGCATTGCAAGCACGATGCTCTACCAACTGAGCCACATCATTAAATCATCACACACCACTCAATGTACTCAATTACTGTATCGTGCACTGTTTTTCTTCATGGTGATGGAAAGTCTACAGGTACAAACCTAGATGACCAGCCTATGTACAATACAGTAATGTACATGAAGTGGTTTCTTGGGATAGTAAATTAATACTGCACAAAAAGTAGTGGTTGTTGTGTATTGATATTCTAGCTTGTCCCTTTGGGGCACCTGTAACCCCCCCTCCTATGTTGGAATGCTTGGAATGTTTTGCCCTGTGAAATGCATTAATGAGCCTATTATCAACAAAGCTTGTATCCATTAGTTTATATCATAGATTATCAACGTTAGACAAATTTACTATCTTATGCCTTCTCGGCCCTTTCTTCATTTGGAAACATTATGCATTTTCTCCAGCATGTCAATGTCAAGACGTACACTGCTGTATGGAGAGTAGAGTCCAATCTAATTAAAGGATAATTTAATCTGATGGTGGGGCAGGCTACAATGAGCAGTGCTTGTCTGACTCATACAGTGATTGGACATGGAAGTGTTTGTGTGCAATACAGAGGCTGCATATTCACAGGCAGCCCAATTCTGATATTTTTTCCACTAATTGATCTTTTGACCAGTCACATCAGATCTTTTCACATCAGATCTTTTTCAAAGCTGATCTGACTGGTCAAAAGACCCATTTGTGGAAAAAAAAGATCAGAATTGGGCTGCCTGTGTAAACCCAGCAAGAGAGACAGAGAGAAATAGAGAGGAAGAGTGTGTGTGAGTGTGCGTGTGCATGTATATGCGTTTGTGTAGATCTGAGTGTGTTTCCAGCAGAGATAGATGACACAGGTAATCGGGTGCCAAGGGGGCAGATTCTCCTATAACAGTTTAATTTTACCGTCTGCCACTCAATATTAGAGCGGAGCGCGGGTTTGTTGTTTTGCAGCTTCCTCGTTTCCCCGCAGTGACTCACCTTCTCTAATGCTGCCCACATGGCCCCTTTGGGACGTGGGTTTGATATATGTATGAAAGTGAGGTCAAAACTAATATTCAATTATCTAAATAGTTGCCAACTCTGATAGCCTAAAATAAATCAAATCTGAACAACAAAAAATATATATATATACAGTGGGGCAAAAAAAGTATTTAGTCAGCCACCAATTGTGCAAGTTCTCCCACTTAAAAAGATGAGAGAGGCCTGTAATTTTCATGATAGGTACACTTCAACCATGACAGACAAAATTAGAGAAAAACATCCAGAAAATCACATTGTAGGATTTTTGATGAATTTATTTGCAAATTATGGTGGAAAATTTGATCAATAACAAAAGTTTATCGCAATACTTTGTTAAATACCCTTTGTTGGCAATGACAGAGGTCAAACGTTTTCTGTAAGTCTTCACAAGGTTTTTACACACTGTTGCTGGTATTTTGGCCCATTCCTCCATGCAGATCTCCTCTAGAGCAGTGATGTTTTGGGGCTGTTGCTGGGCAACACGGACTTTCAACTCCCTCCAAAGATTTTCTATGGGGTTGAGATCTGGAGACTGGCTAGGCCACTCCAGGACCTTGAAATGCTTCTTACGAAGCCACTCCTTTGTTGCCAGGGCGGTGTGTTTGGGATCATTGTCATGCTGAAAGACCCAGGCACGTTTCATCTTCAATGCCCTTGCTGATGGAAGGAGGTTTTCACTCACAATCTCACGATACATGGCCCCATTCATTCTTTCCTATACACAGATCAGTCGTCCTGGTCCCTTTGCAGAAAAACCGCCCCAAAGCATGATGTTTCCACCCCCATGCTTCACAGTAGGTATGGTGTTCTTTGGATGCAACTCAGCATTCTTTGTCCTCCAAACACGACGAGTTGAGTTTTTACCAAAAAGTTTCATCTGACCATATGACATTCTCCCAATCTTCTTCTGGATCATCCAAATGCGCTCTAGCAAACTTCAGACGGGCCTGGACATGTACTGGCTTAAGCAGGGGGACACGTCTGGCACTGCAGGATTTGAGTCCCTGGCGGCGTAGTGTGTTACTGATGGTAGGCTTTGTTACTTTGGTTCCAGCTCTCTGCAGGTCATTCACTAGGTCCCCCATGTGGTTCTGGGATTTTTGCTCACCGTTCTTGTGATCATTTTGACCCCACGGGGTGAGATCTTGCGTGGAGCCCCAGATCGAGGGAGATTATCAGTGGTCTTGTATGTCTTGCATTTCCTAATAATTGCTCCCACAGTTGATTTCTTCAAACCAAGCTGCTTACCTATTGCAGATGCAGTCTTCCCAGCCTGGTGCAGGTCTACAATTTTGTTTCTGGTGTCCTTTGACAGCTCAGCTTGGCCATAGTGGAGTTTGGAGTGTGACTGTTTGAGGTTGTGGACAGGTGTCTTTTATACTGATAACAAGTTCAAACAGGTGCCATTAATACAGGTAACGAGTGGAGGACAGAGGAGCCTCTTAAAGAAGAAGTTACAGGTCTGTGAGAGCCAGAAATCTTGCTTGTTTGTAGGTGACCAAATACTTGTTTTCCACCATAATTTGCAAATCAATTCATTAAAAATCCTACAATGTGATTTTCTGGAGAAGAAAAATTCTCATTTTGTCTGTCATAGTTGAAGTGGACCGATGATGAAAATTTACAGGCCTCTCTCATCTTTTTAAGTGGGAGAACTTGCACAATTGGTGGCTGACTAAATACTTTTTTGCCCCACTGTATATACACACACAAGGTCTAATGTTTAGGGTGAGTAGTGGGACACATAGCAAAGTGAGAAACTTAAGCTTTGTATTTGGATATCTTTAAATGTGTACAATAAAAACCAACAATCAATGCCTGTGTGTTCGTGAATAAGTATGTGTCTTCTCTCCTCCGAGACATGAGTGGCTGGAGTCTTTGACAAATTTTAGGGCCTTCCTCTGATACTGCTTGGTATAGAGGTCCTGGATGGCAGGGAGCTCAGCCCTAATGATGTACTGGGCCGTACGCATTACTTTGTCACGTTCGTCATAACGAGGAGACCAAGGCGCAGCGTGATATGAATACATTCCTCTTTAATGAAAGAGAACACTGAACAAATTATGCAAAACAAACTTGAAGCTCTATCTAGCTAATAAATAAATATATATATATATATATATATATATATATATATATATATATATATATATATATATATATATATAAACGAGTGCTGACATTCAACTAACCATAGACAATAACCCACAAAACCCAAATGGAAAATGGCAACCTAAATAGGATCCCCAATCAGAGACAACGATAAACAGCTGTCTCTGATTGGGAACCAATTCAGGCCACCATAGACCTAAATATACCTAGACATACTAAAACCCCATAGAAATACAAAAAAACCTAGACAGGACAAAAACACCTAGACAATATGAAAACTAAACCAACCACCCTTGTCACACCCTGACCTAACCAAAATTATAAAGAAAACAAAGATAACTAAGGTCAGGGCGTGACATACTTTCTGTAGCGCCATGCAGTTGGATGCCGAGCAGTTGCCATACCAAGCGGTGATGCAGCCAGTCAAGACACTCTCAATGGTGCAGCTGTATAACTTTTTGAGGATCTGAGTTCCCATGCCAAATCTTCTCATCCTCTTGAGGAGGAAGAGGCGATATCATACCCTCTTCACGACTGTGTTGTTGTGTTTGGACCTTGATCGGTCCTTAGTGAAATGGACACAGAGGAACTTGAAGCTCTCGACCTACTCCGCTACAGCCCTGTCGATGTGAATGTCTCATCATTGCCTGTGATCAGGCCTTCCACCGTCGTGTTGTAGGCAAACTTAATGATGGTGTTGGAGTCGTGCGTGGCCACGCAGTCCTGGATGAACAGGAGGTACAGGAGGGGACTGAGCATGCATCCATGAGGGGCCCCCGTGTTGAGGGTCAGCTTGGCGGATGTGTTGTTGCCTACCTCTCCACCTGGGTGCGGTAACAAAGCCAAGGGGTCTGAATTCTAGCATCTGGTCCTGAGAAATAGGCCATTTACTTTGGGAACATTATTTTTCCAAACATAAAAATAGCACCCCCTAGCTTCAAGAGGATATCTCAGGAGGGATTTTGTCCCACACTTCTTTGCAGATCTTCTCCAAGTCATTAAGGTTTTAAGGTTGATGTTTGGCAACTCGAACCTTCAGCTCCCTCCAAAGATTTTCTATGGAATTAAGGTCTGGAGACTGGCTAGGCCACTCCAGGACCTTAATATGCTTCTTCTTGAGCCACTCCTTTGTTGCCTAGGCCGTGCGTTTTGGGTCATTGTCATGCTGGAATACCCATACACGACCCATTTTCAATGCCCTGGCTGAGGGAAGGAGGTTCTCACACAAGATTTGACGGTACATGGCCCGTCCATCGTCCCTTTGATGCGGTGAAGTTGTCCTGTCCCCTTAGCATAAAAACACCCCCAAAGCATAATGTTTCCACCTCTATGTTTGACAGTGGGGATGGTGTTCTTGGGGTCATAGACAGCATTCCTCCTCCTCCAAACATGGCAAGTTGAGTTGATGCCAAAGAGCTCCATTTTGGTCTCATCTGACCACAATACTTTCACCCAGTTGTCCTCTGAATCATTCAGATGTTCATTGGCAAACTTCAGACGGGCATGTATATGTGCTTTCTTGAGCAGGGGGACCTTGCGGATGCTGCAGTCCTTCACGATGTATAATCGATAATATATCAACTTCAAATGTCTTTCACAATGTCAATATGTCTTGTCCATTGCTGTTCTGGTTAGTGTTTATTGGCTTATTTCACTGTAGAGCCTCTAGTCCTGCTCACTATACCTTATCCAACTTATTAGTTCCACCACCCACACATGCAATGACATCTCCTGGTTTCAATGATGTTTCTAGAGACAATATCTCTCTCTTCATCACTCAATACCTAGGTTTACCTCCACTGTATTCACATCCTACCATACCTTTGTCTGTACATTATACCTTGATGCTATTTTATCGCCCCCAGAAACCTCCTTTTACTCTCTGTTCCAGACGTTCTAGACGACCAATTCTTATTGCTTTTAGCCGTACCCTTATTCTTCTCCTCCTATGTTCCTCTGGCGATGTAGAGGTGAATCCAGGCCCTGCAGTGCCTAGCTCCACTCCTATTCCCCAGGCGCTCTCTTTTGATGACTTCTGTAACCGTAATAGCCTTGGTTTCATGCATGTTAACATTAGAAGCCTCCTCCCTAAGTTTGTTCTTTTCACTGCTTTAGCACACTCTGCCAACCCGGATGTTCTAGCTGTGTCTGAATCCTGGCTTAGGAAGACCACCAAAATTCAGAAATTTTAATTCCAAACTACAACATTTTCAGACAAGATAGAACTGCCAAAGGGGCGGTGTTGCAAACTACTGCAAAGATAGCCTGCAGAGTTCTGTCCTACTATCCAGGTCTGTACCCAAACAATTTGAACTTCTACTTTTAAAAATCCACCTCTCTAAAAACAAGTCTCTCACCGTTGCCGCCTGCTATAGACCACCCTCTGCCCCCAGCTGTGCTCTGGACACCATATGTGAACTGATTGCCCCCCATCTATCTTCAGAGCTCGTGCTGCTAGGCGACCTAAACTGGAACATGCTTAACACCCCAGCCATCTTACAATCTAAACTTGATGCCCTCAATCTCACACAAATTATCAATGAACCTACCAGGTACCCCCCCAAAGCCTTAAACACGGGCACCCTCATAGATATCATCCTAACCAACTTCCCCTCTAAATACACCTCTGCTGTCTTCAACCAAGATCTCAGCGATCACTGCCTCATTGCCTGCATCCGTAATGGGTCAGAGGTCAAACGACCTCCACTCATCACTGTAAAACGCTCCCTGAAACACTTCAGCGAGCAGGCCTTTCTAATCGACCTGGCCGGGGTGTCCTGGAAGGATATTGATCTCATCCCGTCAGTAGAGGATGCCTGGATATTTTTTTAAATGCCTTCCTAACAATCTTAAATAAACATGCCCCATTCAAGAAAATTAGAACCAGGAACAGATATAGCCCTTGGTTCTCCCCAGACCTGACTGCCCTTAACCAACACAAAAACATCCTATGGCGTTCTGCATTAGCATCAAACAGCCCCCGTGATATGCAGCTGTTCAGGGAAGCTAGAAACCGTTATACACAGGCAGTTAGAAAAGCCAAGGCTAGCTTTTTCAAGCAGAAATTTGCTTCCTGCAACACTAACTCTAAAAAGTTCTGGGACACTGTAAAGTCCATGGAGAATAAGAACACCTCCTCCCAGCTGCCCACTGCACTGAAGATAGGAAACACTGTCACCACTGATAAATCCACCATAATTGAGAATTTCAATAAGCATTTTTCTACGGCTGGCCATGCTTTCCACCTGGCAACTCCTACCCCGGTCAACAGCACTGCACCCCCAACAGCAACTCGCACAAGCCTTCCCCATTTCTCCTTCTCCCAAATCCATTCAGCTGAAGTTCTGAAAGAGCTGAAAAATCTGGACCCCTACAAATCAGCCGGGCTAGACAATCTGGACCCTTTCTTTCTAAAATTATCTGCCGAAATTGTTGCCACCCCTATTACTAGCCTGTTCAACCTCTCTTTCGTGTCATCTGAGATTCCCAAAGATTGGAAAGCAGCTGCGGTCATCCCCCTCTTCAAAGGGGGGGACACTCTTGACCCAAACTGCTACAGACCTATATCTATCCTACCATGCCTTTCTAAGGTCTTCGAAAGCCAAGTCAACAAACAGATTACCGACCATTTCGAATCTCACCATACCTTCTCTGCTATGCAATCTGGTTTCAGAGCTGGTCATGGGTGCACCTCAGCCACGCTCAAGGTCCTAAACGATATCTTAACCGCCATCGATAAGAAACATTACTGTGCAGCCGTATTCATTGATCTGGCCAAGGCTTTCGACTCTGTCAACCACCACATCCTCATCGGCAGACTCGACAGCCTTGGTTTCTCAAATGATTGCCTCGCCTGGTTCACCAACTACTTCTCTGATAGAGTTCAGTGTGTCAAATCGGAGGGTCTGCTGTCCGGACCTCTGGCAGTCTCTATGGGGGTGCCACAGGGTTAAATTCTTGGACCGACTCTCTTCTCTGGATACATCAATGAGGTCGCTCTTGCTGCTGGTTAGTCTCTGATCCACCTCTACGCAGACGACACCATTCTGTATACTTCCGGCCCTTCTTTGGACACTGTGTTAACAACCCTCCAGGCAAGCTTCAATGCCATACAACTCTCCTTCCGTGGCCTCCAATTGCTCTTAAATACAAGTAAAACTAAATGCATGCTCTTCAACCGATCGCTACCTGCACCTACCCGCCTGTCCAACATCACTACTCTGGACGGCTCTGACTTAGAATACGTGGACAACTACAAATAATTAGGTGTCTGGTTAGACTGTAAACTCTCCTTCCAGACCCATATCAAACATCTCCAATCCAAAGTTAAATCTAGAATTGGCTTCCTATTTCGCAACAAAGCATCCTTCACTCATGCTGCCAAACATACCCTTGTAAAATTGACCATCCTACCAATCCTCGACTTTGGCGATGTCATTTACAAAATAGCCTCCAATACCCTACTCAACAAATTGGATGCAGTCTATCACAGTGCAATCCGTTTTGTCACCAAAGCCCCATATACTACCCACCATTGCGACCTGTACGCTCTCGTTGGCTGGCCCTCGCTTCATACTCGTCGCCAAACCCACTGGCTCCATGTCATCTACAAGACCCTGCTAGGTAAAGTCCCCCTTATCTCAGCTCGCTGGTCACCATAGCATCTCCCACCTGTAGCACACGCTCCAGCAGGTATATCTCTCTAGTCACCCCCAAAACCAATTCTTTCTTTGGCCGCCTCTCCTTCCAGTTCTCTGCTGCCAATGACTGGAACGAACTACAAAAATCTCTTAAATTGGAAACACTTATCTCCCTCACTAGCTTTAAGCACCAACTGTCAGAGCATCTTACAGATTACTGCACCTGTACATAGCCCACCTATAATTTAGCCCAAACAACTACCTCTTTCCCAACTGTATTTAATTTATTTATTTATTTTGCTCCTTTGCACCCCATTATTTTTATTTCTACTTTGCACATTCTTCCATTGCAAAACTACCATTCCAGTGTTTTACTTGCTATATTGTATTTACTTTGCCACCATGGCCTTTTTTGCCTTTACCTCCCTTCTCACCTAATTTGCTCACATTGTATATAGACTTGTTTTTTTTACTGTATTATTGACTGTATGCTTGTTTTACTCCATGTGTAACTCTGTGTCGTTGTATGTGTCGAACTGCTTTGCTTTATCTTGGCCAGGTCGCAATTGTAAATGAGAACTTGTTCTTGTTCTTGCTTACCTGGTTAAATAAAGGTGAAATAAATAAATAAAAAAGGAGAGGGAAAAGCAATACCTATCCAAACTCTGTTGCGCGAGCAAAACTCATGTGACCACTTGACGCGATGTTATCATTCTGGCTCATTTTTCTAAATAAAAGCCTGAAACTATGTCTGAAGACTGTTGACACCTTGAGGAAGCAATAGGAAAAGGAATCTGGTTCATATCCCTTTAAATCCAGCAAAGGGAGGCTATGGAACATAGAAGCCACTTCCTTTTTTGATTTTCCTCAGGGTTTTGCCTGCAATATCAGTTCTGTTATACTCACAGACAATATGTTGACAGTTTTTGAAACTTTAGAGTGTTTTCTATCCAATACTAATAATAATATGCTTATATTAGCAACTGAGACTTAGGAGCTGGCCGTTTACAATGGGCACCTCTTCATCCACTTCCTTATGTCTGAAACACAGACTTCCAAGGAGGGCAATTTTGGGGATTCACCATGTTTAATCGAAATGTACAGCTGTGTATCGTCTGCATAGCAGTGAAAGCATAGCAGTGAAAGTTAAAATATATAGTGAAAACAATAGTGGTCCTAATATGGAACCTTGAGGAACACCAACATTTAGAGTTGATTTGTCAGAGGACAAACCATCCACAGAGACAAACCGATGTCTTTCCGACAGATAAGATCTAAACCAGGCCAGAACTTGTAGGTCCGTGTAGACCAATTTGGGTTTCCAATCTCTACAAAAGAATGTGTTGATCAATGGTATCAAAAGCAGCACTAACGTTTAGGAGCATGAGGACCGATGCAGAGCCTTGGTCTGATGCCAATAAAAAGGTAATTTGCCACCTTCACAAGTTCAGTCTCAGTGCTATGATGGGGTCTAAAACCAGACTGAAGCGTTTCATATCCATTGTTTGTCTTTAGGAAGGTAGAGAGTTGCTGTGCAGTTTTTTCAAATTTCTTTGAAAGGAATGGGAGATTTGATATAGGCTGATAGTTTTTGATATTTTCTGGTTTGGCTTTTTCAAGAGAGGCTTTATTACTACCACTTTTGGTGAGATTGGCACACATCCGGTGGATAGGGAGGCATTTATTATGCTCAACATAGGAGGGCCAAGCACAGGAAGCAGCTATTTTAGTAGTTTAGTTGGAATAGGGTCCAGTATGCACCTTGAAGGTTTAGAGGCCATGACTATTCTCATGAATGTGTCAAGAGATATAGGATTAAAAAAACTTGAGTGTCTCCCTTGATCCTAGGTCCTGGCAGTGTTGTGCAGACTCAAGACAATTGAGCTCAGGAGAAATACAGAGATTTAAAGAGGAGTCCGTAATATGCTTTCTAATGATCATGATCTATGTGTCAAATAAGTTCATGAATTTATCACTGCTGAAGTGAAAGCCATCCTCTCTTGGGGAATGTTGCTTTATAGTTAGCTTTGCGACAATATCAAAAATGAATTTTGGATTGTTTTTATTCTCCTCAATTAAGTTGGAAAAATAGGATGATCGAGCAGCAGTGAGGGCTCTTCGATACTGCACGGTACTGTCTTTCCAAGCTAGTTGGAAGACTTCCAGTTTGGTGTAGCGCGATTTCCATTCCAATTTTCTGGAAGCTTGCTTCAGGGCTCGGGTATTTTCTGTATACCATGGAGCAAATTTTTTATGACAAATGTTTTTTTTTAGTGGTGCGACTGCATCTAGGGTATTACGCAAGGTTAAATTGAGTTCCTCAGATGGTTAACCGATTTTTGTACTCTGTCGTCCTTGGGTAGGTGGAGGGAGTCTGGAAGGGCATCTAGGAATCTTTGGGTTGTCCGAGATTTTATAGCACGGCTTTTGATAATCCTTGGTTGGGGTCTGAGCAGATTACTTGTTGCGATTGCAAAACGTAATGAAATGGTGGTCCAATAGTCCAGGATTATGAGGAAAAACATTAAGATCCACAATATTTATTCCACGGGACAACACTTGTTCCAGAGTATGACTGTGGCATTGACTAGGACGGGAGACATGTTGGACAAAACCCACTGAGTCGATGCTGGATCCGAAAGCCTTTTGGAGTGGGTCTGTGGGCTTTTCAATGTGAATATTAAAGTCACCAAAAATGTGAATATTATCTGCTATGACTACAAGGTCCAATAGGAATTCAGGGAACTCAGTGAGGAATGCTATAGCTATAAGAAGTGATTGAGTAGGCTGCATAGATTTCATGACCAGAAGCTCAAAAGATGAAAATGCAGCAATTTTTTTTTTGTAAATTAAATTTGCTATCGTAAATGTTAGCAACACCTCCGCCTTTGCGGGATGCGCGGGGGATATGGTCACTAGTGTAACCAGGAGGAGAGGCCTAATTTAACACTGTAAATTCATCAGGCTTAAGCCATGTTTCAGTCAGGCACATCAAGGTTATAATCAGTGATTAGTTCATTGACTATAACTGCCTTGGAATTGAGGGATCTAACACTAAGTAGCTATATTTTGAGATGAGAGATATCACAATCTCTTTCAATAATGACAGGAATGGAGGAGGTCTTCATTCCAGTGAATGGGAGAGACCCGAACCCCCGGGATGGGTGACGATGGGCACGCAGGAGATTATCCAGGTGGATGGCTATGAGCAGGTCCAACGTGAGGTCCTCAATGCGACAGGCCAGGACTTCGGTCTGGACGTCCGCCTGTTGCCCGCTGTGGAAAACCGTCAACAGGGCCTGGTCGTTCCAGCCAGTGGATGCAGCCACTGTCCGGAAATCCAGAGCGTACTCATGCGCTGTCCTAGACCCCTGGCGTAGACGGAGGAGACGCTCACCTCCCTCTCGGCCCTCTGTAGGGTGGTCGAAAATGGCACTGAAGAGTTGGGTGAATCACTCATAGGACTGCACTTCTGGACCGTCCCTCTCCCAGACGGCGCACCCACTCCAGAGCCCAGCCTGTCATCACTGAGATCACCAAGGCCATCCCGGCATGACGGGCAAAGTGGAGGTCGCACTGCAGGAGAAACCCCCTACAGTGATAGCTGGAGTGCCGTCAAACCGCTCCGGGAGGGGCAGGACCGGGTGATGTAGTTGGTGGTGGGGTGGCTGGAGCGACCGCTGGAAGCCGGGAAGGTGGTGGTGTAGTCTGCTTCTGGCGTACGGTCTGGAACACTTCGTCCATAGCAGTCCCGAGGTGCTCCAGGCAAGAGCCGTGGTATAGGAGCCTCGCTCCTATAGCGGAGAGGTCTGGATGTGCTGCTGCGTCCTGTTCTCTTGGGTCGGTCATACTGTCACAAGGGTAGAGAGGAGTAGGCAGGAAGCAGTCGCAGGTTTAGAACTACTGAATGTGTTAAAGCACCATATATAAAAACAAGCTACATTGACAATGACCAACAAAGATAAATGACAGTGTAACGATTTCCGTTGGTGGAAGAAGGAGTAGACCAAAGCGCAGCGTGGTACGTGTTCATGATACCTTTAATAAACTGAACACTGAAATACAAACGAACAAGAGAATAAAGGAAAACCGAAACAGTCCCGTATGGTGAAAACACTGAAAGGGAAAATAACCACCCACAAACAAAAGTGGGAAAACAGGCTACCTAAGTATGGTTCTCAATCAGAGACAACGATTGACAGCTGCCTCTGATTGGGAACCATACCAGGCCAAACACATAGAAATATAAACACAAGAACAAAACATAGAATGCCCACCCCAACTCACACCCTGACCAAACTAAAATAGAGACATAAAGAAGGAACTAAGGTCAGGACGGGACAGACAGAGGGAGTATATATACAGTGATAGAGTGGGGATTGGAACCAGATGTGTGTAATGATGACGAGACAAGTCCAGGGTTGATGAGTGAAGGGGCGTTTGCCAGCAGCAGATTTGGTAGTAGCTAGAAGGCCGGCGATGCCGAACGAGGGTGAGCCAAAGCGAAGGCTGGTGTGACAGTTGCTGACCTTTATTTTTTTAAAGTCAATGAAGCTGTTACACTGCTCTTCTGTTGTCTCCATGGGGGACTGGGATTGGGGTTTTCAAAAGATGGTTTATGGTGGAAAACAGGTGCTTTGAGTTTACAGGATTTCTATTGATAAGGCTTGAGTAGAATGTTGACCATGCCTCTTTCAGGGCCTTGGAATAGTTTCTGAGATGCCGCTCCAGGTTGAGTCCAGTGGATTTCATGTTTCCCAGAGAGCTGAGCGAGCGAATGCGACAGCCCATGTTTTTATGGGGGCATGGAGGTCAAGCACACTGCTCAGGGATTGGTTGTAAAACTCCACCATTTCATCCACTGACAAAAAAGCTGGAGGAGACAGACGGGTTCAAGATGTTCTCTCTGACTGGCTGGTTCCGGAAAAACATGCAATGCTTTGACTTGGTTAGAGGGGGAAGAAATGTCAAGTCCAGTGTGACAACCTTGTGGTCAGACACACCAAGGTCATAGACCTGCATGTTTTTGATGGAGTCAGTGATGACCAGGTCAGGTATTTGCCCATGGGTGTGCGTGGGGGCGTCAACAACTTGATTCAGGTCAAGACAGTCAATCAAACTCAGAAACACAGCAGCAGAGTGACATGAAGGAGAGTCAACAGGGATATTGAAAACTCCTAGAATTACAATGTCGGTTGAGGTGGAACAGAGTGATGTGAGCAGATCAGTGATTTTAGCGATAAAGGATGGGTAAGGTTTTAAAGGATGGGTTAGGTTGAGGAGGCCGATAAACTAGAACCACAGTCGTGGAGTAGGAGGGTTTTGGATTTTACGGCAAGACATTCAAAAGAGCACAGTACAGGCAAGGGCAGTGGGGACAGTTTCAGTTCTGCTTGGTGTATGATGGCTAAGCCACCACCACAGCCAGTGTTGTAGGCTTTTTCCATGTTTGTGTAACCAGGTGGGCAGGCCTCATTTAGGGCCGAGTAGAGTTCAGTTAGGCACATGATGCCAAGCTTCTTGTCCACTATATTCACTCTATAAATTACATAGAGCAGATGCATTATTATAAGCCTATTATTTAGCTAGTAAATGTAGGCTATATTATCATGATATTTTGTTGGAAGTCTTTTTACTAAGAACTACCAATTTCAGCTTTACTTTTTGCATTGTCAGCTCCGTGGATCAGCATATAGAGATGCTGCCATAATCTGCACCCACGGATTCTCCATCTGTATCCGGTTGGTGCTGGAGAGAAGCCCACAAACACTGAACTGGGATAGATCTTCTTCCAGGCTTAGTCCGCATTGATTAGCTAATCTGGCAGTGAGGGGCCCTGGGGAGGCGGGGGGACATTCCTCCGCTTGGCTGCAGAGATGTGGGAGGCTGGGGAGCAGTGTTGTAGAGTCTGTCTGTCACGGCCACAGACAACAAAACACTGCAACTGCCAATGTTGCGTCACTCTGTCATTTCTGTCTGGCTGGCATTTGGGGCGAAGTCAGTAGCTATGTTTCCATTAACTTGCCCAGTGATTTTTTTTTGTCGGCATTTGGAACGTTTGCACCGAAAATGTATGTGACAATTGCCTGCTAGGGTGCGTTTCCATTGGAAATATCTTGCGTTGATAAAAACAGCTGGACACAATGGCATCACACTGATAGACAAATTTGGCATTAATAAATTGGCGACAGCCTAGATGCCCTCCCACATCGCATGGATAAAATGCAATTACTGACTATTATAAACTGGGTGGTTTGAGCCTTGAATGCTGATTGGCTGAATGCTGCGGTATATCAGACCTTATAAACATGATTTTTTACTCTATTATAAACTGATAGCCAGTTTATAATAGCAATAAGGCACCTCTGTGGTTTGTGGTATATGGCCAATATACCATGACTAATAGCTGTATCCAGGCACTCCGCGTTTTGTTTGAGCTGCTTTTGAAAGCAAAAGTCAAATTGAAAACAGTATTGGTATTGTTGAATTCGATTTTCATAATAGCAAGCTCGGATTGATGGTTTGGTTAGCTAAACTAGCAAGACTGTGTAGTCACCACGGCAACTACTGTAGCTATTTAGTAAACTTGCTAGCTACATCAGTGGGTGTTGAACACATTTCTACTGGCAAATGAACACATTTCTAGTGGAAAATGTGTTGAATTAAAGCCATGGTATAAAAGGGATAATCAACTTGAGACTGTATATGTTCTCTGGAAAATAATGTTACTGTGTGGAAGAACAAGGACAGTTCTACTCAGTGGAGTGGAAGTCCGTTATTTTCCATAGAACGCATAGCCCCTCGTTGATTGTACCTTCCATATGTGCCATATTCTAATACTTCTCATGTGCCAACGTATCGTCACGGTCTGTGCCATGGTGAAACTTGCACTCCTGTAGATCTGAAATAATTGGATTGTGAAACTTGCTAGCCAACCAGAGAAGCAATGCGAAGCAATTCAGGCATAGACAGTCAGGATAATCCTTGTCCTGCAAAGAAACATCATATTTGCAGTTGAAAAACATTATTTTGCAAGCAGTAGGTATTTAGAATTACAGTATGTCAAAGTATTCAAACCTTTTGTTATGGCAAGCATAAATAAGTTCAGGAGTAAAAATGTGCTTATCATGTCACATAATAAGTTGCATGGACTCACTCTGTGTGCAATAATAATGTTTAACATTATTTTTGAATGACTACCTCATCTCTGTACCCCACACATACAATTATCTATAAGGTCCCTCAGTCAAACAGTGAATTTCAAACACAGAGGGGGTGTATGAGCAGACATTGAATATCCCTTTGAGGATGGTGAATTTATTAATTACACTTTGGATGGTGTATCAATACACCCAATCACTACAACGCAGCTGGCATCCTTCCTAACTCAGTTGCTGGAGAGGAAGGAAGCTGCTCAGGGATTTCACCATGAGGTGAATGGTAACTTTTAAACAGTTACAGAGTTTAATGGCTGTGACAGGAGAAAACTGAGGATGGATCAACAACATTGTAGTTAGTCCACAATACTAACCAAATTGACAGAGTGAAAAGAAGGAAGCCTGTACAGAATAAAAAATATTCCAAAACATGCATCCTGTTTGCAACAAGACACTAAAGAAATACTGCAAAAAATGTGGCAAAGCAATTCACTTTTTGTCCTGATTACAAAGTGTTATGTTTGGGGCAAATCCAAAACAACACATTACTGAGTACCACTCCATATTTTCAAGCATAGTGATAGGTTAATGGTTAATCTTGTAATCGTTAAGGACTCGGGAGTTTCTCCAGGATAAAAAATAAACAGAATGGAGCTAAGCACAGGCAAAATCCTACAGGAAAACCTGGTTCAGTTTGCTTTCCACCAGACACTGGGAGATGAATTCACCTTTCAGCAGGACAACAACCTAACATATAAGGCCAAATCTAGAATGGAGTGGCATACCTAGAAGACGGTGAATATTTCAGAGTTGCCGAGTTAAAGTTTTGACTTAAATCTACTTGGAAATCAATGGCAAGACATGAAAATGGTTGTTCAACAATGATCAACAACCAATTTGACAGAGCTTAAATTTTTTTTAAAGAATAATGGGCAAATGTTGGACAATCCAGGTGTGAAAAGCTCTTAGAGACTAACCCAGAAAGACTCATAGCTCATAGACTCATCGCCTCCAAAGGTGCTTCTACAAAGTAATCACTCAGGGGTGTGAATACTTATGTAAATTGGATCTTTCTGTATATAATATTAATACATTTTCTAACATTTCAAAAAATATATTTTCACTTTATCATTATGGGGTATTGCGTGTAGATGGGTCAGAAAAAAACATATTTGTCCATTTTTAATTCAAGCTGTAACACATGCAAAATGTGGATTAAGTCAAGGGGAATGAATACTTTGTGAAGGCATTATAAATGATGACATCATGTGCCCCGCATAACTTCAAAATTATTCGGATGGCTTATGTTTTGCATACTCCTAACCAACTGTGCAACTTTGTTCGTTTTTTTTGCATTGTTTGTAACTAATTTTGTAACTTATTTTGTACATATTGTTGCTGCTACTGTCTCTTATGAGAACAGCGATTACTCACCTCGAACTGGAAGAAGCTTCTTCCTTCAACGAGTCCGACGAGAAGGATACACTGCTTTCCCGGGAACAGGCCCATATCCCCGTCATTTGCTTGAAGAAAAGACAGAGAAAAAAGGGGCGGAGGTCGGGCTGCCTTCTGAGAATTCGTAGGCGAGCGAGTAAACTCCAACAGCCATTGTTCTATTGGCCAACATTGCAATCATTGGAAAATAAAATCGATGACCTACGATCAAGATTATCCTACCAATGGGACATTAAAAACGGTAATATCTTATGTTTCACTGAGTCATAGCTGAACGACGACACAGATAATATAGAGCTGGCGGGATTTTCTATGCACCGGCAGAACAGAGAAGCTCTGTCTGGTAAGACGAGGGGTGGGGGTGTGTGTCTATTTGTCAATAACAGCTGGTGCTCAATGTCTAATATTAAAGAAGTCTTGAGGTATTGCTTGCCTGAGGTAGAGTACCTTATGATAAGCTAAAGACCACACTATCTACCAAGAGAGTTCTCATCTATATTATTCGTAGCCGTCTATTTACCACCACAGACCGATGACAGCACTAAGACCACACTCAAACAACTCAATAAGGCTGTAAGCAACCAACAAAATGCTCATCCAGAAGCTGCACTCCTAGTGGCTGGGGACTTTAATGCAGGCAAACTTAAAATCTGTTTTACCAAATTTTTACCAGCATGTCACATGTGCAACCAGAGGGGAAAAAACTCTAGACCACCTTTACTCCACACACAGAGATGCATACAAAGCTTTCCCCCACCCTCCATTTGGCAAATCTGACAATAATTATATCCTCCTGATTCCTGCTTACAAGCAAAAACTAAAGCAGGAAGTACCGGTGACTCGCTCAATTCGGAAGTGGTCAGATGACGCGGATGCCACGTTACAGGAATGTTTTGCAAGCACAGACTGGAATATGTTCTGAGATTCACTAATGGCATTGAGGAGTATACCACCTCAGTCATCGGCTTCATCAATAAGTGCATCAACGATGTCGTACCCACAGTGACCGTACGTACATAGCCCAACCAGAAGCCATGGATTACAGGCAACATCCGCATCAAGCTAAAGGCTAAAGCTGCCGCTAACAAGGAACGGGACATTAATCTGGACGCTTATAAGAAATTCTGCTATGCCCTCAAACAAACCATCAAAGAAGCATAGTGTCAATACAGGATTAAGATTGAATCCTACTACACCGCTCGTCAGATGTGGCAAGGGCTTGAAAACTATTACGGACTACAAAGGGAAACCCAAATGCGAGCTTCCCAGGGATGCAAGCCTACCAGACAAGCTAAATGCTTTTTATGCTCGCTTCGAGGCAAGCAACATTGAAGCATGCACAAGAGCACCAGTTGTTCTGGACGACTGTTTGATAACGCACTCGATGCCGATGTGAGCAAGACCTTTAAACAGGTCTACATACACAAAGCCGCGGGGCCAGACAAATTATCAGGACGTATACTCAAACCATGCCCGGACCAACTGTCAAGTGTCTTCACTGACATACCTGAATGTTTCAAGCAGACCCCCATAGTCCCTGTGCCCAAGGAAGCGAACCTGCCTAAATTATTACCGCCCGTAACACTCACATCTGTAGCCATGAAGTGCTTTGAAAGGCTGGTCATTGCTCACATCAACAGCATCCTTCCAGATATCCTAGACCCACTCCAATTTGCATACCTCACCAACAGATCCACAGATGACGCAATCTCAATCGTATTCTACACTGCTCTTTCCCACCTAGACAAAAGGAACACCTTTTGTGAGAATGCTGTTCGTTGATTACAGCTCAACACCATAGTGCCCATGAAGCTCATCACAAAGCTAAGGACCCTGGGACTAAACTCCTCCAAGATTTGGCATGGGTCCCCAGATCCTCAAAAAGTTCTACAGCTGCACCATCGAGAGCATCCGGACCGGTTGCATCACCGCCTGGTATGGCAACTGCTCAGCATCTGACCGTAAGACGCTACAGAGGGTACTGCGTAGACCCAGTACATCACTGGGGCCAAGCTTCCTGCCATCCAGGACCTATATAATAGCCGGTGTCAGAGGAAAGCACAAAAAATTGTCACAGACGCCAGTCACCGAAGTCATAGACTGTTTTCTCTGCTACCACACGGCACGCTGTAACATAGCGCCAAGTCTAGGACCAAAAGGCTCATTAACAGCTTCCACCCCCAAGCTATAAGACTGCTGAATAATTAATGAAATGGCCACTGCACTATTTACATTGACACCCCCACATTTGTTTTGTACACTGCTGCTACTTGCTGTTTATAATATATGCATAGTCACTTCACCTCTACCTACATGTACAAATTACCTCGACTAACCTGTACCCCCGCACATTGACTTGGTACCGGTACCCCCTGTATATAGCCTTTTTATTTTATTTGGGTTAATAAAAAGTATTTTTTACTAGTTTATTTTGTAAATATTTTCTTAACTCTTCTTGAACTGGACAAGGGCTTGTAAGTAAGCATTTCACGGTAAGGTCTATACTTGTTGTATTCGGCGCATGTGACAAATAAACTTTGATTTGATTTATTAGAAAAACACTGTTTTCATTATAATTTGTCATAGTAAAGAAAGTTTGACAAAAGAAAAATCCGACCCTTTCAAATGGATAAAATGTTGTTGATCTATATAACATGTCTTCTCTATCTACTATCTCAATTACACATGTTTCAAAGATTGTTGTTGTTGAAAAATCCTGGGTAAATGGAAACCTACAGTATCTGTTCTAAACAAAATGTTCTTGGGGGATAAATAATTTGCCTATAGACCTAGACCCCTGATTTTATATTATGTATGTGTGCTTAAAAGCGTGGCCAACTAACTCCTTTTCATTTTTCAATCAATTGATAAATACCCTCCTATTTTACAAGCACCGACTATTTTGCACGAATGTGATAATGGGTTTGGTCTGTATAGTTTCTCAGTTGCCGTTGATCAATGCGTCTTGCTAGCTGTAGCCTATTCATTCTGGCACCAGACAGCGGCTGGACAGCTCCAGCTCATTCTGTCATTCTGTATTCAGCCAGGGAGTTCCTTTATTGGATGCAGCATGCTCTGCCGCATTCCATTCACAAAAACCTAAGCAGGCTTTAAACCGAGCAAGCGGACCATGGGCGAGTTAAAGAGTAGGCCTAAACGTTCACATCTTTCCACTCTCTCTTCATTTACTTTGCCATTAACCCTTTTGGCGATCATTTAGTCTAGTAGTCTATGTTTTGCTGTAGTCTTTTTGTTGTTGTTGCTGTCTCTATTCTATTTCCTCAGTAGGCCATTTGAACAGGGATCGGTTCAGGAGTCACATTTGTTCGTGTTCACTGGTGTCTCCCCAAATTATATTGCATTTAAATATTAGGTCGCCAATTCAACTGTTTGTGCCAGAGGTGTAGGCAGAAATTGCCGTGTGGCAGGGGTTGAGTAAACGTGACTGGGCCAACATTTTCCAGCATAAAAACACAGCACAAAAAAAGGCAGACATCAGTGGTGTGGTTGTGATACTCTACTTTTGCCCAAAATATCACAAATGGCCTGTCGGGTGAATGGAAATTCTATGAGAAACAGATGTAGGCTATTCTAAATGACCTAAAATCATGGCAATGCGAAATACATTCACCACGATATCCAGAATGAAATAATAAGCCTAGCCTTTATGGCTAATATGTTAGGCTAAGGCACCAGATAAGCGCAGATTTCAGTGGTGGTGCGTTACATGAGAACAGGATACTCGAGGATTTCCTATATTTCACAGCAGCTGAAGGCTTGAATGCTAGTCGCTGCTGATTTCATCTTTGTATTGTGCGTTTTGCCAGAGATTTATGGGTTACAAAAAAAAAAACCTAGGCTACATTCAATTCCATACATCATGATTGACATATTTCTACCCTAATATTACTATTCTTGAATAACTTTTCTAGGCTGTAGTCTTTGCCACATGATTTCTTGTAAGGCTTTTCCATCTATGTCGTGATTGCTACTAGATTGAGTCAGGGCCCTGGCCTACACCTCATAGCCTGTCCCTAAATCTCTTCTATTGAGAAGCAAAATTAAGAGGCTAAACTTTGGAACTCATGAGACAAGGGGATAAATGCACAGTTCTCATTGTGAATGCGAATTATTGGGAGTCAGAGAATGTTGGTATTTTTGGCGTTTTATTAGGATCCCCATTAGCTGTTATGAAGCAGCAGTTACTCTTCCTGGAGTCCACACAAAACATGAAACATGACATAATACAGAACATTAATGGACAAAAACATAATATATACTACATAAATGTACTACATAAATTAAAAAATGGCACACATAGCCTACATATCAATACAGACACACAATATCTAGGTCAAATAGGGGAGAGACGTTGTGCCAGAAAGTGTTTCTTTATTTAAAAAAAAAAAATTAAACCAGGTTTGATGTTCATTTGAGCAATATGAGATGGAAGGGAGTTCCATGCAATTTTGGCTCTATATAATACTGTACGCTTTCTTGAATTTGTTCTGGATTTGGGGACTGTGAAAAGGCCACTGGTGGCATGTCTGGTAATGTTTGTGTGTGTGTGTGTGTGTGTGTGTGTGTGTGTGTGTGTGTGTGTGTGTGTGTGTGTGTGTGTGTGTGTGTGTGTAGTAGCCAGACTATGCAAACAATTTGGATTTTCAACACATTAATGTTTCTTATAAAAAGAAGAAGTGATGCAGCCAATCTCTCCTCAACTCTTAGCCAAGAAAGAATGGCAGCATAGTATTTAAATTAGCCCTCTGATTATAATGAAAAGCAAGATGTGCCGCTCTGTTTTGAGCCAGCTGCAGCTTAACTAGGCCTTTCTTTGCAGCACTTGACCACCTGCCTAGACAATAATCAAGATAAAACAAACCTAGAGCCTGCAGTACTTGCTTTTTGGAGTGTGGTATCAAAAAAGCAGAGCATCTCTTTATTATGGACAGACCTCTCCCCATGTTTACAACCATTGAACCTTGAATGTTTTGACCATGACAGTTTACAATCTAAGGTAACACCAAGTAATTTAGTCTCCTCAACTTGTTCAAAAGCCACACCATTCATTACCAGATTCAGCTGAGGTATAGAGTTTAGGGAATGATTTGTACAAAATACAATGCTCTTAGTTTCAGAGATGTTCATGACCAGTTAATTACTGGCCACCCATTCCAAAACTGTCTTCAACTCCTTGTTAATGGTTTCAGTGACTTCATTAGCTGTAGTTGCTGACATGTATATAGTTGAATCACCAGCATACAAGGACACACAGGCTTTGTTTAACGCCAGTGGCAGGTCATTGGTAAAAATAGAAAAGAGTAGATGGCCTGGAGAGCGGCCCTGCGGTACACCACACCCTACATGTTTGACATTAGAGAGGCTTCCATTAAAGAAAACCCTCTGAGTTTGATTAGATAGTTCTGAATCCACAATATGAGGTTGAGAAGGTTGAAAAGCCATAAAACACATGTTTTCTGAACAGCAGGTTATGGCCAATAATACCAAAGGCTGCACTGAAATCTAACATTACAGCTCCCAAAATAAGAGTGGCACTGTCAAACTTTTCCCTGTAAATATAAAGCATTTATAGTACCATTTTCCTTACTGTAAAGACATATTACAGGATCCCTGTAACATAGATGCTGGGAGTTGGGAAGCAAGTGCAGGTGGTGAGTTTATTAATAAACAGAACATGAAACACAAGTGGCATACAGACATGAAACACATAGTCAATACTGCCTGGGGAATGAACTAAGGGAGTAACAGATATAGGAGAGTTAATCAGTGAAGTGATGGAGTCCAGGTGTGCCTAATGATGAAGCGCAAGTGCACGTAATGATGAATGCCAGGTGCGTGTAATGATGAATGCCAGAACCGGTGGTTAGTGAACTGGTGACATCGAATGCCGGAGAGGAGGAGCAGGAGTAGATGTGACAATCCCTGCTAATTTACAGGTGTCATGACTTTCCCTCTTGGGTGAGGATCATAGGCGCCTGATCAGCCCACCCTCTCTCTCCCACCAGAGTTTTATGACTTAACAACCGTGCGCCTCACGGCATAACACGGTGCCTGCCCGGTCCACCTCTCTCCACGGTAAGCACGGGGAGTTGGCTCAGGTCTCCTACCTGACTTAGCCACACTCCCCGTGTGCTCCCCCCAATAAATTGGGTCTGCCTCTCGTCCCAGCCGCGCTGCCGTGCTGCCTCATACCACCGCCACTCAGCTTTAGCTTCCTCCATCTCTGCCTTGGGGCGGCGATATTCCCCAGCCTGTGCCCAGGGACCCTTGCCATCCAAAATCTCCTCCCATGTCCAGGAGTCTTGCGATTTCGGCCACTGCCCGTCCTTGGTTGATGGGTGATTCTGTCACGATCGTCGTTGGAATGAGGTGAGGACCAATGTGCAGCGTGGTAAGTGTCCATCTTTTTAATAAAGTAAATGAACACTGAACAAAGACAACAACGTGAACGAACTAACCCGAAACAGTTCTGTCTGGTGCAGAAACAAACACTCAACAGAAAACAGTCACCCACAACTCAAAGGTGAAACCAGGCTACCTAAGTATGGTTCTCAATCAGGGACAACGATTGACAGCTGCCTCTGATTGAGAACCATACCAGGCCAAACACAGAAATCCCAAATTATAGAAAAAAGAACATAGACTGCCCACCCCAACTCACGCCCTGACCATACTAAAACAAAGACAAAACAAAGGAACTAAGGTCAGAACGTGACAGGCTCTCCTGTGAAGTCGTGACTTGCGACAAATGCCTAGTTTTCTGAATCGGGTCACATATGGACATATTCTAATATTTGTTTGTTAATTTGGGAAACGGTAACTCGTTAAATAAACTTTTACCGTGGTGCCCCAGATTACTACTTAAATAATTGTTATATGATTAATTTAATCACATAATAATTGGACATGGTATGTAATTATTTGATGAATAGCTATCATCACATTAATGATAGCATACGTCACAACACAGGAATGCTGCAATGTTTTACAGTATCAAAAAACAGTTCAGTTAAATATATTACATTATCTCCGCTGTAAAGGAAATGTACAGTATTAAGCTGACAAATCTGGACTGATAATGTTGTAAATGTACAGCAAAATTTTCCCTGAAATCTAAATGTAAGAAAAACAATACATTTGTACATAAAATACATATGTTCATATTGGTAACAACATTAACAACAGAATTGACAATAGAAGTAACAAGAGGTTAACACATACAGTACCAGTCAAAAGTTTGGACACACCTACTGTCACGCCCTGGTCGAAGTATGTATGTTTGTCTTCATTTATTTGGTTAGGCCAGGGTGTGACATGGGTTTTTGTGGTGCGTTTTTGTCTTGGGGTTTTGTGGGGTGTCTAGCATAGTCTATGGCTGCCTGAGGCGGTTCTCAATCAGAGTCAGGTGATTATCGTTGTCTCTGATTGGGAACCATATTTAGGCAGCCATATTCTTTGAGTATTTCGTGGGTGATTGTTCCTGTCTCTGTGTTAGTTGTCACCAGATAGGCTGTATAGGTTTTCACATTCCGTTTGTTGTTTTTGTATTGTTCGTGTTTTCATCGTAATAAACATGTATGGAAATTACCACGCTGCATTTTGGTCCGACTCTCCTTCGACGGAAGAAAACCGTAACACCTACTCATTCCAGGGTATTTCTTTATTTGTACTATTTTCTACATTGTAGAATAATAGTGAAGACATCAATACTATGAAATAACACATATGGAATCATGTAGTTACCAATAAAGTGTTAAACAAATCAAAATATATTTTACATTTGAGATTCTTCAAATAGCCACCCTTTGCGATGATGACAGCTATGCACACTCCTGGCATTCTCTCATCCAGCTTCACCTGCAGCGCTTTTCCAACAGTCTTGAAGGAGTTCCCACATATGCTGAGCACTTGTTGGCTGCTTTACCTTCACTCTGCGATCCAAACCATCCCTAACCATCTCAATTGGGTTGAGGTCGGGTGATTGTGGAGGCCAGGTCATATGATGCAGCACACTCTCCTTCTTGGTCAAATATCTCTTACACAGTGTTGTGTCTTTACTATGATTAAATTATATGACATGCTATTTTATCAAATTGATTACTTAATGTTTAATTGATTACGTGATTGAATTAAACCATGCAACAATTAAACCATTAATAACCTGAGGCACCACGGAAACATTCATTTATATAGAGCGGTTATCTCCTGAATCCACTCTCTTAAAGATCTGAAGATCTTATATCAAATAGCAGTCAATTATTAATCAATTATTAATTGTTACCTTCTATCAGTCTCATCTAAACGTCGTAAAATTCTTGGTTATCTGCACGAACCCTAGAATAAATTAAGAATCAGCAACATACAAATTGGCTTAATTATGTATTTACTAACTAATCAAATCACAGAAATACATAACAAACAAACAGTAGATATTATTACTAACAATGGTAGAAAAGTCCCTAGTGGGCTAAGCCGATATGACGGCTTGGTAGACAAAGGAAAGGGGGTGTGGACCGCTCAAGAATGGGAGATTCATAGCAGATAACTACACTCATAGAAATTGCTAATAATCTACATGAATTACAGCTCTTTCGAAAATATATTGCAATTTACATATTTACAAGTATGTCTTGTTCTCTCTCTGTGGTCTACCGGTCCATCAGCTGGAGAGAGTTGACAGAAAAGTCTCTGGTTGTGTTCCCCAGAAGTCACAGTCTGTCTTTGTGGTTGTAGGTGGTTAGAATGGATACTTCAGAGTACCATTCAAACATTTTCTCATAAAATAGATGCTTTGGCGGTTGTCTGTATTCTCATCCTAGGTTTACATAATTTCTAGTTGCAGACTAGTCATTTGTGTCTCAGATTTGCTCTTATTCTGTAGGGATCGCTAGTCTCAGAGTTGAACCATTTCCAGCTGTGTAGCCAATGCTCCACGTGGTATAGTCTTGTCCTTTGGTAGAGTTGCGACCAAGCTTTAACTTCCTGACTGATGTCTTGAGATGTTGCTTCAATATATCCACATTAAGTTCCGCCCCCATGATGCCATCTATTTTGTGAAGTGCACCAGCCCCTCCTGCAGCAAAGCACCCCCACAACATGATGCTGCCACCCCAGTGCTTCACGGTTGGGATGGTATTCTTCGGCTTGCAAGCCTCCCCTTTTTCCCCTAAACATAACGATGGTCATCATGGCCAAAATGGCCAATCATGGCTAGTTTTGTTTCATCGGACCAGAAGACATTTCTCCAGAAAGTACGATCTTTGTCCCCATGTGCAGTTGCAAACCGTAGTCTGGCTTTTTTATGGCGGTTTTGGAGCAGTGGCTTCTTCCTTGCTGAGCGGCCTTTCAGGTTATTTTGATATAGGACTCGTTTTACTGTGGATATAGATACTTTTGTACCTGTTTCCTCCTGTTGTTCTGGGATTGATTTGCACTTTTCGCATCTCTAAGAGACAGAACGCATCTCCTTCCTGAGCAGGATGACAGCTGCGTGATCCCATGGTGTTTATAAGTGCGTACTTTTGTTTGTACAGATGAACGTGGTACCTTCAGGCATTTGGAAATTGCTCCCAAGGATGAACCAGACTTGTGGAGGTCTACAATATTTTTTCTGAGGTTTTAGCGGATTTCTTTTGATTTTCCCATGATGTCAAGCAAATAGGCACTGAGTTTGAAGGTAGGCCTTGAAATACATCCACAGGTACTACTCCAATTGACTCAAATTATGTCAATTAGCCTATCATAAGCTTCTAAAGCCATGACATCATTTTCTGGAATTTTCCAAGCTGTTTAAAGGCACAGTCAACTTCGTGTCTGTTAACATCTGATCCACTGGAATTGTCATACAATGAATTATAAGGGAAATTATCTGTTTGTAAACAATTGTTGGAAAAATTACTTGTCATGCACAAAGTAGATGTCCTAACCGACTTGCCAAAACTATAGTTTGTTAACAAGAAATGTGTGGATTGGTTAAAAAACGAGTTTTAATGACTCCAACCTAAGTGTATGTAAACTTCCAACTTCAACTGTATGTTAACAGCGTTGTTAACACCGTACAAGACACACACTTTAGGCCTGTATGGCTGGTATGAAATGACTAGCTCACTTTGAATAAGCAAACGCTACTGTATAGGCATTCAGGCATGAAAACAGGAAATCATCATAGAGTACATAGCCTAATATCATGGTGGGTATGAATACAGTAGCTCACTTGAATCAAACACATACAGCCCTGGCCTATCAAGGCAGGCATGAAAACATTAGGTTAAATCATACAGTGCCTTGTGAAAGTATTCGGCCCCCTTGAACTTTGCGACCTTTTGCCACATTTCAGGCTTCAAACATAAAGATATAAAACTGTATTTTTTGTGAAGAATCAACAACAAGTGGGACACAATCATGAAGTGGAACGACATTTATTGGATATTTCAAACTTTTTTAACAAATCAAAAACTGAAAAATTGGGTGTGCAAAATTATTCAGCCCCCTTAAGTTAATACTTTGTAGCGCCACCTTTTGCTGCGATTACAGCTGTAAGTCGCTTGGGGTATGTCTCTGTCAGTTTTGCACATCCCATTCCTCCTTGCAAAACAGCTCGAGCTCAGTGAGTTTGGATGGAGAGCATTTGTGAACAGCAGTTTTCAGTTCTTTCCACAGATTCTCGATTGGATTCAGGTCTGGACTTTGACTTGGCCATTCTAACACCTGGATATGTTTATTTTTGAACCATTCCATTGTAGATTTGCTTTATGTTTTGGATCATTGTCTTGTTGGAAGACAAATCTCCGTCCCAGTCTCGGGTCTTTTGCAGACTCCATCGGGTTTTCTTCCAGAATGGTCCTGTATTTGGCTCCATCCATCTTCCCATCAATTTTAACCATCTTCCCTGTCCCTGCTGAAGAAAAGCAGGCCCAAACCATGATGCTGCCACCACCATGTTTGACAGTGGGGATGGTGTGTTCAGGGTGATGAGCTGTGTTGCTTTTACGCCAAACATAACGTTTTGCATTGTTGCCAAAAAGTTCAATTTTGGTTTCATCTGACCAGAGCACCTTCTTCCACATGTTTGGTGTGTCTCCCAGGTGGCTTGTGGCAAACTTTAAACAACACTTTTTATGGATATCTTTAAGAAATTTCTTTCTTCTTGCCACTCTTCCATAAAGGCCAGATTTGTGCAATATACGACTGATTGTTGTCCTATGGACAGAGTCTCCCACCTCAGCTGTAGATCTCTGCAGTTCATCCAGAGTGATCATGGGCTTCTTGGCTGCATCTCTGATCAGTCTTCTCCTTGTATGAGCTGAAAGTTTAGAGGGACGGCCAGGTCTTGGTAGATTTGCAGTGGTCTGATACTCCTTCCATTTCAATATTATCGCTTGCACAGTGCTCCTTGGGATGTTTAAAGCTTGGGAAATCTTTTTGTATCCAAATCCGGCTTACAGTATCTCGGACCTGCCTGGTGTGTTCCTTGTTCTTCATGATGCTCTCTGCGCTTTTAACGGACCTCTGAGACTATCACAGTGCAGGTGCATTTATACGGAGACTTGATTACACACAGGTGGATTGTATTTATCATCATTAGTCATTTAGGTTAACATTGGATAATTCAGAGATCCTCACTGAACTTCTGGAGAGAGTTTGCTGCACTGAGAGTAAAGGGGCTGAATAATTTTGCACGCCCAATTTTTCAGTTTTTGATTTGTTAAAAAAGTTTGAAATATCCAATAAATGTCGTTCCACTTCATGATTGTATCCCACTTGTTGTTGATTCTTCACAAAAAATACAGTTTTATATCTTTATGTTTGAAGCCTGAAATGTGGCAAAAGGTCGCAAAGTTCAAGGGGGCCGAATACTTTCGCAAGGCACTGTAAATAAACATTTTCCAGGCTTTCCATTCTTGTGTGTTTCACGTTTTACAGCACAAATTGTAGATGCCTATGCATGATGTTGAAGATGGAGATGATTTCATCCTTGAGTTCCCGTTCAAAGGACAACAGGGCTAGATTTTTGAGACGTTCAGTCAACATACAAGATTTGATCAATGTTTTGATAAGGCCTGTAGTGGAGAAGAGTCTCTTAACAGTACATTAAGTCATAGGAAGGGTGATGATGGTCCCTAGTTGCCTGTTGATGTTAGGGAAAATGTCAGGGCTGCAGCCGTCAAAAGCTTAAATAAGAGATGGGAATTCCTGACCTCTCCCTGCTTTCTGATGTTGTTGTTGAATAAACATGGTTAATTTAGCAGAGATATAGTGAATACATGGGGCAAGGAGTGATTCTTTCAGTGCTGTCGTATACCTGCAGGCAAACTCTCTCTCCTACTCTTTCAGAAATGGAAGTTAAATCTCTTTGTTACCACAGAGGGAGACGTTGCAGTATGGTAACATCAAAAGGTTGAATAATGAAACAATATTTCTGTATTCCAAACAGTTGGAAGGGTCCGTGGGTACTTAAAAAAACAATCATGTCGAATTCATAACTAATTTGTGATGTAACTAAGGACAGTAGAACAACATAACTGTATCTCTGAATGTGTATATTTCCCAGTGATCAGATTCACATCCAAATGTTGGGGAACTTATATGATTAAATATGAAACTATTTGTGAGAAGATGTAATGTGATGTTAGCCTTTTAAATGAGATAATTGTTTTTCATATGAAGTGTTAGCCAAGTCAGTGGCCACACCCACGCTGAACACATACATTATGACAAAAAGAGGGAACGCCCTTTTTCGCCCGAGTGCTTAAATAGGACTGAAAGAAGATGAAGACTACACAGGAACATTCAGTCTGCAGCTGTTTAAGTACTTTAGTCTGGTAAATGCGTCCGAGAACCACCGGGTGGCACTCTGAAAGATCCATTCTAAAGAACATTTCCCTATTAAGCGACCATTGGCACGTCTGACGTACCCATTATAACAGAGCTACAACTACAAAAGATTTTGATCTCTGGTGGACAAACCAGAGACTTTCTGTCGAATTACTCCCCAGACGGATCGAGTGATTTCAACGGAGAGACAACAAAGATATACACACGTAAATATGTACATTGCAATTCTTTTGAATGAGCGGCCATTCATGTGCAAAGTATTGACATTTCCATGAGCATAGTTCTCAGCTGTATGTACTGTATGTAGTGGGTCCATTCTGTCTTTCCCACTCTTTATCTGTCCTAACGCCTTTCCATTGTCAACCAACCTGTCATATCGGGTTTAGTCCACTAGGGACTTTTCATTGCATTACGTAGTAATCAATGTGTAAGCTATTCTGTTTGTGTGTTTATGTAATTCTGTGTGATTATTTAGTTAGTTAGTAAATAAATTATTAAGCCAATTTGTATATCGCTGATTCATCATTTATGCTAGTGCAAATATCCAGAGACTGATAGAAGGTAAATAAGAATTAATGAATTGACTGTGACTGAGAGATATTTATATCTTTAGAGTTTAGTCGAGAGATAGTAACTCGTTTAAATAACTTTTTTCTGTGGTGCCCCAGATTACTACTTAATGAATTGTTACATGAGTAATTTAATCGCGTAATAATTTAATGTGGTATGTAATTATTTTATAAAATAACAGTCAATCACATTAATGATAGTCAAAGACACAACAGTGCAGTGTCATGTGGTTACTATCCAGGGTGCTGAATATTTGATTTCTTTAGGATAATAGATAATACAGAGACAGCAGTAGGACTATGTATGCATTTTGTTGTCAGTTTATATTGTTCTAAATGGTTTGGGTTCAGTTCACGTCATTTCTGCTCTGAACAGAAAATGTGTCATCCTCGCGCCAGTGCTTTGTGTTGGCTTGTTTGTGTTGGCTTCAAACGGCTCTCTAATATCAGAGGCCCTAATATATGGCGCGTGGGTCGGCCGTTAGCAGAGCAGAGAATACTACGCGGCAGGTAGCCTATTAAAAAGCGAAAGCCAGGCTCACGCTGCTGCTGCCATTGCTCTGCACATCCGGGGGCGAAGGTGGAGATGGATCATTGCTGTGTTCACCAGGCGCAGCGTCGCCTCGGCAGGAGGAGTACCGCCCCCATTCATTTTCAATGGGGGCACGTGGAGAAATTGGCAGGGGCTTGTGGGAAGGTGAGCAGCGAGAAAAGTTCAGCTCTGCTCAACTTTATGCAAATGTCATGCGGCCACCGCTGCCGATTAAATCAATGATGTGAGGAGCAGATGTTTGCTTGAAATTCTTCATTCATGAAACATGTCATTTTATGTGTCAATTATCATGTCAATTATCGCTCTGTCTGGTTTTACATTGCCTTCAGAAATACCTTTTTCACAGTTTCTTGTGTTAAAAGGTGGGATTAAAATGGATTTATTGTTATTTTTTCAACAATCTATACAAAATATTCTGTGATGTGGAAGACATTTTTAACATCAGTAAAATATCTATGAAAAAATAAAACACTAATATATCTACATTACATAAGTATTCAACCTCCTGAGTCAATCCACATTAGAATCACCTTTGGCAGCAATTACAGCTGTGAGTCTTTCTGGGTCTGTAAAAGCACACCTGGATTGTTCAATATTTGCACATGATTCTTTTTAGAATTCTTCAAGGTCTGTCAAATTGGTTGTTGATCATTGCTAGATAGCTATTTTCAAGTCTTGCCATAGATTTTCAAGCCGATTTAAGTCAAAACTGTAACTCAGGAACATTCAATGTTGTCTTGGTAAGCAACTCCAGTGTATATTTGGCCTTGTGTTTTAGCTTATTGTCCTGCTGAAAGGTGAATTTGTCTCCCAGTGTCTGTTGGAAAGATAATTTTCCTATAGGATTTTTATTTTTATCCTAAAAAAAACTCCCTAGTCTTTGCCAATGACAAGCATACTGTCACGAATCCCGCTTCCTGAGTCTGTGTTTGCCTGTGTTTCTGTCCTGGAGTGTGTTTCCGGTGTCCTGGAACGCACCCTGTCTGGTTGCCGGGCAAATTAGCTTGTTGGGAGATCGATGTTCACCCCACCTGTATCCCATCAGTAATCTGCACACCTGTCCTGATCATCACCTCTCCCCTTCAAAAGCTCTGACCTGACATCCATTCCCTGCCGGATCGTTAGCCATGAACAGTATGTTGTGCCATAGTATCAGCCTCAAGTTGCCTCACTTGTAAATAAATACTCACCTTCTTCCTACTCTCCTTGTCCTGGTCTGCTTCTGGGTTCGATTTTGAAAGAACATGACACATACCTATAACATGATTCAGCCACCATCGTACTTGAAAATATGAAGAGTGGTACTCAGTGATGTGTTGTGTTGGATTTTCCCGAAACATAACGGGTTGTATTCAGAACATAAAGTTAATTTCTTTGACACTGTCATTTTGGTTAGTATTGTAGAGTAACTACAATGTAGTTACTCAGTTTTCTCCTATCACAGCCATTCATCTCTGTAACTGTTTTAAAGTCACATTATGATTTCCATATATTCAAGCTTATGGCTCTTTCATTATATTATAGCTAATTTCCTGTAAAATACATAGGCCTATGTAAACGGCACATGAATGGGTACTTTGGGTCAAATAAATTGTGTATCATTGTGAAAATCTCTCGTCCAATCTCCGCAATCCTCCTCCATGCCACTGACCACCTGATTTTGTCTCTGTATTCTAAAATCATTCTCAGCAAATAAACGATGTAGAATCACAACGCTCCCCACACCCCATTATTTTCCTTTTTGACATTTGAATTAGCCTACAAACTGTCAGCTCCTTATTTTAATGTACAGTACTGTACCTATAATACAAGGTTTGCATTTGCAGTGAACAGTTTCATATGTCAGAAGAATCATGTAGAATATTTGACTGAGGGTTCGCCTCATACGTTATCTACTGTTATCATTTTAAATTGAGCTATTCTCTGCTTCTGATGAACAATGACAAGATGCACATTTTACATGCCCATAAGGCCAGTCATACTGTAGGTCTATGGCTGCATTGGTGATACATGCCATTATGATAAACTGCAAAATGGGTTCACATGGATATCCTAAGACAGAGTGACAATCAAATAAAACCGATTGGAGAGCCCAACAACTGGACAAAAGGGTCATGTTCATTTGAGAAAGCAACACAGAAACACAGACAAATTAGAGACAGATCACTTTCAACCCTTTTTATTGTACAATTGTGATCTGTGATTTTTTTGTTTTTTTAAACATTGACACTAGTTCATCTTGAATAATAGTTTTAAGTTAACAAAGAAAACGTTTAAGCACGTCTCTTCAATGAATCAACATTGAATGAATCAACACATACTTTCTAAATGTACAAATAAGCTTGCTCGTTTGTAAATATTAGACGTCTTAGTAAGTAGGCTATTATTACTAAAGCATCATTTCAGTCGAACAAAAACATAGTCCATATCAGAGTTAGACAACCTTGCTCCTCTCCTTTGTCCAATGGTGGAAACGACTTCTATTCCAGCCCAGCAATAATACACATCATTATCAATTAGCTTGGTTAAATCAGGCGTATTAGTGCTGGGCTGGAACAAAAGCCTGCACACCCAGCATGCATACCTCCAGGAGCAGGGTTGTCCTGCTCCAAATGTAATAGGTTTGTAGCCTACATTGTGTGTGACTTTTAACTGTATTGTTGTATACATTTGCGAACATAAGTACACATACAACCCATGGCATACACGGATGTGCCAGCAGTCTCTCGGGACATTCATTGGGACCTCTTCATCTGCAGACAGGTTTTCAAAGCTCTCTATAGTGGAGGACAGATGTCACCACCAAGAAACAGGAGTCATTATATTACAATTAGACAGCCCTAACTATTATGTTGATATTATCTCTCTGTCTTCATAGTTTTCCTCTCTAGGGACTAGAACTGGAGAATCTGTTCATAATGACCTCCCGCAAAAGTACCTGCCCTATCCTCAAAAAAGTTCTACAGCTGCACCATCGAGAGCATCCTGACCGGTTGCATCACCGCCTGGGATGGCAACTGCTCGGGATCTGACCGTAAGGCACTACAGAGGGTAGTGCGTACGACCCAGTACGTCACTGGGGCCAAGCTTCCTGCAATCCAGGACCTATATAATAGGCGGTGTCAGAGGAAAGCCCATGAAATTGTCAGAGACTCCAGTCACCCAAGTCATAGACAGTTGTCCCTGTACCGGAGCACCAAGTATAGGACCAAAAGGCTCCTTAACAGCTTCTACCCCCAAGCCATAAGACTGCTAAACAATTAATCAAATGGTCACCAACTATTACATTGACCCCCCCCCCCCCCACCACCATTTGTTTTGTACACTGCTGCTACTCGCCGTTTATTATCTATGCATAGTCACTTCACCCCTACCTACATGTACAAATCAAGTTTTTGATTTGATTTGATTTTTTTGAACTAGTAGCCTACTCCCTCCCTTTTCTGACATCTGGAGCAGCATATCCTTTCACCCTCATACATTCAGTGGAGGCTGCTGAGGGGATGGAAGGGCATCAAACCCTTGTTTGATTACCATTCCACCGATTCCGCTCCGGCCATTACCACGAGCCCGTCCTCCCCAATTGAGGTGTCACCAACCCCCTGTGCGTCCATTGCTGTTATCCACAAAGGCATTTGGAGCATGTGTTTTTAATTTCTAATTATAAATAGGCCTACATCAAGATAACAAGCTAATATGAAGTTAGCCAGCTGATGATATTTAACTCAGCTGTACGGTATGTAAAGTTGGCTAGCTAGCTAGCTAGCAGCTCACACACAGTGGCCTGCTGTAGCCAGTTAGCTAGCTAATACATCTGTGTTATTATTATATTTTTCTTTTATGTATTTACTTACTTGAATAGGTTCACGCCTACACCCACGCAGCAGCCAGTCTTTTGGAGCATTGTCAAGCGGAGGCATGGGTTTGCAAAGTTATTGTGGAGGGATTCGCTCGAGCAGCGGTGTCCCCTTCTTGGCTTGATCCATCTCTCTCGGGCACAATGACATTTCCAATGCCATCCCATCCGTATCCCGCTCGAGGCGAGGTTATCTGTCTCTGTTTTAAATGAATCCATTTCTAATCGCGGGGCAATGTGCATCCGTATGACAACAGCCCGTGGGAGGGATATCGTTTTTCAGATGAGATGACGTGGAGAGTCAGAGCTGCCGCCCACGCACACTGTCTTCTAGATGTTGATTGCGGGTTCCCTCACTCAGCCTGAAGAAGTAATGGTTATTTAGTTAAGCCTACGCTTCCCCCCCCACACAACAACACAGAACAAGAGTCGTGCCGTTTCAGCAAGTTCTGGAGTTAAGTTAAAGTAGCCTAAGAACTTTCCTTGTTCTAGCAGGACATGATTCTCCTTAACCAAAACAACATTCTAGGGTCTCCTTATATATATTTTTTAACTGACGGAAAGTTAGGCCTATTTGACTATTTTCCGTTGTGTGGAAGTTATTTTTCTAATTACGGTAACGTAGGTAGCCTGTACACACTTACTCAAGGGGGGTGATTTATATCAGGGGTAAAGAGAAAAGGATAAGATATATTCACCATGTAAAAATGAGGAAATAGATAGTGCCTATGATTCCTATTCATTGACGCCTATTCAGATAAATCTTCAGAAACCACTCAACAAATGGCCTGGGACGTGGGCTCATCTAGACCACTTTCACTGTCTGGAAACAAATGACAAACTTTGATTTCACTTTAATTACTCAGTAGACAAATTAAAAACAGAGTAGCCTAGTCAGTTACGTTCTGGTTGTTCTAAACTGAGTGACTAATTCAACATTGCAGGAATGGTAATCAATTACCTTCTGGGCTTTCTAGACTGATTGGGGTGTTAATGAACCTGCTACTGTTGATTAGGCCTACATCAACCACAGTAATAGGCCCCTTTCTTTCTTTCCTTCCTTCCTTCGTGTGTGTGTGTGTGTGTGTGTGTGTGTGTGTGTGTGTGTGTGTGTGTGTGTGTGTGTGTGTGTGTGTGTGTGTGTGTGTGTGTGCGTATGTTCGTGTGTGTGTGTGTGTGTGTGTGTGTGTGTGTGCGTATGTTCGTGTGTGTGTGTAGGCAGGTCACCCATGATACAAGTCAGTATACAACGTCCATCCATGTCTGAGGACATCAGGTGATGACGTGGTTACCTTCAAGTAGGCTTAGCTTTTGCTAGGTTGTTGTAGATAGATACTTCTGGCCATGTAGTATATACACTGCTCAAAAAAAATAAAGGGAACACTAAAATAACACTGAATGAATGAAATATTCTTATTAAATACTTTTTTCTTTACCTAGTTGAATGTGCTGACAACAAAATCACACAAAAATTATCAATGGAAATCAAATTTATCAACACGTGGCGGTCTGGATTTGGAGTCACACTCAAAATTAAAGTGGAAAACCACACTACAGACTGATCCAACTTTGATGTAATGTCCTTAAAACAAGTCAACCCTTAATGTAACCATTCAGAGTTAATACCTGAAGAATTTTGAGTTAATGCTTAAACTTAAACTTGGAATGATACAGAGAAGTAACCAAACACATTTGGAGTTCGAGATGTCAATTTTAAAAAAACATGGACATAAGACTGAGAGCACATGTTTTTGTGTGTGTTTAGGCAGCCCCCAGGGGAGCAGAACCATTTGGAAGCCACTCAGAGTGTTTAATGTACCGGCATGAGTCATTCTGGCTGTGTCCCAAATGACACACTGGTACCTACATAGTGCAATACTTTTGACTAGAACACAATGGGCCCTTGTCAACAGTAGTGTGCTATTTAGGGAATAGGGTACCATTTGGGACGTAACCATCCTTATCAACGCAGAGAGCCAAGCCGCTGATCCACGGAAAGGTTACAACAGGAAGAGTGTGTTTCTATGTGTGTTTTGGAGGGTGGGGGAATCTGTGTGTGTGTTTTGGGGGGGGAGTATGTGCTTGGGAGAGAAGAAGTTTGAGGGCTGGGGCAAGTGTGTGTGAATTTGTGTGTGTGTCTGTTTGTCTGCATGTGTATGAGAGGGTGGGAAGAGGGGGTAATTGAGTGAATATGACCATGCCATCAAAATACGGAAAGAGTGCAATGTGCACTTAGTATTTGTTTACTCTACCTTGACCTCTTATACAATCAAATGCTAATATTGTAAAGCGTTAAAAGGCATCTGAAATACACAAACTCAGCAAAAAAACAAACGTCCTCTCACTGTCAACTGCGTTTATTTTCTGCAAACTGTGTAAATATTTGTATGAACATAACAAGATTCAACAACTGAGACATAAACTGGACAAGTTCCACAGACATGTGACTAACAGAACTGGAATAATGTGTTCCTGAACAAAGGGGGGGGGCGTCAAAATCAAAAGTAACAGTCAGTATCTGGTGTGGCCACCAGCTGCATTAAGTACTAGAGTGCATGTCCTCCTCATGGACTGCACCAGATTTGCCAGTCCTTGCTGTGAGATGTTACCCCACTCTTCCACCAAGAGTTCCTGGACATTTCTGTGGGGAATGGCCCTATCCCTCACCATCAGATCCAACAGGTCCCAGGCGTGCTCAATGGGATTGAGATCCATGCTCTTCGCTTGGCCATGGCAGAACACTGACATTCCTGTCTTGCAGGAAATCACGGACAGAATGAGCAGTATGGCTGGTGACATTGTCATGCTGGAGGGTCATGTCAGGATGAGCCTGCAGGAAGGGTACCACATGAGGGAGGAGGATGTCTTCCCTGTAACGCACAGCGTTGAGATTGCCTGCAATGACAACAAGCTCAGTCCGATGATGCTGTGACACACCGCCCCAGATCATGACAGACCGTCCACCTCCAAATCGGTCCCGCTCCAGAGTACATGCCTCGGTGTAAAGCTCCTTCCTTCGACGATAAACGCGAATCCGACCGTCACCCCTGGTGAGACAAAACCGCGACTCGTCAGTGAAGAGCACTTTTTGCCGGTCCTGTCTGGTCCAGCGACGGTGGGTTTGTGCCCATAGGCGACGTAGGGGACGGTGATGTCTGGTGAGGACCTGCCTTACAACAGGCCTACAAGCTCCCAGTCCAGCCTCTCTCAGCCTATTGCGTACAGTCTGAGCACTGATGGAGGGATTGTGCGTTCCTGGTGTAACTTGGGCAGTTGTTGTTGCCATCCTGTACCTGTCCCGCAGGTATGATGTTCGGATGTACCGATCCTGTGCAGGTGTTATTACACGTGGTCTGCCACTGCAAGGATGATCAGCTGTTCATCCTGTCTCCCTGTAGTGCTGTTTTAGGCTTCTCACAGTACAGACATTGCAATGTATTGCCCTGGTCACATCTGCAGTCCTCATGCCTCCTTGCAGCATGCCTAAGGCACGTTCACGCAGATGAGCAGTGACCCTGGGCATCTTTCTTTTTGTGTTTTTCAGAGTCAGTAGAAATGCCTCTTTAGTGTCCTAAGTTTTCATAACTGTGACCTTAATTGCCTACCACTGGGGGGGGCAGGAGGCTTGTTTTCCTGCATTGTTGGAGAGGAAAGATCAATCTTTTCTCTCTGTGTGCATGTGTGTGTTGGGGTGTGTGTTTTATTTTGTATGTGTCTGGGTTTACAGAAACTATTTGGAAAGTATTCAGACCCTTTGACTTTTCGCACATTTTGTTACGTTACAGCCCTATTCTAAAATTGATTAAATTGTTTTTCCCCCTCATCAATCTACACACAATACACCATAATGACGAACCAAAAACAGATTTTTTTTTTGTTTTACATTTTATTTTAAACAATCACATTTAAAATAAGTATTCAGACCCTTTGGCAGCAATTACAACCTCAAGTCTTCTTGGTTATGACGCTACAAGCTTGGCACACCTGTATTTGGGGAGTTTCTCCCATTCTTCTCTGCAGATTCTCTCAAGCTCTGTCAGGCTGGATGGGGAGTGTCGCTACCCAGCTGTTTTCAAGTCTCTCCAGAGATGCTCGATCGGGTTCAAGTCTGAGCTCTGGCTGGGCAACTCAAGAACATTCAGAGCTTTGTCCCGAAGCCACTCCTGCGTTATCTTGGCTGTGTGCTTAGGGTTTTTGTCCTGTTGGAAGGTGAACTTTTGCCCCAACCTGAAGTCCTGAGCACTCTGGAGCAGGTTTTCATCAAGGATCTCTCTGTACTTTGCTCCATTCATCTTTGCCTCAATCCTGACTAGCCTCCCAGTCCCTGCCCATGCTTCACCATAGGGATGGTGTCAGATTTCCTCCAGACGTGACGCTTTGCATTCAGACCAAAGAGTTCAATCTTGGATTCATCAGACCAGCAAACCTTGTTTCTCATGGTCTGAGAGTCCTTTAGATGCCTTTTTACAAACCCCAAGCGGGCTTTCATGTGTCTTTAACTGAGGAGTGGTTTCCGTCTGGCCACTCTGCCATAAAGGCCTGATTGGTGGAAGATTCTCCCATCTCCACAGAGGAACTCCATCGGGTTCTCGGTCACCTCCCTGACCAAGGCCCTTCTCCCCAGAATGCTCAGTTTGGCCAGGTGGCCAGCTCTAGGATAAGTCTTGGTGGTTACAAACTTCTTCTATTTAAGAATGATGGAGGCCACTGTGTTCTTGGGGACCTTCAATGCTGCAGACATTTTTTTGGTGCCCCTGCAGATCTGTGCCTCGACACAATCCTGTGTCAGTCGACCTCATGACTTGGTTTTTGCTCTGACATGTACTGTCAACTGTGGGAACTTATATAGACAGGTGCGTGCCTTTCTAAATCATGTCCAATCAATTGAATTTACCACAGGTGGACTCCAATCAAGTTGTAGAAACATCTCAAGGATGATCAATGGAAACAGGATGCATCTGAGCTCAATTTCGAGTCTCCTAGCAAAGGGTCTGAATACCTACATAAATAAAGTATTTATGTTGAAAAAATATATATACATTTAGGGCCTCCCGGGTGGCGCAGTGGTCTAGGGCCACCAGAGACTCTGGGTTCGAGCCCAGGCTCTGTCGCAGCCGGCCGCGACCAGGAGGTCCATGGGGCGACGCACAATTGGCCTAGCGTCGTCCGGGTTAGGGAGGGTTTGGTTGGTAGGGATATCCTTGTCTCATCGCGCACTAGCGACTCCTGTGGCGGGCCGGGCGCAGTGCACGCTAACCAGGTTGCCAGGTGCACGGTGTTTCCTCCGACACATTGGTGCGGCTTGCTTCTGGGTTGGATGCGCGCTGTGTTAAGAAGCAGTGCGGCTTGGTTGGGTTGTGTATCGGAGGACTCATGGCTTTCGACCTTTGTCTCTCCTGAGCCCGTACGGGAGTTGTAGCGATGAGACAAGATATTAACTACTAACAATTGGATACCACGTAATTGGGGAGAAAAGGGGGTAACATTTTTAAAATATATATATTATATTGCTAATATTTCTAAAAAGCTTTTTCACTTTGTCATTATGGGGTATTGTGTATAGATTGATGAGGACATGTTTTTATTTGATACATTTTAGAATTAAGCTGTAACAGAACAAAAGGTGGAAAAAGTGAAGGGGTTAGAGTACTTTACAAATGCACTGTGAGTGTCAGTGTTGGGGAGTAGTGAACTACATGTAGTTCAACTACTAATTTAACTACAATTCTAATCTTGGTAGTTTTTTCAGTCGTTAATAACTTTTTGCCATGTAGCGTTGTAACTACTGCAACTACACACAATTTTTTTTCCAAAAATAAAATATGGGTGAAGTAGGCAAG